>NC_041382.1:663409175-663455866 GCF_002162155.2 Triticum dicoccoides | reverse complement strand
GGGGGGGGGGGCGGTGTGCTGGGTGTGGGTAGTGCATCTCATTCAGTAAATATATGGGCTTTTGAATTGATTTTACTATTTACTAGTGTGGATGGGCTGTTTTGTCTTGGGACCCGAGAAACAATTACTACTAGTATAGTGGAGACACTCTACAGCTACCCAGAAAAACAATTACTACTAGTACAATGGATACACTCTACCGCTTCTGGCTCCTCCTAGGTCATTGAAACGTCTCCCTCTACTGAATGCCGTTATACTTTTGTTCACCGACATGCGGGCCATGCAGCGCGCGGGCCCAAATGCCATCCACCAAATTAGAAGGCAGTATGCAGGCGGAGAGTCACCCCGGTCGTAGCGCGGCAGTAACGAGCCGTCGTATCACAAAACCCCACCTCCCCGCAGTCTAAGTTTGACGGACGAAGCAACCATCATCTCACTCTTCGCTGAATCCCCTTCTCTCTCACCGTCTTCAAGAAAGGCAACACTTGCATCTGCCACTGTTCTTCTCTAGGAATGAAGGGAAGGTAAGCGGATCCGTGATGTTGGTATATTTTCGTTCAGAGGAAAAAAAAGAACTTTTGCAAAGCAGTAACTGATCCTCACTCTCTTTTTTGTTTCATTGTCATTGCGATTGTGTTTTCCTTTCAGTGGTCTCCTAGTATTCGTCAGTTTCATGATGGACCAAGGAGAACCAGGCAAAGATCTGCCGATATTGGAGTAGTCGCGGGAGGCTGATCCCCACAAGACAGAGAGCTCCAAGAAGATGGAGGCAACCACCGAGGCGACCCCAGATACTGAGATGGTCAACGCCCCGTTTGAGGTTACAGCCCCCGTGGCACTGCAGGAGCAGTTTTCCCCCTTCGAGGATGTGTCCCCCCCGCTAAGCTGCCCAAGGTGATTTCCTTCTTTGCGGATCTTGATTGTGGTTTTTCATCTAAGTATGTGGTGATTTTTTTAGAAAAGGAAGTATGTGGTGATTAATAATGCAAAATTTTATTTGCTTCGATGCCATGGTATACGTAGTGGTTTAAATAACTTGTGTTTCTTATACTAAAAAGTAATTCAGAATTTGTTTCTGTTTCAATTAGAGCCCTGATGCAGACAAGGATTGTGTGGTTGTACATGTCACTCGCTATGAGGCGGATGACCTGAATATACGCACTGGGAAAACAGAGTTCTTAGGCTGTTGGATCCTGGAAGCCATTTGCGGTTATACCAATGAAGAGTTGTATTCCAGCCTCACTGTTGTCAGGCGTGTTGTCCAGGGTGTACTGAAGCACAAGAAGTTCAAAGCTACTCCTTCATTTGTGAGGAATACTGTTCTTGTCAAGCTTACGCAGGAAGATGACGTGGCATGCCTCCACAAACAAGTTTATCAGTGGCAAGGCCACAAGGTTGTCTTCATGAAGGTTCACAGGATTGAGCTGCCGCGGGACGTTCTCGATGATGTTCATGGCAAGGTCCATCTTGTGTCCAACCCAAATTAGATCGAGGCATGAAATAGTTGCCCTAGCTAGTGTTTAATAGTAGTTTGGATTGTGTCTTATCCGAACCTTGCCTATTATCGACCCCTCTGGGGCTAGTACTCTGTTTGAATCCGTCTATGGGAACTGCTGCTACTTTTTTGTGCCCATGAATCATGTGAGAACCATCGTAATTGTTGCCAAAACAGATGCGTCCTCACTAGTTTTTTCATGAATATGGCATGGTAAGACATAAGTTGTCACGGTTTATCATATGAGCAGTGTGTGTTTTGATGAAATAGAGCACTCGTTTGAGAACTGTGCGCTGACGTATACATAAGTACTTGTAAACACTGTTGGTGCTACCCCACTTGTAAGCAGTTGTGCAAAACACGGCACATTGGCTCAGCTCGCTTCAACACTAGGCTATCGACCAGCTAACAATCAACAATCTGCGGTCTGACATATAAGTAACTATGTATCTTGTTACAGTGGTTCATGCAGTTAATTGAGGCCACAATGTAATAAATTCCAAACGTTCACACGCTAGTCCAGCGCTCATGTGGAACACTCACATTAAACTCGTCTTCATAAAAAACTTGAAAAGCATAAGTTCAACAATTTTATACATCTCAATGATTCAAAGAACATATCAAACATATACTAGTTCACAGCAAAAGACAAAGTTGTGAGAAGGTTTACAAATCAGGAAAAAACAAGCAAGGCTTCTCTCTGAGCAAAGGGCCTCCCGGCAGGCTTAAATTCCCTGGAGTTCACTCTGGTTTTTTCTTGTTGCCACCATTCAGGGTTAGGTTCTCTCATTCCAGAATAACCAATTATAATTGTGGTCTCAGCTGGAATGCTGAACTGAACCATGCAGTGTACTGACCAGGTGAAATTCTTGTGCATTCCACTAAATTTAAGCACCGCTATTTGCAAAAATAAGCAGACCACAATGCCTCTTGTCCGCGCACCTGTCCAAAAAACCGCCGTGCAGCCGTGCCAGCTAGTCCTCGGTCCATGGATGGAATGGTAGAAAGTGCATTCCAGACTAGGATGCAGTTGTTTTCGCTCGTCCCTGCACTGCAATCAGGAAGTAAAACATACGAATCAGCTTCTTTTAGATTGCGTTGGTCATTCTACCTTAGTTACTACCAATGTAGGGATACCTTGAAGACGGGAGGTTAGACGACGGCAACGAGGGATAGCCATCTCATTTTGCGCAGTTGTGCTAAAACTGAGGTGTGTGCTTTTGATTCCGCGGATAGAAACGATACGGAGACAGACATCCCGAAACGATATGGAGACAGACATCCCTGTTTGCGCAAATAAGAACTACGGTTATTTAAACAATGACAGATATTACTACTTTCCCCCGTTTCCTCTTAGAACCAAGTCCTAGATTCATGCTACAGCTTTCCCACTTTCTTCCCTGTTTGAACCAACGCTTTGAGTCGACTGTATGAAATAGCTTTACTTCTAATAATAGTAGAAGTCTAGGTGGCTTTGGAACAACGGACGGAAGTAGAAAAGGATCCACACGAAGGGAGCTGTGGCAGTAGAGCAAGGCAGGTTTCGAAGGAATATATACCCGAGGGTCGTCGGCATGTCGCAAAGACGGCGTCGGGAGGCCACATCTTGGCCACAATACCGCAGGGAGGAAGAAGGGGTCGGAGGCCCTCCCGAGCCGGCGCTCTCTCGGAGAGAACGATACAGCCGCCAATCGGGACGCGTGGGCAGCCGTTGGTCTCCTCCCTTGCTGCCGACGACAGTGTGAACGATGCACCTACACCCCTACCCCGGTCGAGGTTGTCCGGCCAGATTTGTGACCAGCCATGAGCTGAGAGAGAGTGTGGCCACCTATGTGTTGCTTAGATCTGGAGAGCATGAGAGAGTGAACGAGAGGAGCCCTAGTAAAGCAAGCACTAAGGCTCCTGCTTTTATATATAGTGGAGTGATTTTGTTGTACCAGCTTCAAAAAATGCGCTCCTACGTGTACCCGCGAGTGGGTGTGAGAGAACTAGTGCGTGCGTGCACCGCTTCTCTTCGTGAGAGTACAATATACTATGCCCAAAGAACGTTCGCCGCAAGAGTAATAGTACAAGTGTGTGACGTGTGAGCTAAAATAAAATGTGCGTGCAGTCTTTTGTTTTTTAGAAGTTTTGAGGGTAGGGTGTGAAGAGCACATATGTGTGTGACGTCTACCTGTAGATAGACGGTGGGTGCGTTGTGCGAGTCTGCGAGAGGACTCGGGAGAGTCGTGACTCGTGAGGGTGCGTGTGCGTGAGAGAGAGGGGGGCATGTATCAATGCAATGCATGTGTCCGTAAATCATTATCCGACAAACGTACGCCACAAGCCTTTTCCTGACGAACGCCGTAAGAACCGTTAGATCGGCATTCGACAGTGTCAGTTTTGCCATGTCATTTAACAGAACAGCCACTCCTCCTACACCCAAATCTTCCACGTGAGTGTTAGCAACTGTCGTATGCTCCATCCATTCCGAAATGCAGTGCATATAGCTTTATTGAAAATTCGAACCTCGCAAACTTTTACCAAGTTTTCGTGTACCAAATTGCACATGTAGAATACCATGTATATGTCATTTCATTCATCTTCGAGAGGTAACTATAAAGTTGGGTGAGGAGTCTACAAAGAAAGACCATCGTATCACCTGCAGCAATTTCAAGCATCCTTTAGTGTCGAGGAATATCATAGGAACTCTATATGATATGATTTTTATAGGATTTTTTCCTTTAGAGCCAATTGGTTCATAGGAATATATTCATATACTCCACATTTCAAAGGAAATAAACATGATATCATTTCTATAGCTTTAGAGCCACTTGGTTCATATGAATGGATTCCTATACTCCCTTAATTTCAAAGGAAAATAAACATTAGCGTATATTCAATAGAAAAGTTCCTATGATATGAACCAAATTACATCTCTTTTCTAATCCCTCCTCATAGGAATTGAGATACATGTCATCTCTAGATTCAATAGAAAAGTTCCTATGATGTGAACCAAATGACATCTCTTTTCCAATCCCTACTCATAGGAATTGAGATGCTCCATGTCATCTCTTTCCCTACAACTTCCATGTATACATCTTCTATTCCTAAATAGATAGTACAACCCAGTAGTAGCTTTTTTCCAAAACATGCAACTATGGCACAAGAACTATATAGTGTGCCAATAACTTTGAAAGATGGTCGCTGGATGAAGCTAACCCGACAGTGCAGAGATAAGCAAATCCGAGCACTACTGGCCGTTGGATATCATCAACATTCCACCAGATCTGCCACATGTACAATTTAGAAGACTCCATGGTTGAACTTAAGCATAATGCACAAACCTCAAAACACAAGCACTTCTCCTTTGTTCTAGAATCTTCTGTATCATAATTGATTATTTTTTTCTAAATGAATTGCCATTATTTGTTTTTTACTTTATGATTTACTCCCTTCGTTCCAAAATAGATGTCCCAACTTTGCACTAACTGAAAGTTAGTGCAAAGTTGGGTCATCTATTTTGGAATGGAGGGAGTACAATGCACAACCCCATGAATCTTAACATTTTTATAAAACTTATTGATTTTGAATGAGATGAACTATAAGAACTAAACGAACATCTACATCATGCATATATGACTCAAAGCTTTACATGCTATAGTGTGTATTTATTAATAATTTGGTTTCAAAATCTCATGTATTCAATACATGTGTACTCCCTCCGTCCGCGAATAAGTGTACTTCTAGCCTTTGTTCTAAGTCAAAGTTTTAAAATTTTGACCAAATATATACAAAAGAGTAGTAACATATATGACATAAAATTGATATATTATGAAATTACAATTCAAAATGAATCTAGTGATACTAATTTAGTGTCATAAATGCTGCTACTTTTCCCTATAAAGTTGGTCAAAGTTTTAAAACTTTAACTTAAGACAAAAGCTAGAAGTACACTTATTCATGGACGGAGGGAGTACCTTACTAGTTGTTTTGAGTAGAGTAGCAGATTTCACGCAGCCCCAGGTATATCAAAATGCAGGGCCCATGCATCATTGCCTTTCGGTCGAACCTACGTCCACAATTTTTTGTATGTACTATATCTCCACTGGTCCCCGAACCCAAAATGCTGCCCCGTTCCCGTAAAACCAAGCGACCCACACATATTTAAGGCGTCGGCTCGAGCCCGTTTACTACGACGTGGCCCCGCACGCTGTAGTACTCCTACAAACCCTACCGCCGCACTCATCATCGGTTTTCTTCAAGAGGACGAGGGAGAAGCCGATTTGTAGTGGAGGCGCTTTCAAAAAAAGGATCTGCAGTGGAGACCCCTACCCTAGGGTGCCCTAGGTAGCTGCCGCATGCATCATTGTTTTCTCTTTTCTTTATGCTCTTGCGCCCTAGAGTGAAATGATGGTTGCTTCGTCCATCCAACTTAATGCGGGAAAGGTGGGGTTTTGTGATTTGACCCCTCGTCGCTCATTTTCTACTACTGCGGCGCTACGACCGGGGTGCCTCCAATTCCAACCACTGCTCCGAACTGTAATTTGGTGCATCGCACGTGGAACAAGATGGTGGATGAGCCACATGTCGGCCAAAGGGGTCCTGTTAAGTGTGTCACCATTTCATGTGTGGACTGACCCTGCTTGAGTTGCTACGCTAACACGACAGGAGCAGCCTACCACTTGGTTTTGCTCCTTAGTGAATCCCGACTATATTGATATAAAAAGATACGCTGAACTACCCTCTCCGTCTCGGTTTTTTTATTTTTAGGTGTCTCGGTTTATAGGGCCTGCACATAGTTCTAGGTCATCCATTTGACTAACTAAATAGGAGTTACTATGTCACAAAAAGTACATCATTGGATTCTTAAGCGGATGTAGTTGTATTTAAAAGTCGAGGGTGGGGCTTTTCCTGCGCGGTAGGCGGCGGGGTAGTTCCGCCTAATCGGTTCGACTGAGACGCGATAAGACGAGGGAGTAGCTGCTGCAAACGTAGGGCTGTGTGATTTGACAACGAGTTACTGCTGGCAGGTGGGGCCCCGTGATTTGACTTGCCATTATCATTTTAACTACGGCGCTACGACCGGCGTGAGTCTCCCAGATTCATGACCACCTCCATACAGGTGCCTCTCCCAATGCTCCACCATGTAGTAGAGGCTGGCTCTTGCATGAGAGCCCACTTCTCCACTTTTTCCTTGCCTCTCTTTCCTCCACATATGCAAAAATGCCATGTAAAGCGCACTATTGTACTTACTTTTACTTGCTCCTACAGGTGCTTAAGCTTGCCACATAGGCATAAAGTCTGATGTGGCAAGTTAATCAAGAAGAGAGAGACTAGTTTGGTGACCCAAGGAAGAAACGGTGCTAAGCGCGTGTACCTAGGTGAAAAGACAATTTTGAGTCTATAGCTAATTAAAGGAAGCAAACTTAGCAACACCATTTCATTGGAAGAGGCCACTCCTTGGCAAATGCAATAAATACACGTGCTTACTAGCACCGTTTCTTCCTTGAGTACGAAGAAAGAGATAGAGAGGAGTAACAAAAAATACACTTATACCCAACCTTGTTGTAGTATGAGTGTCTAAGTGATGACTATGTATGACATGCCAACATCAGATAGCCTAACACACCATGTTAAATCTCCAAGGGCGCGACCGCGCGAGCGATGCGACGGTCGTGGTAGGCGTGACCATGATACGGGCTGCTGGCAGGCCTTGGATCTGAGATCAAACGGTCGCATGCTAAGTTGCTGAAAATTTGCAGAATAACCCTCCAGGATAGGATATACACCCATAGGTCTAGAATCACGCCATGTAACCATTCGACCTCAGATCCAAGGGCTCTTGGAAGCCCGTATCATGGGAGAATGGAAAGCCACTACCCTGCCATTCGCACGCTGGCAGTTCGCTCCTACTCGTCCACGCACGTCCTTCAATACTATGGCGGTTCGCTCCTAGTCGTCCCGTCCATTCACATTACGGCAGTTCCACTAATCCTAACCCTCCTCCCAAATCCATGGCATCCCAAATCTCCATGATCGGCGATGAGTACAAGGTTAGAACCATCACCGGCGATGAATTCGACGTCATCTACACCCGTTCTTCCGCGACGGTGAAAGGATGCCTTTCTCTCTTCAGACGCATGTTCGAAAACTCAGATGATGAGTGGGTCGCTGGGCTAGATGTTGAGTACACCACAGTCCTGGGATGAGAGAAGGATCTAAAGGATGAAGAAAGGAAGAAGCCCGCCGTGATCCAGGTTCGCGTGCATGACTTATGCTTGGTCTACCACATATGCCATGCCGACGTTGAGTGCTAGGATTTTAAGGACTTTCTCGGGAGCAACCTAGTCAAATTCGTTACTGTAGACTTTGGTAACGATAAAGAAATCCTGGGTCGGATAGGCCTCATTGTAGGCAACCCCTTCTACCTCCAGAAGAATCGGCTGGTGCCCTCTCGTCAGCCTTCAATGCTGACCCTGGCAGGAGCCATGGTTCATCCTTCGTATGGTAAACTGGTGAAACCTCCATACACGTTTCATCGTCATGCATGGCAGCGGAATTTACTAGATATAGACCACATCCACTATGCTGCAATGGATGGCTACCTTTGCTTCAATATCTACAAGGGTTGGATGAAGAGCAACAGCTAAGTGTGCGGTTCAAGCAAAGAAGTATCGGCCAAGAGGAATAGGGACAAGGACGAAGTCGAGGACGTGGACGAGGACTCCGAGTAAGGTGGCAGTGTCATTGCTCATGGTGGTTCTAAACTTCTAATGCAGTGTCTACCGGATTAGTTGCATAGTTTAATTTCAGGTGTGCTTAGTTTAATTTGAGGGGTGTGTTGTGCTGAGCCCCCAGCAGAACTATGTTATGTTTCTTCTCGTTACTTTAACTCTTCAGTATGTACATACTACTAGTATTTCTTTAATTGAATTTAGCACCCCAATTAAGCACGTACTAGCTTTTTTAATAGTACTATATGCATAATTTGGCGACGAGCGCTCTCTATATGTACCACCTTTTTTTAAATTTCAAGTTTTGCTCCATGGCGCAATCCAACGATAGTACTACTGTACAAAAGTATACATTTTTTAAAAGGCTAGAGTACTGTTCATCACATATATAGCCAGTTAAATTCTCAACCTAGAACAACGTGCATGCCATGTAGTAAACCGATACGGAGGAAGTATAGTAAAAATGAGGTGATTTTACCGAGCGATCGGCGGGGGAGCATGGCCTGTCATGCGGTCCCACGTGTCATGATGTAGCAAGGCGATGCGCGTGTCCCTCTTGAGGCAGAAGCAATACTAGTACGTGGTTTGAGATGATGGCGAACCGAAGGCCCTGTTTGGATCAATGGGTTAGAGTTAGTTTGGGTTCAACTAACTCAAAAAGATCCAAACAAGAGGGTTAGTTTGGGTTAGATGCATCTAACCCATCCAAAAACACTAACCCATACAAGAGGTGTTTATTTGGGTTAGTTCTTCTCAAGGCCATTAAAAATATATTTTTCTCTCGCTCTCCCCGCAGCAGATCCCTCCCCACTTCCTCGAAGCTTATCCTCCTCTCCCTCCCTCCCTCTCGCACCATCCGTGAAGGCGCCTTGCCGTATCCGCGCTCCATCTAACCCTGCCATCCAAACACCTCTTTGGTTAGAGTTAGTTCAGGGTTAGAATCTAAATCTAACCTCTAACTGAGTTAGAGTATCCAAACAGGGCCGAAGTGTGAAATAAGGGTTGCTTCGTCTGTCTGGGAAAGTGCGGCATTGTGATTTGACATCTCATTGCTCATTACTACTACTGGGCCGGTACGAGTGGGGTGCGTCCCCCCTGCTGTTCTACACTGTTATTTGGTGCTTGACACGTCGACCCGGTTGCTATATGTCCCACATGTCGGCGATAGGAAGTACAGAATTCATGAAAGGGAGCGTCGACGAAGGAGTATACTACTATAGAATTCATGAAAGGGAGCGACTTAGTTTTGGAAAAATCTATTTTACGGAGTACGTACCCACTAGGGTTTATAGGGCTCATCTAAAAACATTCATTTTTTCCGTTTGATAAGTCTCAATTCTACTCCACTATACTAGTAGTAGTACCATTACATGTTGGATTTCGAGGTGCATTAGATCACCCGACGCAAGCAGTGTCAAGAGGAAACTAACCAATGCATGTACAAGTTCATGGAAATTTAGTGGTCATTCATGCATTCATTCTAATTAATGCCTCGGTAAACACAACTTCTTGAGAAAAACGAGCGTACTAATTACTTGTGCAAACTACGAAATTAATTCGACCACTCACCGTCTACCTTGGTTGGAGAGATTTTGAAATTGAGCCATAAACTGGAAAGGAGGGAGTAGTAACTTTTGTCTCGATTACTATTTTTGGCCTTGTATAGATGCAAAATGTATTTTCTTATAGTGGCCTTGTATAAGTAAATGGAGGGAGTACTAACCAAAGTACATAGTAGGGACGAGGAGTAAACGGAGGGAGTAGTAAAATTTTCTCCTCGGGCTGCGAGCCACCACGCGCGTGGGCGAGGGAGCGGGCGTAAGGCGTGGTAAGCAAGCTTCACCTCATCCTGCGAGCCACCGCGCCCGTGGGCGGGGGAGACAGCGTACTAAGCAAGCTTCTCCTCGTTCTGCGAGTTGACAGGACACATCAAAAGTACTCCAGTGTATAGAGCCTTGCCTCTAAGGTAGGCCCCACATGGTTTGCCTCTTTTTTTAATTTAACATAACGCGTCAAGCCGCAATTTGTTTGTTCACCCGTGGTAGACGATCCTCCCTCCACCAAGTGGACAACCAATACACGTGCCAAATTACCACATGGGCTGCCTTTTTCGTATAGAAATGAGCTCCACCGTGTACCCACGCGGGTGTGGTTGGGAAAGAGACGGGAGTACGTGCGCCGTGCATGCACCTCTTCTCTTCGTGCACGTCCCCCACCTACGTGGGTGTGTGTGAGAGAGATACAAACCTAGACATAATGCGCCGTCCATCCCCATGCCTCCGCCCAGTCCGACCACCAGTCACCACCATGCCCCACTCCTCCTCGCCTTATCTCTCATCTTTCTCCCTCCATTTTTATATACAAGGGGCCACTATCAAAATTACAATTTGCAGATATACAAGGCCACTAACACTAATCGATGCAATATTAATGGTGTTTGCCTCGTGGTACTAGCAAAGGAGGACATTAATTATCCCTTGCATGCATGCGGGAGTTTGTAAAAAATGCATCTTGATGTTCCGTGCAATGCACAGGCATCTTGCTAGTCCATGAAAACAACACATGGCAAAATTCCACGGCGAACAAGGGATTTGAATCTGTTGGGAGGGGCTGTTTGGATCTTGCCCGGGGTAGCCAAAATATTGGCGACTACTTTGCCATGGCCGGCACCGGCTCGAGTTCCTCCTAACATTGCCCTCTTCTGTGGAGCCCATGCGGGGTCGACGAAGGTCCTCGCAACAAAAGGATCCGGCAATACACCTGCTGTGTACGCCGGCGTTGCCTCCGCGGTGGCCATCATGGGACCCAAGTGGCGGCGGCCTCCCGTGTTCTACTTCTCCTCGATGATGGCGGCGGATGCGGAGGCGCTGGCCACCGACTTGCCGCTCTCCGCGCACCTGGCTTCTGTCGCTACTTGCATGGCGCTGCCACTGGCATGGGAGTCTCGGCCACAGAAACAGGAGACGCGGTACGAGGCGGCGGCGTGGACGGCAGCAACGACGCCCGTGCGCCGCTCCTCGTCGAGCTGGCCTGGAGCGGCGAGTTGCTGAACCGTGCGCCGGCTTGGGGCGGCAACTGGCTCTGTCGGGCGAGGGGAGGGAGGTGGATCAGCGAGCTGCATAGCTCGTATCCGGCGGGCTACCCAGCCGGCTTGGATGCGGAATAACTACTCTTCGTAAGCCATGGTAAGAGTGGACAAAATGGTGGAGGAGATAGGGGAGTTTTGGAGGTGTGCGATTCTTGGCCAGCGTTTGGCCTCGTTTAAATAGGAGATTAAATAGACGGCGGACGGGAGGAGCTCGGCCGGTGTTGCGTTTAACGCCGGCCCGGTCATGAACGGACGTGTGTCTAGAGTGGGTTTCTCGGCTTCCACACGGGCGGTTTCATGGAGGCATTTGAATGCGGCACGGAGGCGTGTTCAGCCGGGCATGCCGCGAGTGGCGCCCTCGACTCTGACCTAGGACACTGCATCATTCTTTCACTGACGTGTGGGCTCTTTCGGTGCATGGCCTGCATGTGGGTGACCCAACGCAGGCAGCGCACAGCAGAGGAACCTTTGGTGGGCCAGGGCGGTCAGAAGCGGGCATTTCATAAACCGATGTTTGTTCATTGAGTGTGACGTCATCTTTTTCATGTAGATAAGCCTACTATGTTGATAGCCCGTTCGATACGTTGTGATTCATAAAGACCGCTGCAAACATCAATGTTCTGCTTATCACAGATAAGATTGATTAATACCTGTAACAATCCATGTCCTTAACAAAGGGTGCATGCACGTACAGGTTGAACATGTGTCTTGCGTCGTGTGCTGTGTGCATGCAGGCGTGCGAGTGTTGCGTGCGTGCAAGGGTACGTTTCAGTGTTGCATGCATGGGTGCGTACGTGCGTGTGTTCGTGAGTGCATGTGTACGTGTCAGTGTTGCACGCCAGCATGTGTGCGTGTGTACGTGTCAGTGTTGCATGCCTACATGCGTGCGTGCATGTGTACGTGCGGGGTGAGGCTACACGTCAGTCGACTGACTTTTTCATCTCTGGTCATTAGATTTTCTAGCCGTTGGATGCGAAATCAAGGGCCTCCAGTTTATCATCAAACTCCACCCCCCGAAGCCGCCAGCCACCACCGGCCGAACTGCTAGCCCCCGCCGCCCACTGCTGGCCCACCCTCCCCGAAACCACTCCCCACCGCCGGTTCGCCGCCGCACCGGCCATCCCTCTAGCCCCCCCGCCGCCGAGCTTTTTCTCCGGGGATCCCCACCCCACCGCCCAATGAAAGCCCCCAACCGCCGATGACTGCCAACCAGAGGTCTCACGACTTCGAATACCCGCCGACCACTAATTTATTACCATTTCCGTCCTTCATATACGCGCTGACGGGTGGGCCCTATGGTAATGTGTGTTGCTGAGTGTGGACCGTTTGACTGGTCAATTGATCGTGTTATCAACAAATTACGGAGCTGTATGGTGAGCCAGTGACCGTACGATCACCCTAAAATGTACTCCTACTTTATTAACACAGTACAGACTCAAACTACCATTTCTTTCTTTCATATACGGGCTGACAGGTGGGCCCCACGGTTATGCGCCCCGATGGTGCAACACTAGTTGCGCCGCGTGGAACGTTTGACTGGTCAATTGATTGTGTCATCAACAAAATACGGAGTTGTACGGGTGAGCCAGTGACCGTAAAATCATGACTTGTATTTGTTTAACACGGTATAGACGCAAGGGCTTATATATACGCGCAAGCACTCACCGCTATAAGCGCACACATGCGAACCCGACCCCTATGAGCACCTTCGAGAGAGTGGGCTAGCATATATGATCTTGAGATTTTACGAAGTCACCATAGGTGCCTCGTAGTCGAGTGGAACGTCTCCTCCCACTGAACGTACGTCGCCGGAAAATACTGAAATTAACACAAGATAAATGCGAGCACCAGGACTTTAACCTTGGTGGGCTCAAGAAACCACTGTCCTCTAACCATCCAACCACATGTTGGTTAGCACGACAAAATGTATGCGGTGACCATGATGAGCTTATTCTGAAGTCCAGTGACCATATCATGCTTTCGCTTCAAATACAATGACCGTAAGTGTCGTCAACAAAATACGGAGCACGCATCAAATGCAAAGTCCGTCAGTGTCATCAACAAAATATGGAGACGTATCGTGAGCTAGATACCATTGTACTATTGTATATGCTTATTCTCTTAGTGGCCGATTGCATGTGTGGTGTGGTGGGCGCATCATTTCTAGTTGTGGTGGGTCAACATGAAGACTCATGGGTCGGTTCCATCCTACGCCACATATAGGTTGGACCGAGACGTGTTATACGAAGACCCATGTGGAGGACTCGGCGTACAACATGAAGCTACCAGAGTCGCGGAGGACTCTATCCCCACTGGTGATAAGCCGACTATATATGATTTGTAACCCTAGGCCCTTAGTATGTTATACAAGCTTGGGGGCTAGTTCGTTGATAATATCCACACATGCACAATGCCTGGTATTCACGTGTACTTTGCACATACCCCTATCACTAATATACAGTACCAGGAGTAGGCTCTTTCTTCAATTGCAATTGAATTCTAGCATGTGCATGTGTTTATTTCATATTATCGATCCATAGAGTGAGAGCGGTTTGAAATACATGCAATGGATGCTTTTGCAATTCATATATAAACATTAATTAGTGCACTCCATGTTGTTAGTGTGAAGAACTTTATACATTTGTCACTTGCATGGATACATTCCAAATTGCTAGCTACGAAATAGAATACATGTCGAATTCAACATAAAGGGGGTTTCGAAGATTCGAATTCATAGGAAGTGCATTCATCTATTTGAATCCGAGATAATGGCATTTGTAAATCAGATGTAAAAGGGGGCATCAATCTTTGTTGTGAGTTTGAACATGCTATATATATATTCATACGCATATCTAACTTTTTTTTGCAACCAAGGAGATTATATCTGGAACCATGCATGAACTGAGGTAAGTTGCATATTTTTAATATATACTCATGTACAATGTATATTCAAATGTACCCCCTCCATTCCAAAATAATCGTAGCTTTAGGATTTTCAAGAGTAAAGATTTGTGAAGTTTGACAAATCCTGAAAGTTCAATTCAAGAGAACCGAAAACGTTAATGGTTATGCTCCCAAATATTGAACGAAGCGCCAAATAGGCCTCTGGTCACCCGAAACCACGCGAGACTAATGTTTTGGTGGTAGGAAATTACTGTCCTGACTCTGGCCCGTGTAGCCTATCGGCCTGATGTCCAAAGGTCCAAACCGGGGTAGGTTTGTAACTTCACCAAGATGCGAGAGAAGCATTCATACGCCATGGGCGCCTACCCATGCGCTCGGCCGAAATCTATCCCGCACACATTTGGGACACCTGACATGACTATCCTACCCCCAACCCGCAATATGTCTGAAATTTTAGATGGGGGGAAAGTTTGTAACTTTCCCCAAATTTCAAACAAGCGCGTCTCAAACCGAAACATTGTTCCCCCTTAGTTCCCCGCCTCCCTCCATTTCCCCATTCATACTCCATGGGCGCGAAAACACCCTCTCCACCAGCCGTGAAACCCCACTCTCCTCTGTCCTCCACCCCATAGTGGCCAATCCACCGCCGCCCTCCTCCATCACGCCGGAGCCGGTACCCCGACGTCGTCGTCCAACGCAACCGCAACCGCAACGCCCTCAAGGACTTAGCAGCTGAAGCCGAGGCAGAGCTGCCTCCACGACGCCGACGCCGACGTGCGCCGTACCAGAACCACTCTGACCACGCCGTCCTGCGCCTCACTGCTGCGGCTCCACTACCGCAACCGTCCACCGCACCAGAGCTGTTCCCGCTACGTTGTTGTTCGCCGCCTTGGATCTGCTTCCCCGCCGCCGACAGATGGCCACCGCACCACACTCAACAACTTGGCCATGGGTTCGTCCAAGGCTGCACCGTCCTCCACAACTTCTGGTTTCCGGCGAACAACAAGAAGATCGCCGGAAAAACAGAAGGAGGACACAACACTGCTAGCAGAAAGAGGTACTCCTCTTCCCATATTCGTGCAAATCTTACATCTTTGCTCACACCGTATTCATCCCACGAAAGAAACTAGTTGAGCGCTTCTTACTGCATCTTCTTCATGATACTAAATGCACAAGGTTTCCTCCCTTTTACTATTTCACCTTTGCTAGAGGTCAGTAGCCCGCCTGGATTTCAATTCAGGGTCAGTCGAACCACAATTAAAAGAAGCAGCACCCGCTTAGGCGCGCGGAGCACCTAGTCCGCCTGCTCCCCGGGGAAGCGGGGTGTGGGGCGCAGGAGCTGCTTGCGCCCGATCTGTTTTTCATACATATTCCATCCTCCTATCATGCGGCTGCCTTACATGAAAGTAGTGTTCGTCAGTATCATGCATCAATGAGTTCTGAAGAGCAAATTTATTCCTTTTTCTTGTGGGTTTGACTTGACAAGGCAAAATCAAGAAAGATGAAGGAAAAGAGTAAGGAAGGCGATGATGGTGGTCCTCTGCAGCAACGTAAACGGATCATCTGTATCGATTCTCCTTGTACTGATAGTGCATTACAAGGTCCAAGTCTCCGCTCCCCTACTCCACCATCCAAGGTGCTTGCTCTAACTTGGCAGTGTGATATCTGGTTGCATGTTGCATATGGTGTCTAGCTCGTATTGCTCCTAATTAGTGTAAACTGCATATGCTTAGCTTACACATGATACATGTGAATATGACACGCTTTCCTATTTTTGGTACATACTATATCTTATGATAAGGCACCTTTAAGTCGCCACTGTGATATTGGTTGTGTCTTGCATATGGTTTCTAGCATGTACTGCTTCTAATTTGTTGAAATGCCATACAGTTTGAACTTGGCAGAGTGATATTGGTTGCATCTTTCATATGGTGTCTAGCTTGCAGTGCTTCTAATTTGTTGAAATGCCTTCTTCTTAGTTAGCACATCATAGGTGTGAATATGTCACACCATCCTGTTTTTCATACATATTCCATCCTTAGTATGCACTCATGTTTTTTGGTCTGCTCTGCGACAGTATCGGTACCACCTTAGAAAATCTCACTTTGAAGGCAAGGCTAACAATGAAATCGCCCAAACATCTCCAGTGGAATATATTACAGATGAAGACTGGACAACCCTTGTTAAACACTGGTCTGATCCAAAGTATCAGGTAGGCTATATGTATTTGATCAAACCACATATTGAACTTGTATTTATGTATGTGCCTTACAAGTGTATCTTCTTCTAGGCTAATTGTTTGAAGAACAAAACCAACCGTTCTAAAGTGAAATTCCAACAGACCACATGATCTTGTAGCTATATTGCACACTGCGAGGCTCTTGTAAATAGCTGCTACTTCCTTCTTTTTTTGTGCCATATTATCGTATCTATATTGACTTGTTCCAAATACAGAGGAAATCTCGTGCGGACCAAAAAGAACCTGAACCGAATGTAGTGCAAATCTTCAAGGATTGCCACACCAGCAAGATGAAGGGCATGAGCACACCAGTTCAAGCTGATGTTGTAAGTCCTTACTCCTCCTGCCTTGAACTGATTGGTACTATGATGTGTTCATTTAACTACTTGGTTTGCAGCCAATGTCAGTTACTCTGTTCACTTTTATTCACAGTTGTCTTAATGTATCATTTCACCTTACATGGTTTAAAAGAGATGAAGGATATTCTTTTGGTCTTGATCTGTAATCTAGTTGTTATGTGGATCTGATAGTGGGAAAGCACGGCATTGAAGAAATCAGAAAAGGGAGGAACCAGACCCGCCCACAGGGCGTCGGTGAAATACGGGACCTCGGTGACTATCCTGTCGATGGAGAAGTGGGACGCGCGCCAGGCCGTCGTCCTCCCGCATTCGTTGAAGATGGTGGCCAGAGCCGAGCTGACCTTGCCCAAGCCCTCGGCGGGGGCCGCCAACGGCGGCGGGCAGGGCGGAGGCACGAGTTTCTTCCCTCTTCCCTTCTTCGTCGGAGCCATGGCGATGGGAAGGGGGGGGGGGAAGTTCGAGATTGGGTTGAAAACAGAAGCTGGAGTTCGAGCGGAGGAAGGACAGAGGGCGCTCAAGCGACAGAAAGGGGAGCGGCTGTGTACAACTATGAGTCCGCCTAGCATGGCGCAAAATAAGGAGGGCGTGGGGGAACAGTGCCGCCCACGTCCAATCAACCGCCACGCGGCGCCCAAGGCCGCATGCTGTTAGGGCCCGCGGCGCTTCACTCTTGCCCTTCCGCCTCCCAGCACGACCAAGTCCGGGCACGCCTTGGGCCCGGGGGCTACTGTCGGTGTTCTGGGAACGGGGGTCCCCAGACTTCGCTCTTGCCCTTCCGCCTCCCAGCACGGCCAAGTCCGGCCACGCCTTGGGCCCGGGGGCTACTGTCGGTGTTCTGGGAATGGGGGTCCCCAGACTTGCCTGCCTGCGGCCTGCGGCGTGGCTCAAAGGGGGGCTCAGCACGGCCCATCTTCATCAACACAGACCCAAGACCCTCGCGAGGGGCCAAGCCTCGCGGGGCGGACGACGCGGAGCTTCCTCAGGCACGGCCTCACCAGGTTGGCTTGCGAGGAGGCGGAGAGATCAAGGCGGGGTACCTCATGAGGTTCCCGTGACGCAAGCCATGACGACCAAGGGCGCCAGGCGGGCGCCAGCCCGCGCAGTGTCCTCCTCTCCTCTTTGGTGCAAAGGGAGCAAGCGCAGCCGCGGAGTACCGAGGCGTCAGGCAAAGGTTGCCATTTCGGTGCAACAAGACCAAGACCAGGAGGACTGCAAGACAGAGGTCATTGTGGAGCCCAAGACGGCGTCACCACCAGAGCTTTGTGCAAGCGAAGACTACTTTTGTCAGGATAGCTGGTACTATCTGCCCCCCTTCAAATTAGCCCGCCATTGTTGGCTCCCTTCCCGCTCGATATTTGGGAAGAGGACCAGGGCCTCTATAAATAGGACTAGCCACCATAGTAGGAGGGGGCATCAAGATCAGAGAGAGGGGGATCGAGATCCGAGAGAGAGAGAGAAGGGTGACTGAACTCCCCCTAGCAGTTCGTCCCCCCCAGCCAAGAACAGACCCTCGCGAGACTGTTCTTCTTTGTATTGTTCATCATCATCAGCCCAAGAGGCAATCCACACACCACACACTGGAGTAGGGTATTACACCACAATGGTGGCCCGAACTAGTATAAACCCTGTGTCTCTTGTGTCGTTCTTCCCATAGCTTAGATCTTAGCGAGGCAGAGGGGTGCAGGTAGGTAGGAGGCGAAATCTCCGCGCGCACCCCAGTGTTCGAACCTCAAGGGTCTGCCGAAACCCGAAATCCGACAATGTTTACTACTCCATGCCATCGACTCTTATCGAACTTGATGTTCATTGTTTTGTGAGTAGCACGTGGTAAGTAACAAGAACAAACAGAATGAACTTCATTCATGCCATTATTCATGTATGATGTCACTTAACATATTCATGCAATACAAAAAAGACTTTCGGCACCATTACAATTTATGAAATCACACCAAACGTTGACTGCTAAACATAGAGTAGTTACGCCATTGATTGCGTTGTCATTTCTTCATCATCTTCAGATCATACGATGTCATCAAGGACCTTAGTATGAAATCCCTATATGATTCCACTCCTGGGGGTACCAACTCTGGCATTGAATCCAGGGTATAAAGTCGTTGCACATGCACTTCACTTGCTTTGGCAACTTGCAGCTCTTCAAACTCTAAATCAATGGTTTCATCATCGCTATCGACCTCATCAAAATTTGATGTCTTTGCCATTCACCGCGTCGGTCTTATCGTCCTTCTCGCTATACTTGTGCCTCCCTTGATCGAAGCCTCCAGTTGTAGCACTAAAATTAAGAACAAGGGATGTCATACACATACACATATCAACAGGAACTAAAGTTAGTCACAAAGATATAAATGGAACTATCCCGAACTCTATAATTTTGCTTGACATGACAAATATTCCATAGCTACGACAAAGCTCAGCGAGCCAAGCATTGCTTGACTTTCCATGTTTAAATTTATGGCCCATGATGTGTAGGGCTCCGGTGCTGCACACTTCATGGCCTTGCCGACGGCGGCGATTCCCTCCTTTGAAGAAGTTGCACACCAGATGTCGAGCACCATCTGTGCGTAATAACTTGGCATGTTGGACAGGTCCGACATCGTCCGCGATTGCATCATGAAAAATCTGGTCGGCGAGCTTGATGTCGCTGGACAACACAGGGGAGGAGTCCTTGGCGAGACGCTGGCCACTGTCTTCTACCTTGCTAAACAGACCCAAGGACTCATCCGTTTCTTCCACCTGACTGAACAATTCCATAGCGGGATCATCCTCTTGGCTAAAAACATGCAGCAACGAGTTGAACCTTTCTTCCTCTAGCGTGAACGCATCCATGGTGGATGAGAAAGGATGTCGCTTGGGATTTTTTTGTTTGTCGGATGTTTTCTATTTTCTAGCCTAGAGAAAGGCTTCGATCTGGTGAAGAAATATGTTATGTATGCTCGCCAATAGGAAATAGTAAAAAAAGATAGCATGGAACGTGAGGATCTTTTTCCTAACTAAGGATAGGAGCATTTAATTTCCAACGAATGCATTCATGGGTTGGCTTGATTTTAGCATGAGGAGGCTAGCTTCCATGTACGTGATGGTGGAGGGGTAGAAGAGGGATTATATAAGATTACAACAAATACACCTTACATTGTGGAAAATTTGTAAAAAAAGCACCTTAGATAAAGGAACGGAGGGAGTATCATTTAGTCTTTCACAATTACTAACACTCATGCGATACTTATGGGTACAAAGTTTCAATCGGACACAGAGAAAGATAGGGGCTTATAGTTTCGCCTCCCAACCATTACCTCAAGGGTAATGTCAACAATAATACTTTATGATAATATGGATCTCTCCAACACATAGTGCTTGCCAAAAGAAAAAGTGTAAAAAGGAAAGGTGATGATCACCATGACTCTTGTATAAGGGTAGAAGATAAAAGTAAAAGATAGGCCCTTCGCGGAGGGAAGCAGAGGTTGTTATGCGCTTTTATGGTTGGATGCACAAAATCTTAATTCAAAAGAACGTCAGTTTATATTGCCTCTTGTGATAAAGAACTTTATTATGTAGTGTGGCGCTTTTTTTCCATATCACAAGTTTGTATAAAGCTTATTTTCTTAACACTAATAGATCATACATATTTAGAGAGCAATTTTTATTGCTTGCACTGATGAAAAGTTACTTGAAGGATCTTACTCAATCCATAGGTAGGCATGGTGGACTCTCATAGCAAAACTGGTTTAAGAGATGTTCGGAAGCACAAGTAGTATCTCTACTTGGTGCCAATAATTTAGCTAGCATAAGAGAGAAAAGGCAAGCTCAACATGTTGGAGAATCCATAACAATATAACTTCTATTCGGATATAAGAAAACATAAACCATTATGTTATCTTCCTTGTCCAACATCAACTTTTTGGCATGTCATATTTTAATGAGTGCTCACAGTTACAAAAGATGTCCAAGATAGTATATTTATATTTGAAGCCTCTCTTTCTTTATTACTTCCTATTAATTGCAACAATGACCAAAACTATGTTTGTCAACTCTCAACAACTTTTATTCATCATACTTTTTATATGTATTACTCTCCACAAGAGCAATATATATGATCTTTTTGTTTCTTTTTGTTTCTTTCTTTTATTTAATTCCCTCAAGATCATAGCAAGAAAGCAAAGCCCTCAACTCAAAACTACTCTTTATTATATATAACTCACGTACTCGATTACATAGATAGATCTCGAAACAAAACTCAAAGCTAGATCATACTAAAAACTTTATTCTACTAGATCAAGATATAACCAAAAGGATCGAACTAAGAAAAATGATAAAGGTAAAAGTGTGATGGTGATACGATACCGGGGCACCACCCCCAAGCTTGGCAGTTGCCAAGGGGAGTGCCCATACCCATGTATTTATGTCTCTTTCTTCGGAGGTGATGGTAATGATGGAGTTGTTGATGAAGTGGTGCCACACCTCAAGCGCAGGAGGTACTCCAATCTATGAATGATGCTTTGGAGGGTGATGATATGCTCTTGCAACAGAATATTTTCACGAGTGAGATACTTATTTTGCACATGAGCTATTTCAATGATCTTAAAAGCTTCAATTTCAGTAGGGGTAAGATGACTGTAGTATGGTTAAAGGATGTATTCTTCTTCTTCTGCTGCCAGAACTTGATCTCCCGCGTCCTTCTTGATCTTATCACCCTCATTGGTTTCCCCAAATTATTCTCTCTTAATCTCTATCTTCATCAGCCAAGCATCGTCGTCCCAATTGTTGGAGGAGGGGGAAGACATGATGTCCGACCTTGAAAACTCTGGCAAAAAATAGCTCAAAACGAAAAAAGGGGATATTGTCATGGTACAGTGGTCAAAACCTTCAAGAGATTATATATTGATTTTTACTGACCAAAAGAAGTATTGTGCAAGAAAATGGAGTCCTGAGGGCACACGAGGTGGCCACAAGGCAGGGGGCGCGCCCTCCACCCTTGTGGTCTCCTCGTGCACCTTTCAGACTACTTTTAATTTTCCTTATTTTTTAAATACTCCAAAACGGAGAAAAATTGCCATTAGAACAATTTTGAAGTCGGTTTACTTACCATACCACATACCTATTCCTTTTTGGAGTCTGAAACATTTTGGAAAGTATCCCTTATGTACTCTTTCGGTGTTATGGTATTAATTATATTGGTCTCAACATTTATAGGATTACCTGAGATATAATGTTTGATTCTTTGATCGTTTACCACCTTCGGATTTGTACCTTCGGCGTTGTTGATTTTGATGGAACCGTAATGATAGACCTCCTCGATAATGTAGGGACCTTACCATTTTGTGAGAAGCTTTCCTGCAAAAAAAATCTTAAATGAGAGTTGTATAGCAAAACATGATCACCTATATTAAACTCAAGCTTTTGTATCTGTTTGTCATGCCAACTTTTAACCTTTTCTTTAAACAACTTGGCATTCTCATAGGCTTGGGTTCTCCATTCATCAAGTGAGCTAATGTGAAATAACCTCTATAGGTGTCAAAACCGGCGGATCTCGGGTAGGGGGTCCCGAACTGTGCGTCTGAGGTTGATGGTAACAGGAGACAGGGAACACAATGTTTACCCAGGTTCAGGCCCTCTCGATGGAGGTAAAACCCTACATCCTGCTAGATTAATATTGATGAGTATGGGGGTTACAAGAGTTGATCTACCACGAGATCGTAATGGCTAAAACCCTAGAAGTCTAGCCTACGTGTTTATCCTTGTCCCTATGAAACAAACCCTCTGGTTTATATAGACACCAGAGGGAACTAGCATTGTACAAAGTCAGTTAGATAGAAAGGAAATAGTACATCCGGCCGCCTAGCTTGCCATCCACGCAAAGGAGAGTCCTATCCGGACACAGGAGAAAGTCTTCTATCTTGTATCTTCATGGCCCAATAGTCCGGCTCATGTCCAACAAGCCGGACGCCCAAGGACCCCTTAGTCTAGGACTCCCTCAGTAGCCCCTGAACCAGGCTTCAATGACGAGTTGTCCGGCGTGCAGATTATCTTCAGCATTGCAAGGCGGGTTCCTTCTCCGAATACTCCGACACAGTCTTCGAACAATGAACGTGTCCGGATCTGCAAAATAAGTACCACACAGCAGCGCAGAGAGTATAATATTTCACGAGTCCCATCCGCTGACAACTTTTTGTAATGTGACATCATGTCCCTGCCCGGTTATTATTTAGAACCGTTTCTTGGCCTGCCGCTCCATATTTCGTGATGTGGCTTTATTGGCACGTCTCGTCAAAGCAAAGAACATGTCCCCTTATTGCGGGATTCTCATCAATACAGGTTTGGATAATCCAACCGTGCCACCCGCACGGCCCCTGGGAAATAGGCGAGTTTCATGGTGAGTGGGGAGGCGTTTGATATTCACTGCTTTATAAGGAGATAAGGATTCATCTCTTCCACCCACGCCTTCTCTCTTTCCGCCTACCCACTCTCGAGCTCCAGCGCCCAAGTTCTCATCTTTCCTGCCCCAAGAAAGCACTCCAACCATGTCCGGAGCACAGGGCAAGTGGATGGCCTCCACCGTCAAGGAGAAGGACATCACCCAACTTCGGGAGGCCGGGTATTTGGCCAGGGAGATTGCCCATCAGCTTCTTGCTAAGGGACAGATCGTCCCCACTCCTGAGCCCCATGAGAGGGTCGTGTTCGTCCCTCACTTCATTCACGGGCTGGGATTTCCTCTCCACCCATTCGTCTGCGGGCTCATGTTCTACTATGGGCTGGATTTCCATGATCTGGCCCCCAATTCCTTCCTCACCATCTCGGTGTTTATCGTCGTGCGTGAGGCCTTCCTTCGCATCCTCCCACTTCGGACTGTGGCCGAAGACCTTCAATGTGAAGCCGAAGGTGGTGGATGGCGAACACGCAGAATGCGGAGGCGCCATGGTGAGCAAAATGTCCAACGTCCCGTGGCCCAAAGGCGCCTTCGTGGAGACCGTCAAGGGGTGGCAGAAGCTGTGGTTCTACGTCTCTGAGCCCCGCGACGCTTCCTGGTCCGTGGCTCCCGAATTCAAATCCGAGGCCCCAATGCGGCTTACCTCCTGGCAGGAGAAGAGCCTGGATTGGTCTTCTTCGGACGAGTTGACTGTGCTTTAGACGCGCATCAGGAGCATGATGGACAAGAATGTCAAGCTCGTCGATGTGATTGAGGTGATGCTATTCGTCCGATCCTTCCACGCCAGAACCGGGCTTGCATCTATGGGAGTTCAATCCGGCCAAGCACAAGACCATGCGACAATTCTTCAGAACTAAGCACGAAGACATCTGGAAGGTGCTCTTCAAGGCCAACGAGACGTGGTCGGAGACAAACAAGGACTACGGGCACGATCTGGCCCATCCCACCAGTTCGGTAAGTTTTCTGTGCTTCAAGGCGTATCCCTTTCTGGCTTGCTCAAGGAGGATGTCCCAACTTCCCTATTTTGCCTTTTCAGGGTTGGACAAATAAGGCGGAGCGGATTCGGTGTTCGACTCTGCTGCCCGAGGAACCAGCCATCCCGCTTTTGACAAAGATGCTGGTTCCAGCGCCCTACGTGGCGCCGGAGAAGAAGGCCAAGGGGACCAGAGGAGGCCTCCGTCCCAAGGGTACTTCAGACGTAGCGTCCGAAGACGCCAAAACTCACTCTGCTGCCAAAGACAACGAGGAGGAGGAAGAGGAGGAAGAAAGCAACTTCCCCCTCCCAGATGGGGGAAAGAAGAGGGCGGCCTCCACAGATCTGGAAGCGGAGGCGTCCAAGAAGGCAAGGGCTTCCTTCGCGGATAGCTCCGCGTGGGACGTCGATAGCAGCCTAGAGTGGCGCCCTCGAAACAAGCCCCTGGCTGCATCGTGAGTATCCGAAGACCCTGATGCATTCATATATCCTCCTCTTTCACTTCATAATTCTAACATGTTGAATCATGCATTTGCAGTCCGGCTCGTTCCGCCCTCTGATACGTCTCCAACGTATCTATAATTTTTGATTTCTCCATGCTATATTATCTACTGTTTTGGATGTTTATGGGCTTTATTATACACTTTTATATCATTTTTGGGACTAACCTATTAACCCAGAGCCCAGTGCTAGTTTCTGTTTTTACCTTGTTTTAGGGTTTCGAAGAAAAGGAAAATCAAACGGAGTCCAATTGACCTGAAACTTCACGGAACTCATTTTTGGAAGGAAAGAAGCCCAGAAGACTTGGAGTGCACATCAGGGGACCTTCGAGGAGGCCACAAGGTAGGGGGGCGCGCCCACCCCCTCAGGGCGCGCCCTCCACCATCGTGGGCCCCTCGTGGCCCCCTGACGTACTTCTTCCGCCTATATATCTCCATATACCCCAAAAACATCCAGGAGCACAATAGATCAGGAGTTCCGCCGCCAGAAGCCTCCATAGCCACCGAAAACCAATCTAGACCCATTCTGGCACCCTGCCGGAGGGGGCAATCCCTCTCCGGTGGCCATCTTCATCATCCCGGTGCTCTCCATGACGAGGAGGGAGTAGTTCTACCTCAGGGCTAAGGGTATGTACCAGTAGCTATGTGTTTGATCTCTCTCTCTCGTGTTCTTGAGGTGATATGATCTTGATGTATCATGAGCTTTGCTATTATATTTGGATCCTATGATGTTTCTTCCCCCTCTACTCTCTTGTAATGGATTGAGTTTGCCCTTTGAAGTTATCTTATCGGATTGAGTCTTTAAAGATTTGAGAACACTTGATGTATGTCTTGCCGTGGATATCTGTGGTGACAATGAGATATCACGTGATTCACTTGATGTATGTTTTGGTGATCAACTTGCGGGTTCCGCCCACGAACCTATGCATAGGGGTTGGCACATGTTTTCGTCGTGATTCTCCTGTAGAACTTTGGAGCACTCTTTGAGGTCCTTTGTGTTGGTTGAATAGATGAATCTGAGATTGTGTGATGCATATCGTATAATCATACCCACGGATACTTGAGGTGACATTGGAGTATCTAGGTGACATTAGGGTTTTGGTTGATTTGTGTCTTAAGGTGTTATTCTAGTATGAACTCTAGGGCTGTTTGTGACACTTATAGGAATAGCCCAACAGATTGATTGGAAATAATAACTTTGAGGTGGTTTTGTACCCTACCATAATCTCTTTGTTTGTTCTCCGCTATTAGTGACTTTGGAGTGACTCTTTGTTGCATGTTGAGGGATAGTTATGTGATCCAACTATGTTATTATTGTTGAGAGGACTTGCACTAGTGAAAGTATGAACCCTAGGCCTTATTTCCTAGCATTGCAATACCGTTTACGCTCACTTTTATCATTAGTTACCTTGCTGTTTTATAATTTCAGATTACAAATACCTTTATCTACTATGCATATACCACTTGTATCACCATCTCTTCGCCGAACTAGTGCACCTATACAATTTACCATTGTATTGGGTGTGTTGGGGACACAAGAGACTCTTTGTTATTTGGTTGCAGGGTTGCTTGAAAGAGACCATCTTCATCCTACGCCTCCTACGGATTGATAAACCTTAGGTCATCCACTTGAGGGAAATTTGCTACCGTCCTACAAACCTCTGCACTTGGAGGCCCAACAACGTCTACAAGAAGAAGGTTGTGTAGTAAACATCAAGCTCTTTTCTGGCGCCGTTGCCAGGGAGGTGAGTGCTTGAAGGTATATCTTTTGATCTTGCAATCGAGTCTTTTAGTTTCTTGTTTTAGCACTAGTTTAGTTTATAAAAGAAAACTACAAAAAAGATGGAATTAAGATTGCCTCATATGCTTCATCTTTTTAATATCTATCATGAAAATAAGGATTCCGATAATTGTGCTCAAGTGCTAGAAGAAGAATGCATTAGAATGTTTGGCACAAAATATTTGAATGATGAACATGATTGCAATCTTGTTATTATGAATTCCTTGAATGTCCGTGATGCTAATTATATGCAAATCCACAAGCTTGGGGAAGCTATGTTTGATGAAGATGATATTTTTTGTCCCCCAAGTTTTGATGAGCAAATTTATTATGATGAGAGCATGCCCCATATTTATGATGGTTATTGTGATGACTTGTATGTTATAAAGAATAATGATATCCATGAAACTTGTCATCATGATTTTAACTTTCAATTGGATTATGCCTCACATGATAGTTATTTTGTTGAGTTTGCTCCCACTATTATTCATGAGAAGAAATTTGCTTATGTGGAGAGTAATAAAAATTCTATGCTTGTAGATCATGAAAAGAATGCATTATGTGATAGTTATGTTGTTGAATTCATTCATGATGCTACTAAAAATTATTATGAGGGAGGAACATATGCTTGTAGGAATTGCAATAATATCAAGTTTCCTCTCTATGTGCTTAAAGTTTTGAAGTTATGCTTGTTTTACCTTCCTATGCAAGTTGATTCTTGTTCCCACAAGTTGTTCGCTCACAAAATCCCTATGCATAGGAAGTGGGTTAGGCTTAAATGTGCTAGTCATATTCTTCATGATGCTCTCTTTATGTTTCAATTCTTATCCTTTATGTGAGCATCATTGAAATCATCATGCCTAGCTAGGGGCGTTAAACGATAGCGCTTGTTGGGAGGCAACCCAATTTTTTTTGTTCATTGCTTTTTGCTCCTGTTTAGTAATAAATAATTCATACAGCCTCTGTTTAGATGTGGTTTTATGCTTTTAGTTAGTGTTTGTGCCAAGTAGAACCTTTGGGAAGACTTGGGGAAAGTCTTGTTGATCATGCTGTAAAAAACAGGAACTTTAGCACTAACGAGAACTGCTTTCATTTTTATTTGGAAAGCGATATTTAGTTAATTCTTTTTGAAGATGATTAATAGATAAATTCCTCACGTACAGAAATTTATTTTAGAATTTTTGGGGTTCCAGATCTTGCGCTAGCTACAGATTACTACAAACTGTTCTGTTTTTGACAGATTCTGTTTTTCGTGTGTTGTTTGCTTATTTTGATGATTCTATGGCTAGTAAAATAGTTTGTAAATAATAGATAAGTTGTAATACAGTAGGTTTAACACCAATATAAATAAATAATGAGTTCATTGCAGTACCTTGAAGTGGTCTTTTATTTTCTTTCGCTAACGGAGCTCACGAGATTTTCTACTTTAAGTTTTGTGTTGTGAAGTTTTCAAGTTTTGGGTAAAGATTTGATGGATTATGGAACAAGGAGTGGCAAGATCCTAATCTTGGGGATGCCCATGGAACCCCCAGGATAATGTAAGGACACCTAAAATCCAAAGCTTGGGGATGCCCCGGAAGGCATCCCCTCTTTCGTCTACTTCTATCGGTAACTTTACTTGGAGCTATATTTTTATTCGCCACATGATATGTGTTTTGCTTGGAGCGTAATTTATTTTGTTAAGATTTTCTTGCTGTTATTTAGAACAATATTTTTCATCTTTTATTTCAATAAAAGTGGCATTGATAGCCTTTACTATGCCTATTTTAGAAGTCCACATGTTGCTGTTTGAAAACAGAAAGTTTACCGCTGTTGCAATAATTCCCTAGAAAAGTCAGAATGTGATAAAATGTTGAAACCTTTTGCATATTAAGCTATGATAAATTTAGTACAGTGGGAATTTTCTTTCATAATTTTGGGAGCTAGGAAAGTATGGATGTTACAGCATTCTTTACAGTCTATCCTGTTTAGGCAGATTGCTGTTATGTTTGCATTGTTTGCATATGTTTGCTTCTTTAATGATTCTATTTGAGGATAGGACTATTAAATATGCAGAGGCATTTAGTATTAAATGTTGAATAATAATTTTAGTGATTTGCTACAGTAGAGTATGATAAGGTTTTTGCAATGGTTTATACTAACTTATCTCACGAGTCCTTGTTGAGTTTTGTGTGGATGAAGCTTTTGAGATTTAGGGAGACCGTGATATGAGAGGAATTAAGGAGACACAAAAGCTCAAGCTTGGGGATGCCCAAGGCATCCCAAGATAATATTTCAAGAAGTCTCAAGCATCTAAGCTTGGGGATGCCCCGGTTGGCATCCCACCTTTCTTCTTCAACAACTATCGGTTAGTTTCGGTTGATCCTAAGTTTTTGCTTCTTCCCATGATGTTTGCCATTCTTAGAATGCCATTTTCTTTTATTTTGCTTGCTGTTTGAACAAAATACGAAGATATGAAATTATTAAATGTTAGAGAGTCTTCACATAGTTGCATAATTATTCGACTACTCATTGATCTTCACTTATATCTTTCGGAGTAGTTTGTCATTTGCTCTAGTGCTTCACTTATATCTTTTAGAGCACGGTGGTGGTTTTATTTTGTAGAAATAGATGAACTCTCATGCTTCACTTATATTGTTTTGAGAGTCTTTAGAATAGCATGGTAATTTTCTTAAACAATCCTAATATGCTAGGCATCCAAGAATAGTAAAAACTTTCATATAAGTGTATTGAATACTAAGAGAAGTTTGATGCTTGATGATTGTTTTGAGATATGGAGGTAATAATATCAAAGTCGTGCTAGTTGAGTGGTTGTGAATTTGAGAAATGCTTGTGTTGAAGTTTGCAAGTCCCGTAGCATGCACGTATGGTAAACATTGTGTAACAAATTTGAAACATGAGGTGTTATTTGATTGTCTTCCTTATGAGTGGCGGTCGGGGACGAGCGATGGTCTTTTCCTACCAATCTATCCCCCTAGGAGCATGCGCATAGTGCTGAGGTTTTTGATGACTTGTAGATTTTTGCAATAAGTATGTGAGTTCTTTATGACTAATGTTGAGTCCATGGATTATACGCACTCTCACCCTTCCATCCTTGCTAGCCTCTTCGGTACCGTGCATTGCCCTTTATCACATTGAGAGTTGGCGCAAACTTCGCCGGTGCATCCAAACCCCATGATATGATACGCTCTTTCACACATAAACCTCCTTATATCTTCCTCAAAACAGCCACCATACCTACCTATTATGGCATTTCCATAGCCATTCCGAGATATATTGCCATGCAACTTTCCATCATTCCGTTCATCATGACACATTCATCATTGTCATATTGCTTTGCATGATCATGTAGTTGACATAGTATTTGTGGCAAAGCCACCGTTCATAATTATTTCATACATGTCACTCTTGGTTCATTGCATATCCCGGTACACCGTCGGAGGCATTCATATAGAGTCATCTTTGTTCTAGTATCGAGTTGTAATCATTGAGTTGTAAATAAATAGAAGTGTGATGATCATCATTTTCTAGAGCATTGTCCCAAGTGAGGAATAAAAAAAGAGAAAGGCCATAAAAAAGAGAAGGACCCAAAAAATAGAAAGGCCATAAAAAAGAGAAGGCCCCAAAAAATGAGAGAAAAAGAGAGAAGGGACAATGCTACTATCCTTTTCCACACTTGTGCTTCAAAGTAGCACCATAATCTTCATGATAGAGAGTCTCTTGCTTTGTCACTTTTATATACTAGTGGGAACTTTTCATTATAGAACTTGGCTTGTATATTCCAACAATGGGCCTCCTCAAGTTCCCTAGGTCTTCGTGAGCAAGCAAGTTGGATGCATACCCACTTAGTTTCTTTTGTTGAGCTTTCATACATTTATAGCTCTAGTGCATCTGTTGCATGGCAATCCCTACTCCTTGCATTAACATCAATCGATGGGCATCTCCATAGCCCATTGATTAGCCTTGTTGATGTGAGACTTTCTCCTCTTTTGTCTTCTCCACACAACCCCCTCATTATATTCTATTCCACCCATAGTGCTATGTCCATGGCTCGCGCTCATATATTGCATGAAGGTTTATGAGTTTGAGATTACTAAAGTATGAAACAATTGCTTGGCTTGTCAACCGGGTTGTGCATGATGAGAGCATTCTTGTGTGACAAAAATGGAGCATGACTAAACTATATGATTTTGTAGGGATGAACTTTCTTTGGCCATGTTATTTTGAGAGCACATAATTGCTTAGTTAGTATGCTTGAAGTATTATTATTTTTATGTCAATATGAACTTTTGTCTTGAATATTTCGGATCTGAATATTCATACCACAGTTAAGAAGAATTACATTGAAATTATGCCAAGTAGCAGTCTGCATCAAAAATTCTGTTTTTATCATTTACCTACTCGAGGACGAGCAGGAATTAATCTTGGGGATGCTGATAAGTCTCCAACGTATCTATAATTTTTGATTGCTCCATGCTATATTATCTACTGTTTTGGATGTTTATGGGCTTTATTATACACTTTTATATAATTTTTGGGACTAACCTATTAACCCAGAGCCCAGTGCCAGTTTCTGTTTTTACCTTGTTTTAGGGTTTCGAAGAAAAGGAAAATCAAATGGAGTCCAATTGACCTGAAACTTCACGGAACTCATTTTTGGAAGGAAAGAAGCCCAGAAGACTTGGAGTGCACGTGAGGGGACCTTCGAGGAGGCCATGAGGAAGGGGGGCGCGCCCACCCCCTCAGGGCGCGCCCTCCACCCTCATGGGCCCCTCGTGCCCCCCTGACGTACTTCTTCCGCCTATGCATCTCCATATACCCTAAAAACATCCAGGAGCACAATAGATCGGGAGTTCCGCCGCCAGAAGCCTCCGTAGCCATCAAAAACCAATCTAGACCCGTTCGGGCACCCTGCCGGAGGGGCAATCCCTCTCCGGTGGCCATCTTCATCATCCCGGTGCTCTCCATGACGAGGAGGGAGTAGTTCTCCCTCGGGGCTGAGGGTATGTACCAGTAGCTATGTGTTTGATCTCTCTCTCGTGTTCTTGAGGTGATACGATCTTGATGTATCACGAGCTTTGCTATTATATTTGGATCCTATGATGTTTCTTCCCCCCTCTACTCTCTTGTAATGGATCGAGTTTCCTCTTTGAAGTTATCTTATCGGCTTGAGTCTTTAAAGATTTGAGAACACTTGATGTATGTCTTGCCATGGATATCTGTGGTGACAATGGGATATCACGTGATTCACTTGATGTATGTTTTGGTGATCAAATTGCTGGTTCCTCCCATGAACCTATGCATAGGGGTTGGCACACATTTTCGTCGTGATTCTCCGATAGAACTTTGGGGCGCTCTTTGAGGTCCTTTGTGTTGGTTGAATAGATGAATCTGAGATTGTGTGATGCATATCGTATAATCATACCCATGGATACTTTAGGTGACATTGGAGTATCTAGGTGACATTAGGGTTTTGGTTGATTTGTGTCTTAAGGTGTTATTCTAGTACGAACTCTAGGGCTGTTTGTGGCACTTATAGGAATAGCCCAACGGATTGATTGGAAATAATAACTTTGAGGTGGTTTCGTACCCTACCATAATCTCTTCGTTTGTTCTCCGCTATTAGTGACTTTGGAGTGACTCTTTGTTGCATGTTGAGGGATAGTTATGTGATCCAACTATGTTATTATTGTTGAGAGGACTTGCACTAGTGAAATTATGAACCCTAGGCCTTATTTCCTAGCATTGTAATACCGTTTACGCTCACTTTTATCATTAGTTACCTTGCTGTTTTTATAATTTCAGATTACAAATACCTTTATCTACTATCCATATACCACTTGTATCACCATCTCTTTGCCGAACTAGTGCACCTATACAATTTACCATTGTATTGGGTGTGTTGGGGACACAAGAGACTCTTTGTTATTTGGTTACAGGGTTGCTTGAGAGAGACCATCTTCATCCTACGCCTCCTATGGATTGATAAACCTTAGGTCATCCACTTGAGGAAAATTTGCTACTGTCCTACAAACCTCTACACTTGGAGGCCCAACAACGTCTACAAGAAGAAGTTTGTGTAGTAGAGATCACCCTCGAGCGATCCTCATCTTCGGGGAACTCGCTGGATCCGAAGGTGATGGACAGCGGGTCCCTTCCAACGGCCTCCTATCCCAAGGCCATGGACGACGCCGAGGTGTTGTCACGAAGGGCCCCCGGCCAAGGAGAGATGTAGGAGGCCGTCAGGACGACACCAGAGGGTGAGACCTCGGCCGCCGGACACATGGGGGAGCAGATCCCCATGGAGACTAGCGATGGGGGCCATGTCTAATTCGGCCCCTAGCCGAATACGGTCCCGGAGACCTATACGGCTCCGGAGTTCTGCAAGCAGCCTCCTTCATCGGAAGGAGGTGTGCCCATTCCACTGGTGACCTCTGTCCAACCAGAGGCGCCGGATACTCTACTAGAGGCGCTGCGAAGCGCTTCCATCATTGAGGAACAATGTACCCTCATGGGTGCGGTGTTTGAGAAGATTCAGTCTGCGAAGAGCGGACTGACAGAAGCCTATGCGAGCCTTCTAACAGGCTTTGAGGTAAGCACTGCATTTATGTGAAAAGAAAGTTACAGTATAGATAGTAGCCCCTGAGACTCTGTCCGGTGTTCGGAAAGAAAATCCGAATAGAGGATCAAATAGTCTTTCGCAGGAGACTAATCATATATGTCTTCGTGAATAAGTAGGCGTCGCTGTTGGCCGCGACTTCTCATGTTGCCGAAGTCTCCAGACTGAAGCAGAGGCTGGAACGGACTGAGGAAGAGCTCAGCCATGCGAAAAAGCAGCTAGAGGATACCCAAGGTATGCAATGATCTTGTGTATGTCTGGAAGGGATGAATGATGTAAGCTGATCATAGTGCCATGGCATTTTTTAGGGGCGGCGACCGAGGTAGAGGCCCTCAAGAAGGCGCTGGCCGAGGTCGAGGAGAGAGCGGTAAAGGAAAAAGGCGCCCGAGAAAAGCATGAGGCCAGGGTTGGTGAGGTCCAGCAGGAGCTCCAGGACGCAGTGAAGAAATGCGAGTCCTTGGAGCGCCAGAATGCGGACCAAGAGTCCGAACTCGCTAAGGCCCGCCAAAGCGCACAAGAGGCCCGGGCGGAAGCCCAAGGCGCCCTCCGGGAGATCGAAGAGGCCAAGAAGATCGTGGTGGTAAGGCTTTTATTATGCAAAGCAAGTATGTGAGCCAGAGGTATCTCTTACTGACCCGGATTTGGAGTTCTCTAGGGGCGTTTGCGGATTTTCCGCGCAGTGTTTCCGACGCTGCGGAATTCTTCCGGGCTGAAGAGGGGAGCTCAACAAAGAAGCTGTTCTGGTCGCAAGACCTTGCTCCAGAACATCCGGTGCCCTTTAGCGACCAGCTAAAACAGTTGGTCGAGCTGCATAGGGTGGCCGAACTAGCCATGAAGGATTTAATAATCCGGCTGTGGCCTGCAGAAGCTATACCCGGTAGCTACTTCGGCCTCGTGAAGCGGCTGGTCAATGCCTGCCCTCGCCTTGACGCCATCAAGCGGTCAGTTTGCATAGAAGGTGCATGGATGGCCTTCACCCGCGTCAAGATACAATGGGCGAAGATGGATGCCGTCAAGCTCGCGACTGAAGGACCGCCCGCGGGCAAGGAGCACCGCACACCCTGAGCGGTATTTTGAAGATGTTGTGAAGGGATCCCGCATTGTGGTGGAGCAATGTGCTAAGGACATTATTTTTGAATGAATACATTCATGTAATCCCGTCCTGTATGATGAAAACAAGGCTTGATATGTAATATAATGCTTTGCTATTTTGTTTATTTAAAATTTTACCTCCTGTGCGGCCGTTTCATCAAATCTGTGAGTAGGCCAGTCGTCGGCTTCAGCCCCCACGTAGGTAGTACGGGGGTGTTCGGGATGAATCTAAACACTCTTTATCCAAGAGTTTGATCCTTAAAGGAGGTGTTTAGCGCAACAAACCAGGCAATCGGACTATGTGGCTTTATTACCCACACTTAGCCATAGGAGTTTGACAATGAAAATATAGGCGCAGCCCCTAGTATCCAGACTAGGGTGCTGTAAACACCTGATCGGATAAGAACCGATTCGTCGCATAATGCGTGTAAAATCGCTAAAGACTTGAAACCTCCGAAGAGCTGACCGGCTCACGCCTCATCATGACAGTCAATTTTTGGCTTTCTCTACTGAGGTGCTCATCCGGATAAACCGGGACACAACCGCAGTAGTTCTCCCTTTACTACCCTAGCCGATATAGCGGAACGTAAGGTAGTAAGCACAAGAGCCGGGCAACCCAACTATTGACCAAAGACATGATTCAGAGCCAATGCATATAATGCTAAATTCGGGGTGCCGAAATATATTGTAAAAGTGTTCATACTTGTTGCCATAGTGTGTGGTGCAATAAAGCCCCTGGCATATTACGGCGTACCAAGGTGTACAGATGCAAAATAAAAAATAGCAAAATAAAATAAAAAAGAAGAAGCTAGTGCCACATATGTTCGGCCGCAAAGTGTTTCCATTATAATTTTGATTAATACGTCAAAGCATACTTGAAAAAAGTGCAATAAACAACAGTGGCTATTTAACATGCCAAGACCAAGGGGAGCTGCGTACGGGTCCTGAAAACAGGTAGAATGATCGCTGAGGGAGTCCTAGATAAGGGGGTCTCCGGACAACCGGACTATATCCTTTGGCCGGACTGCTGGACTATGAAGATACGAGATTGAAGACTTCGTCCCGTGTCCGGATGGGACTCTACTTGGCGTGGAAGGCAAGCTAGGCAATACGGATATGTATATCTCCTCCTGTGTAACCGACCTTGTGTAACCCTAGCCCCCTCCGGTGTCTATATAAACCAGAGGGTTTTAGTCCGTAGGACAACATACAATTATACCATAGGCTAGCTTCTAGGGTTTAGCCTCTCCGATCTCATGGTAGATCATCTCTTGTACTACTCATATTATCAAGAATAATCAAGAAGGACGTAGGATTTTACCTCCATCAAGAGGGCCCGAACCTGGGTAAAACATCGTGTCCCCTGCCTCCTGTTACCATCCGCCTTAGACGCACAGTTCGGGACCCCCTACCCGAGATCCGCCGGTTTTGACACCGACATTGGTGCTTTCATTGAGAGTTCCTCTGTGTCGTCATCGTCAGGCTGGATGGCTCCTTCAATCATCGATAGCGATGCAGTCCGGGGTGAGACTTTTCTCCTCGGATAGATCTTTGTATCCGGCGGCTCCGCACTACGGGCCAACTCACTTGGCCATCTGGAGCAGATCAAGAGTTACGCCCCTGGCCACCAGGTCAGGTTGGGAAGCTTAAACTACACGGCCGACATCCGTGGAGACTTGATCTTCGACGGATTCGAGCCCCTGCCGAGTGCGCCGCACGGTCACGATGAGCATGATTTAGCTCTACCATCGGACAGTGTTCAGGAGACCGCACTAGCAACCGCTCCGACCCTCAATTCGGAGCCAATTGCGCCATCCATGGACGGGTGGATAGGCCCCGCCACGGAGGCCGCATTCTCAGCGTCGATCGAGGCGAGTATCGACCTTACCCTTCACGGGAGCCGTGACGCCGAACTGCCAGATTCTTCCCCGGCCACGGACTCCGAACCGCCTGCGCCCGTGCCTATCGAATCCAACTAGGCACTGATCATGGAGTTCACCTCCGTGGATATCCTTCAGCACTCGCCCTTCAGCGACATACTGAACTCATTAAGGTATCTCCCTGTCAGGAGAGTCCTGGCCGAACTATGTTCGGCAGGATTGGGATGCGGATGACGAAGAAATTCGCTGCCCACCCAACACCCACTTAGTAGACACTGTCGATGATTTGACCGACATGCTCGACTTTGACTCCGAAGACATCGACGGTATGGACGACGATGCAGGAGACGAACAGGAACCACTGCCCACAGGGCACTGGATGCCCACTTCATCATATGATGTATACATGGTGGACACACCCAAATAAAACGATGACGAGGAACGGAAGGACGCGTCGAAGGGTTGTTCCCTCGAGAAGCAGTCAAAGCGGCGGCTTAAGCGCCGCTCCAAATCCCGCCTCGGCAGAAACAACGATCATATAGATCCAGCGATAGAGCAAGGTGAACCATCGCCCGACCACGGCAACACGGAGAATCAAACCGAACAACCCGACTCCGTTGAAGATAAAAGTCCGGACGACATCACATCGGACAGGCACCCGGAGCAACAGAATGCCCATCAAAGGCTTGTTGCCACTGCGAGGAGTCTGAAAAAGTAGAAGCAAAGGCTCAGGGCTACACAAGACACACTCAGAATCAGATGGAGTGAAGTACTCAACACTGCAGCGAAGTACGGCGGTAATCACCACACCAAGAGCTACTCGAAGCGAAAGTTGCTACCTGGATTCGATGAGGAGGCCTTAGATCCCCCGCAACCAAAAAACAAAACGGCCATCCGGTCGAATAGACGACCTCGTGGCCAACATAGAGTGGTAAACAACGCCGCACATAAGCCAGTACGCGATCCACGTGAGGGCTCGCATCAAAAGGACGGTGCAACCAGATCCATCTACGGGCCACGCAAGCGCGCTCCAGCATGCAATGCAACACAACAAATATCCCAACACCACGGTACACCCAAATACAGGGGTGCCACACACCCCCTATGTTTCACCGATGAGGTGGTGGACCATGAATTTCCAGAGGGATTCAAACCCGTAAACATAGAGGCGTATGGCAGAACGACAGACCCTGGGGTGTGGATTGAGGACTACATCCTCCATATCCATATGGATCGAGGAGATGATCTCCACGCCATCAAGTACTTACCCCTCAAGCTCAAAGGCCCAGATCGGCACTGGCTTAAAAGCCTCCCCGAAAACTCCATTGGAAGCTGGGAAGAGCTCGAAGACGCCTTTCTGGCAAATTTTCAAGGGCCTATGTCCGACCACCGGATGCAGATGATTTAAGTCATATAACTCAATAGCCTGGAGAGTCAGCCCGAAAGCTTTGGAACAGGTTCCTCACTAAAAAGAACCAAATAGTCGACTGTTCGGACGCTGAAGCCTTAGCAGCTTTCAAGCACCACGTTCGAGACAAATGGCTTGCCACACACCTCAGCCAAGAAAAGCCGAGAACAATGGCAGCATTAACAAGCCTCATGACCCGCTTTTGCACGGGCGAGGACAACTGGTCAGCCCGATGCAGCACCAGTGACCCAAGTACATCCGAAGTCAGGGACGGAAATGGGAAATCATGACGCAGCAAAAACAAGTGCCGGAATAAAGAAGACAGCCCGAAGAGCACAGTGGTAAACGTCGGATTCAGAAGCTCTCGGCCAGGTCAGCAAAAGCTGCCCTCCAAAGGCAACAGAGACGAACTGTCCAGCCTAAACAAGATTCTGGACCAAATATGTCAGATCCATAGCACCCCCGATAAACCTGCAAATCATACCCATAGAGAATGTTGGGTCTTCAAGAGTCCGGCAAGCTCAACGCCGAACATAAGGGGCAGGATACACCAAGCGAAGACGAGGACGAGCCTCGCAAGCAAAGCACTGGGGAACAGAAGAAATTCCCACCAGAAGTCAAAACAGTAAACGTGTTACACGTGACAAAGCGGAGAAACAAAGCGGCACTCCTAGAGACACATGCCCCAGGGCCTATCACCGCGGAGTTCTGCCACTGGTCGTCCCAACCGATCACCTTCGACCATCCGGATTACTCAGCAAGTATCCGGCATGCAGGATGGGCTGCCTTGGTATTAGACCCAATAATTGACGGATACCACTTCACACGAGTCCTGATGGACGGCGATAGCAGTTTAAACCTGATATATTAGGACACAATCCGCAAAATGGGGATAGACCCAACAAAAATTAGCCGCAGCAATACTACCTTTAAATGAGTAACGCCAGGCCCAGAGGCCCATTGCATAGGCTCCCTACTACTAGAGGTTATATTCGGCTTTCCCGATAACTTCCGCAACGAAAATTTAACATTCCACATCGCTCCGTTCCAAAGTGGTTATCAAGCACTACTCGGACGCGAAACTTTCGCTAGCTTTAACGCAATACCGCATTATGCTTCTCTCATGCTTAAGATGCCCGGTCCACGGGCATCATTACAGTAAATGGAAGTAGTGAGCACTCCTTGCGCGTGGAAGACCGTGCGGGTGCCTTGGCAGCCGCACACTAAACGTCCTCACCAACGAAAGCATCTGACAGGTCGTTAAGACCACAGACGTGGTTGGACGAGTCCGGCGCAGCTATATGTAATTGATACAGGTTTGATGGCTATACCCCCATTACAATGCAAGGGGCTCAACGCGCGCAAACAAGTGGCAATTAGGCTCAACTTTACTCATTTTGAACTATACATGGTTTATTTAGTATAACCTACCTTTTTGCACGACAACTTTTCAACTAAGTTCCTCTATTTTATAGATGACCATCGTGCTACACCCGTCCAGGATACGACACAACGAACACACAGGCGCAGGCATGCAGTAGGGACCCGTTCCAAGGATTCTTTTTAGATTAAGACCCTGCGTAAACCTTTTTTACTGTCTCTTGTTGATACACATCCCCCTGATTCTCAGTACAATTGAGAAGGATGCTGACGTATTGGCATGTGGCCACGTTAGAATATTGCACGTACCTGGACACCAGGGGCTTATTACAAAGGGCACTGCTTAAGCCCGATTTACAACAAAAAGACCGAATACCCTAGGGAGTGTTCGGCGTCGCGAGTTTGGCCTTATATGCATCAGCTCCGAATCATGTCTTTGGTCAAATGTTGGGTTTGCCCGGCTCCTGTGTTTTGCTGCTTTACGTTCCATTCTATCGGCTAAAGCGGCACCAGGAGAACTACTGCGATTGTGCCCTGGTTCACTCGGACGAGCACCTCAGTAGAGAAAGCTAAAAACTGACTGTCATGATATAGCGTGAGACTGGTCAACCACTCGATGACCTAGCGGAACCTTCGGGATTCCTCCGCCTTAACGAAGGGCCGTTTCCCAGCCAGGCATGTACGCGCCCCGAATCCGGATGAGCGCGGAGCCACCAGGGGCTATATAGTAGCCCCACTGTCAAACTCCTCTGGCTAAGTGAAAGTGTTAAAGCATTATGGTCCGGTTGCCTAGCTCGCTGCGCTATCACCTCCTTAATGGACCAAGACGTTGGATCAAGTGTGAGCATGAGTCTTCTGCGAACACCCCCGCATTATATGCATGGGGGCTGAAGCCGACGACTGCCATCTTTCATGTTATATACATATATACATAAACGACCGCACAGGAGGCATCATAGTACTTTTGGGCAAAAGTATAAACACAGCCTTGATAAACTCAATAAAACATTGTTTTTACAATGGGAATACATGTCACTCAAACATAATACTCTTCGAGCACTGAGCCTCTATCGAACGAGCGCCTTCAAGAACTTCTTCAAAGTAGTGCTCGGCAGCCACTCGGCCTATGGCCGAACCCTGTGCCTCAACAGTGGTGGCATCCATCTCCACCCAGTATGTTTTGACACGGGCAAGGGCCATCCGCGAGCCTTCTATGCACGCCGACCACTTTACAGCATCGATGTGTGACACAGCACCAAGGAATTGTTGCACTAAGCTAAAGTAGGTATTCGGCCTTGGCCCTCTCAGCCACAGATGATACACAACGGACCTCATGGCAAGTCCGGATAATCTATGGAGCTCGGCCCACTCGGCCATTTGCTCATTCAACAGCAGCGGACGGGCTGGAGCATGAAACTGTGACCAAAACAGTTTTCCACTTCATGATCTTTCCGATCCTTGAAGTATTCGGCCGCATCAGCCGCACTTGTAGCCAAATCCACGTAGGCGTCTGCAGAACTCCATAGCTGGTCCAGAGGTGCATACTTCGGATCCCCGAACTTAGTACGCAACAAGAAGGGCTTCCCGGATACAATATCTGCAGCTTGATGCAGCTCCTCCTTCGTCGCTCTAATTTGGAAGCGGGCTTCCTTGGCAGCCACCCGAGCCTTTTCTAGGTCCGTCGCCTTCGCCCGATTTTCTTCTTCAAGAAGCTGGTAACGGTTAGCAGCATCTTTTAACTCTACATCCATCTTGGCTATTTTTTCCTTGCTCTTGCAATGCACGGCATGTTCGGCCCTTAACTCTCCGGCCGCCTTTAAAGCGGCCGCATTGCTACTCCTTGATTGCTCCTTGGCTCGGGCAAGCTCCGCCCGAAGGGTCTCCACGGTGGCCACTCCGTCTGCAGTCACAACATATTAAAGATACTGGCATCATGCTGCTCTTATTATGTGACGATCACCAGAAAATCACTCACCCTGTGCCTCGTCAAGCAGCTTGTTGACAAGCACGATGTCGGCATCTTCCGCATCTAGTTGCCGCTTTAGTTTGGCAAACCCATCAGTCCGGCTAGCCACCGGAGCTTTAACCACCTTCACATAAAGGCATTCTGGTTATTACCTAGGACTATGATCCTATGTTTGTCGCCGTTCTCGACGACAACCAGAGTCTCAGGGGCTACTATATGCATGGGCATACCTAACGTATGCGGTACTATTAAAAGGCATACATTATTTTACGTACCTCGAAGCCTTTCAGCAGACTCATAAAAGCTTCATGCAAACCGCTTTCGGCGAATGAAATCCTTTCAATTACCATACCCATTAGCGTACGATGCGCTTCCGAGACGACATCTTTCCCTAGAAGATCTTTCAGCGCGTCCGACCGCACATAGTACGGACCCTTGCTGTCGCTCTCCTCAGGAGCCGGATACTGGGGATGCCGGGCAGCCAAAGGGTTATCCTCTGGCGATATTGGATCCGGAGATACCCTTCGCGACGACACTTCAAGGTCGCCCGCTTCTTGAGCTGGGGAGTCCGGGGGAGGCGTTTTGCTCTCCATCATCTCTGGAGGAAGATCCTCCGAAGATGAACTCTGTCAAGAAGGGCTGCTATCTGGACTACAAGTTACAAGCATCAGTTATTGTCTTCGGAAGTAAGGTAGGATATCTTCACTATCAAGTACTTTTTGATTACTTACAGCTCGGTAGAGGGCTGATCCCCGCGCGGACATTGTGCAGCAAGAATACCCTCCGAGGTAGGACCCTCTGGCGGAGATTTCTTCTCCCGTTTGGAAACTTTAGTTTCCGGATCTTCAGAGGTAGTCCTCTTCATTCCCCGGGGAGAGAGAATGTCAGATTCTTCCCCTTGGTTATCCTCCCTCGCGGAGGCGCTCATTCCCTCAATTGGAATAGGTAGCGATGGAGGCCCGCTTTCGCCCTCTTTATTCCCCCCTTCATCTTCCTTGGAGGGAACTAGACAAGGTGCTGGCTCGAGCATCTTTTCCAGCACCGGATTGTCCAAGCCTTCAGGAAGGGGGGCCGAACACCGGATCATCTTCGCCTTTGTTATCCAGTCCTGGTCAAAGAGCGATTCTTTAGAATGATGTCATGATAAATAAAGGGACAGTGTGTTCGGCCATGGGATTACTTACTTGGGCAGCGGGGAGGTTGCAGCTCAGGCCCACGTCCTCGGTAGTGTCCGGACACTCTATTTGGGGTCCGAAGAACGATTTGTACATCTCCTCATGCGTCATGCCGAGGAAATTCTGAATAGTGCGCGGTCCTTCCGGGTTGAATTCCCACATGCGGAGGGGCCGGCGTTTGCAAGGCTGGACTCGACAAACCAGCATAACTTGCATTACCATAACCAGACTGAAATCTCCCTCGAAGAGATCTCGGATATGGCTCTGTAGTATTGTCACGTCCTTGGCTCGACCCCAGCTCAGCCCCCTGCTGATCCATGACATCAGTTGTGGTGGAGGGCCCGAGCGAAAGGTGGGGGCAGCTACCCACTTGGCACTTCGGGGAGCTGTGACGTAAAACCACTCCCATTGCCACAATCCGGACACCTCTAGAAAGGAACCCTTTAGCCTTGGAGCATTTGCAATTTTGCTTATTAGAGCACCTCCGCACGCTACGTACTGCCCCTCGACCATCTTTGGCTTCACATCGAAGGTCTTGAGCCATAGGCCGAAGTGAGGGGTAATGCGGAGGAAGGCCTCACAAAAGATAATAAATGTCGAGATGTGAAGAAGGGAATCCAGGGCCAGATCTTGAAAATCCAGCCCATAATAGAACATAAGACCCCTAACAAAGGGATCCAGAGCGAGGCCTAGTCCTCGGAGGAAGTGGGAGACGAATAGAATGCTCTCGTTGGGTTCGAGAGTAGGGACGACCTGCCCTCGAGCAGGCAGCCTATGCGAAGTTTCGGCGGTCAGATATCTGGCCTCTCTCAACTTCTTGATGTCCTCCTCCATGACGGAGGAAGACATCCATCGGCCTTGAAGGCTGGATCCAGACATGATTGAAGGTCTGAAGCGCCTGACCTGGGCTCTGGGTGTTAGAACTCGAGGCGGGGGAAGGATTCGATTGAGTGTAGGAGGGAAAAAGAAAAATCCCTGTCCCTTTATAAAGGGGATGAATATCAGGCGTCCTCCTCGTGGCCGTTTGAGACATACCTAAGATCTAGGAGTCATACCAATAGGCACGGTTGGGTTACCCACGTTTGTATTGATGAGAATCCCGTGATAAGGGGAACACGATCTCTGCTTTGACAAGATGTGTCAAGAAACCGCCTCGCGTTATGTGCGGGGCTGGTTAAAGAAAAACGGTTCAAATAATTACCGGGCCGTGGCTGCCAAAACGTGTCAGCAAATTAGATTTGTTGAAATATTATTCTCTCTACGGTGGTATGTGGAACTTATTTTGCAGGGTCAGACACTATCCTTGTATTCAAACTCTTCCGTGGTGTATTCGGAGGAGGAACCCGCCTTGCAATGGCGAAGACAACACTGCGCGCCAGACTCATCGTCATTGAAGCCTGGTTCAAGGGCTACTGAGGGAGTCCTGGATTAGGGGGTTTCCGGACAGCAGGACTATATCCTTTGGCCGGACTGCTGGATTATGAAGATACGAGATTGAAGACTTCGTCCCGTGTCCGAATGGTACTCTACTTGGCGTGGAAGGCAAGCTGGGCAATACAGATATGTATATCTCCTCCTTTGTAACCGACCTTGTGTAACCCTAGCCCCCTCCGATGTCTATATAAACCGGAGGGTTTTAGTCCATAGGACAACATACAATCATACCATAGGCTAGCTTCTAGGGTTTAGCCTCTCCGATCTCGTGGTAGATCAACTCTTGTACTACTCATATTATCAAGAATAATCAAGCAGGACGTAGGGTTTTACCTCCATCAAGAGGGCCCGAACCTGGGTAAAACATCATGTCCCCTGCCTCCTATTACCATCCGCCTTAGACGCACAGTTCGGGACCCCCCGAGATCCGCCGGTTTTGACACCGACATTGGTGCTTTCATTGAGAGTTCCTCTATGTCGTCATCGTCAGGCTGGATGGCTCCTTCAATCATCGATAGCGATGCAGTCTGGGGTGAGACTTTTCTCCTCGGACAGATCTTTGTATCCGACGGCTCCGCACTACGGGCCAACTCACTTGGCCATCTGGAGCAGATCGAGAGTTATGCCCCTGGCCACCAGGTCAGGTTGGGAAGCTTAAACTACACGGCCAACATCCGTGGAGACTTGATCTTCGACGGATTCGAGCCCCTGCCGAGTGCGCCGCACGGTCACGATGAGCATGATTTAGCTCTACCATCGGACAGTGTTCAGGAGACCGCACTGGCAACCGCTCCGACCCTCAATTCGGAGCCAATTGCGCCATCCATGGACGGGTGGATAGGCCCCGCCACGGAGGCCGCATTCTCAGGGTCGATCGAGGCGAGTATCGACCTTACCCTTCACGGGAGCCGTGACGCCGAACTGCCAGATTCTTCCCCGGCCACGGACTCCGAACCGCCTGCGCCCGTGCCTATCGAATCCAACTGGGCACTGATCATGGAGTTCACCTCCGCGGATATCCTTCAGCACTCGCCCTTCAGCGACATACTGAATTCATTAAGGTATCTCCCTGTCAGGAGAGTCCTGGCCGAACTATGTTCGGCAGGATTGGGATGCGGATGATGAAGAAATTCGCTGCCCACCCACCACCCACTTAGTAGACACTGTCGATGATTTTGACCGACATGCTCGACTTTGACTCCGAAGACATCGACGGTATGGACGACGATGCAGGAGACGAACAGGAACCACTGCCCACAGGGCACTGGATGCCCACTTCATCATATGATGTATACATGGTGGACACACCCAAATAAAACGACGATGAGGAACGGAAGGACGCATCGAAGGGTTGTTCCCTCGAGAAGTAGTCAAAGCGGCGGCTTAAGCGCCGCTCCAAATCCCGCCTCGGCAGAAACAACGATCATATAGATCCAGCGATAGAGCAGGGTGAACCATCGCCCGACCACGGCAACACGGAGAATCAAACCGAACAACCCGACTCCGTTGAAGATAAAAGTCCAGACGACATCACATTGGACAGGCACCCGGAGCAACAGAATGCCCATCAAAGGCTTGTTGCCACTGCGAGGAGTCTGAAAAAGTAGAAGCAAAGGCTCAGGGCTACACAAGACACACTCAGAATCAGATGGAGTGAAGTACTCAACACTGTAGCGAAGTACAGCGGTAATCGCCACACCAAGAGCTACCCAAAGCGAAAGTTGCTACCTGGATTCGATGAGGAGGCCTTAGATCCCCCGCAACCAAAAAACAAAACGGCCATCCGGTCGAATAGACGACCTCGTGGCCAACATAGAGCGGTAAATAACGCCGCACATAAGCCAGTACGCGATCCACGTGAGGGCTCGCATCAAAAGGACGGCGCAACCAGATCCATCTACGGGCCACGCAAGTGCGCTCCAGCATGCAATGCAACACAACAAATATCCCAACACCACGGTACACCCAAATACAGGGGTGCCGCACACCCCCTATGTTTCACCGATGAGGTGCTGGACCATGAATTTCTAGAGGGATTCAAACCCGTAAACATAGAGGCGTACGACAGAATGACTGACCCTGGGGTGTGGATTGAGGACTACATCCTCCATATCCATATGGATCGAGGAGATGATCTCCACGCCATCAAGTACTTACCCCTCAAGCTCAAAGGCCCAGCTCGGCATTGGAAGCTGGTTTTGACACCGACAATCGCCAAGAAGGACGTCTGAAGATTCCCCCATACGTCTGTGCTACTTGTCACCTTGGTGTGTCCGTCCTTCGAAAGGACCAATTTATCCGGCCGTCAGGAGGGGCCTGTGAAAAGGAACCTAAAAAAGGGATAATAGGAAAAGTAAGCGTAGTTTTGTACCGGGAAGGTCGAGCCGTATTGTGGATCATAGTATGGTTATGCCTCCGTCGCTGCCCATGGTATTTTTAGTGCATAGTTATGTACGCGCGGAATGCATGCCACCACTTGGTCGGGGCTGAGACAGAGGTCGAATTGCTAATCGAGCTCCTGACGAGCTGGACTGTCCTGCCGTAGAGTAGCCCAGACTCGTTTGACAGTGTCCGGGAGCATGGCCACCGAATTAAGGTTCTGCTTGTGAAGGCCGCTTTATACCTTTGCTGCCAGGGCAGCGGTATGCTCCTTGGTACGGAGGGAGCGCTCCGTGTTTCCATTGACTGTTATGACGTCGTGTGGTCCGGGCATCTTAAGCTTGAGATAAGCATAGTGCGGCACCGCGTTAAATCAGGCAAACATGATTCGTCCGAGCAGTGCGTGATAGCCGCTGTGGAAGGGGGCGATATCGAAGATTAACTCTTCGCTTCGGAAGTTGTTCGGAGATCCGAAGACGACCTCCAATGTGATTGAGCTTGAGCAGCGGGCCTCTACACCTGGTATAACTCCTTTAAAGGTAGTTTTGGTGGGCTTGATCCTTGATGGATCGATGCCCATTTTGCGCACTGTATCCTGATAGAGTAGGTTTAGGCTGCTACCACAGTCCATGATGACTCGTGTGAGGTGGAATCCATCAATTATTGGGTCAAGGACCAGTGCGGCTGAACCGCCATGATGGATACTGGTCGGATCATCCCTGCGACCGCAGGTGATCGGTCATGACGACCATGGGTTGAATTTTGGGGCGACTGGCTCTATTGCATAGACGTCCCTGAGCGCGCGCTTGCGCTCCCTCTTGGGGATATGGGTAGCGTATATCATGTTCACCGTTTTTACTTGCGG
>NC_041382.1:663386694-663408798 GCF_002162155.2 Triticum dicoccoides | reverse complement strand
GGGACTTCTTCTGTCCCCCTGTGTTCGGTGGATGGGGCTCCTCGTCGTCATTCTCGCTTTGCGACCCCTTCTCCTTCTTTTCGGCATTTAATTTGCCGGCTTGTTTGAAGACCCAACAACTCCGATGAGTATGATTGGCTGGTTTATCAGCGGTGCCATGGATCTGACATGGGCGATCAAGTATGCGGTCCAGGCTGGAAGGGCCCTGATTATTTCTTTTATATGGCTTCTTCCGCTGATCAGACTTGGAGCCACTGAATCCGGCATTGACCGTCGTGTCATCGGTATTATCACCGTTGCTTTGACGCTTATGTCTGTTGCGTCGGGGCTTGCCGTTGCTATTTCTGGCTTCCGAAGTGCCAGGTTCGCTTATATTGTTATTGCTACGGGCTAGCTAGCTATCTTCGCCTTCGCAAAAGTGGGTCATAAGCGCCGTGAGGGCTGCCATGGACTTTGGCTTTTCTTGGCCGAGGTGTCGGGCAAGCCATTCATCCCGGATGCTATGTTTAAAAGCCTCTAGGGCATCGGCATCAGGCCAGTCAACGATCTGGTTCTTTTTAGTTAGGAACCTAGTCCAAAATTTTCTGGCTGACTCTCTGGGCTGTTGAATTATGTGACTTAAGTCGTCGGCATTCGGAGGTCGAACATATTGATACATCTCCAACGTATCTATATTTTTTGATTGCTCCATGCTATATTATCTACTGTTTTAGGCAATATTGGGCTTTATTATCCACTTTTATATTACTTTCGGGACTAACCTATTAACCAGAGGCCCAGCCCAGATTTGCTGTTTTATGCCTATTTCAGTGTTTTGAAGAAAAGGAATATCAAACGGAGTCGAAACGGAACGAAATCAACTGGAGAAGTTATTTTTGGAAGGAAACCTACAAGATAGACTTGGACCCTATGTCAGAAGATGAACGAGGAGCTCACGAGGGTAGGGGGCGCGCCCACCTGCCTCGTGCCCCCCCCTTCGGTCCACCGACGCATTCCTTTCACCCATATATACCTACGTACCCTAAATCTTCCAGAACACACAATAGATCGGGAGTTCCGCCGCCAGAAGCCTCCGTAGCCACTGAAAGCCAATCTAGACCCGTTCCGGCACCCTGCCGGAGGGGACAATCCCTCTCCGGTGGCCATCTTCATCATCCCGGTGCTCTCCATGATGAGGAGGGAGTAGATCTCCCTCGAGGTTGAGGGTATGTACTAGTAGCTATGTGTTTGATCTCTCTCTCTCTCTCGTGTTCTTGAGATGATACGATCTTGATGTGTCGCGAGCTTTGCTATTATATTTGGATCCTATGATGTTTCTTCCCCCCTCTTCTCTCTTGTAATGAATCGAGTTTCCCCTTTGAAGTAATCTTATCGGATTGAGTCTTTAAAGACTTGAGAACACTTGATGTATGTCTTGCCGTGGATATCTGTGGTGACAATGGGATACCACGTGCCACTTGATGTATGTTTTGGTGACCAACTTGCGGGTTTCGTGACATTGGGAACCTATGCATAGGGGTTGGCACACGTTTTCGTCGTGATTCTCCGGTAGAAACTTTGGGGCACTCTTTGAGGTCCTTTGTGTTGGTTGAATAGATGAATCTGAGATTGTGTGATGCATATCGTGTAATCATACCCACAGATACTTGAGGTGACATTGGAGTATCTAGGTGACATTAGGGTTTTGGTTGATTTGTGTCTTAAGGTGTTATTCTAGTACGAACTCTAGGGCTGTTTGTGACACTTATAGGAATAGCCCAACGGATTGATTGGAAAGAATAACTTTGAGGTGGTTTCGTACCCTACCATAATCTCTTCGTTTGTTCTCCGCTATTAGTGACTTTGGAGTGACTCTTTGTTGCATGTTGAGGGATAGTTTTATGATCCAATTATGATATTATTGTTGAGAGGACTTACACTAGCGAAAGTATGAACCCTAGGCCTTATTTCCACACATTGCAATACCGTTTACGCTCACTTTTACCATTAGTTACCTTGCTGTTTTTATAATTTCAGATTACAAATACTATTATCTACTATCCATATACCACTTGTATCACCATCTCTTCGCCGAACTAGTGCACCTATACAATTTACCATTCTATTGGGTGTGTTGGGGACACAAGAGACTCTTTGTTATTTGGTTGCAGGGTTGCTTGAGAGAGACCATCTTCATCCTATGACTCCTACGGATTGATAAACCTTAGGTCATCCACTTGAGGGAAATTTGCTACTGTCCTACAAACCTCTGCACTTGGAGGCCCAACAACGTCTACATGAAGAAGGTTGTGTAGTAGACATCAAGCTCTTTTCTGGCGCCGTTGCCGGGGAGATGAGTGCTTGAAGGTATATGTTTAGATCTTTCAATCGAGTCTTTTAGTTTCTTGTTTTATCACTAGTTTAGTCTATAAAATAAAATTACAAAAAAATGGAATTAAGTTTGCCTCATACGCTTCACCTTTTTAATATCTTTCGTGAGTATGATGGAAAGGATAATTGTGCTCAAGTGCTAGAAGAAGAAATCTATAAAATGTTTGGCACTAAATATTTGAATGATGAGCATGATTGCAATGTTGTTAGTATGAATTCCTTGAATATCCATGATGCTAATGATATGCAAAGCCACAAGCTTGGGGAAGCTATGTTTGATGAAGATGATATTTTTGTCCCCTAAGTTTTGATGAGCAAATTTATTATGATGAAAGGATGCCTCCTATCTATGATGATTATTGTGATGACACGTATACTTTAAAGAATAATGATAACCATGAAACTTTTCAACTTGATCTTAATTTTCAATCACATGATAGTTATTTTGTTGAGTTTGCCCCCACTATTATTCATGAGAAGAAATTTGCCTATGTGGAGAGTAATAAAATTTCCATGCTCGTAGATCATGAAAAGAATGCTTTAGGTGATGGTTATATTGTTGAATTCATTCATGATGCTACTGAAAATTATTATGAGGGAGGAACTTATGCTTCTAGGAATTGCAATAATATCAAGTTTCCTCTCTATGTGCTTAAAGTTTTGAAGTTATGCTTGTTTTACCTTCCTACGCAAGTTGATTCTTGTTCCCACAAGTTGTTTTCTCACAAAATCCCTATGCATAGGAAGTGGGTTATACTTAAATGTGCTAGTCATATTCTTCATGATGCTATCTTTATATTTCAATTCTTATCTTTTATGTGAGCATCGTTGAAATCATCATGCCTAGCTAGGGGCGTTAAACGATAGCGCTTGTTGGGAGGCAACCCAATTTTATTTTTGTTCCTTGATTTTTGTTCCTGTTTATTAATAAATAATTCATCTAGCCTCTGTTTATATGTGGTTTTATGCTTTTAATTAGTGTTTGTGCCAAGTAGAACCTTTGGGAAGACTTTGGGAAAGTCTTGTTGATCATGCTGTAAAAAACAGAAACTTTAGCGCTCACGAGAATTGCTGCCATTTTTATTTGGAGAGTGATATTTAGTTAATTCTTTTTGCAGATGATTAATAGATAAATTCCTCAGGTCTGGAAATTTATTTGAGAATTTTATGAGTTCCAGAAGTATACGTTTGATTCAGATTACTACAGACTGTTCTGTTTTTGACAGATTCTGTTTTCGATGTGTTGTTTGCTTATTTCGATGAATCTATGGCTAGTAAAATAGTTTATAAACCATAGAGAAGTTGGAATACAGTAGGTTTAACACCAATATGAATAAATAATGAGTTAATTACAGTAACTTGAAGTGGTCTTTTGTTTTCTTATACTAACGGAGCTTACGAGTTTTCTGTTAAGTTTTGTGTTGTGAAGTTTTCAAGTTTTGGGTAAGGATTCGATGAAATATGGAATAAGGAGTGGAAAGATCCTAATATTAGGGATTCCCAAGGCACCCCAAGGTAATATTCAAGGACAACCAAGAGCCTAAGCTTGGGGATGCCCCGGAAGGCATCCCCTCCTTCGTCTTCGTTCATCGGTAACTTTACTTGGAGCTATATTTTTATTCGCCACATGATATGTGTTTTGCTTGGAGCATCAATTTATTTTGTTAGGATTTGCTTGCTGTTATTTAGAACAAGGTTTTGCATCTTTTATTTCAATAAAAGTGGAATTGATAGCCTTTACTATGCCTATGTTACAAGTATACATGTTGCTGTTTGAAAACAGAAAGTTTACCGCTGTTGCAATAATTCCCTAGAAAATTCAGAATGTGATAAAATGTTGAAACCTTTTGCATATTAATATATGATAAATTTACTACAGTGGGAGTTTTCTTTCATAATATTTTGAGCTCGGTAAGTATGGATGTTGCTGCATTATTTACATACTATCCTGTTTAGGCAGATTGTTGTTATGTTTGCATATGTTTGCTTCTTTAATGATTCTATTTGAGGATAGGACTATTAAATATGCAGAGGCATTTAGTATGCAATGTTTAATAATAATTTTAGTGGTTTCCTACAGTAGAGTATGATAAGGTTGTTGCAATGGTTTATACTAACTTATCTCACGAGTCCTTGTTGAGTTTTGTGTGGATGAAGCTTTTGAGATTTAGGGAGACCGTGATATGAGAGGAATTAAGTAGACACAAAATCTCAAGCTTGGGGATGCCCAAGGCACCCCAAGATAACATTTCAAGAAGTCTCAAGCATCTAACCTTGGGGATGCCCCGGTTGGCATCCCACCTTTCTTCTTCAACAACTATCGGTTAGTATCGGTTGATCCTAAGTTTTTGTTTCTTCACATGATGTTTGCCATTCTTAGAATGTCATTTTATTTTGCTTTGCTTGCTGTTTGAATAGAATACCAAGGTCTGAAATCATTAAATGTTAGAGAGTCTTCACATAGTTGCATAATTATTCGACTACTCATTGATCTTCACTTAAATCTCTCGGAGTAGTTTGTCATTTGCTCTAGTACTTCACTTATATATTTTAGAGAATAGTGGTAGTTTTATTTTGAAGAAATAGATGAACTCTCATGCTTCACTTAGATTATTTTGAGAGTCTTAAATAGCATGGTAATTTGAATAAAATCCTAATATGCTAGGTATTCAAGAATAATAAAATTCTCTTATGAGTGTGTTGAATACTATGAGAAGTTTGATACTTGATGATTGTTTTGAGATATGAGGATGGTAATATTAGAGTCATGCTAGTTGAGTAGTTGTGAATTTGAGAAATACTTGTGTTGAAGTTTGTGATTCCCTTAGCATGCACATATGGTGAACCGTTATGTGATGAAGTCAGAGCATGATTTATTTATTGATTGTCTTCCTTATGAGTGGCGGTCGGGGACGAGCGATGGTCTTTTCCTACCAATCTATCCCCCTAGGAGCATGCGCATAATACTTTGCTTTGATAACTAATAGATTTTTGCAACAAGTATGTGAGTTCTTTATGACTAATGTTGAGTCCATGGATTATACACACTCTCACCCTTCCACCATTGCTAGCCTCTCTAATACCGCGCACCTTTCACCGGTATCATACACCTACCATATCCTTCCTCAAAACAGCCACCATAGCTACCTATCATGGCATTTCCATAGCCATTCCGAGATATATTGACATGCAACTTTCCACCATTCCATTATTATGACACGCTTCATCACTGTCATATTGCTTTGCATGATTATGTAGTTGACATCGTATTTGTGGCAAGGCCACCGTTCATAATTCTTTCATACATGTCACTCATGCATCATTGCACATCCCGGTACATCGCCGGAGGCATTCATATAGAGTCATATGTTGTTCTAAGTATCGAGTTGTAATTCTTGAGTTGTAAGAAAAATAAAAGTGTGATGATCATCTTTATTAGAGCATTGTCCCAATGAGGAAAGGATGATGGAGACTATGATTCCCCCACAAGTCGGTATGAGACTCCGGACCAAAAAAAGAGAAAGGCCATAAAAAAGAGACGGCCCAAATAAAAAATAAAAAATAAAAAAATGAGAGAAAAAGAGAGAAGGGGCAATGCCACTATCCTTTTACCATACTTGTGCTTCAAAGTAGCACCATGATCTTCATGATAGAGAGTCTCCTACGTTGTCACTTTCATATACTAGTGGGAATCTTTCATTATAGAACTTGGCTTGTATATTCCAATGATGGGCTTCCTCAAAATGCCCTAGGTCTTCGTGAGCAAGCGAGTTGGATGCACACCCACTAGTTTCTTTGTTGAGCTTTCATACACTTATAGCACTAGTGCATCCGTTGCATGGAAATCCCTACTCACTCACATTGATATCTATTGATGGGCATCTCCATAGCCCATTGATACGCCTAGTTGATGTGAGACTATCTTCTCCTTTTTTTGTCTTCTCCGCAACCACCATTCTATTCCACCTATAGTGCTATGTCCATGGCTCACGCTCATATACTGTGTGAAGATTGAAAAAGTTTGAGAACATCAAAAGTATGAAACAATTGCTTGGCTTGTCATTGGGGTTGTGCATGATTTAAATATGTTGTGTGGTGAAGATGGAGCATATCCAGACCATATGATTTTGTAGGGATAACTTTCTTTGGCCATGTTATTTTGAAGATACATAATTGCTTAAGTTAGTATGCTTGAAGTATTATTATTTTTATGTCAATATGAACTTTTGTCTTGAATCTTTCGGATCTGGCCAACTAGCATTCCACATCAAAAATTATCTTTTTTATCATTTACCTACTCAAGGATGAGCGGGAATTAAGCTTGGGGATGCTTGATACGTCTCCAACGTATCTATAATTTTTGATTGCTCCATGCTATATTATCTACTGTTTTAGGCAATATTGGGCTTTATTATCCACTTTTATATTACTTCCGGGACTAACCTATTAACCGGAGGCCAAGCCCAGATTTGTTGTTTTATGCCTATTTCAGTGTTTTGAAGAAAAGGAATATCAAACGGAGTCGAAACGGAATGAAATCAACTGGAGAAGTTATTTTTGGAAGGAAACCTACCGGATAGACTTGGACCCTATGTCAGAAGATGAAGGAGGAGCTCACGAGGGTAGGGGGCGCACCCCCTGCCTCGTGCCCCCCCTTCGGTCCACCGACGTATTCCTTTCACCCATATATACCTACGTACCCTAAAACTTCCAGAATGCACAATAGATCGGGAGTTCCACCGCCAGAAGCCTCCGTAGCCACCGAAAGCCAATGTAGACCCGTTCTGGCACCCTGCCGGAGGGGGCAATCCCTCTCCGGTGGCCATCTTCATCATCCCGGTGCTCTCCATGACGAGGAGGGAGTAGTTCTCCCTCGAGGCTGAGGGTATGTACCGGTAGCTATGTGTTTGATCTCTCTCTCTCTCTCTCGTGTTCTTGAGATGATACGTTCTTGATGTATCATGAGCTTTGCTATTATATTTGGATCCTACGATGTTTCTTCCCCCCTCTTCTCTCTTCTAATGAATCGAGTTTCCCCTTTGAAGTAATCTTATCGGATTGAGTCTTTAAAGACTTGAGAACACTTGATGTATGTCTTGCCGTGGATATCTGTGGTGACAATGGGATACCACATGCCACTTGATGTATGTTTTGGTGACCAACTTGCGGGTTTGGTGACATTGGGAACCTATGCATAGGGGTTGGCACACGTTTTCGTCGTGATTCTCCAGTAGAAACTTTGGGGCACTCTTTGAGGTCCTTTGTGTTGGTTGAATAGATGAATGTGAGATTGTGTGATGCATATCGTATAATCCTACCCACGGATACTTGAGGTGACATTGGAGTATCTAGGTGACATTAGGGTTTTGGTTGATTTGTGTCTTAAGGTGTTATTCTAGTACGAACTCTAGGGCTGTTTGTGACACTTATAGGAATAGCCCAACGGATTGATTGGAAAGAATAACTTTGAGGTGGTTTTGTACCCTACCATAATCTCTTCGTTTGTTCTCCGCTATTAGTGACTTTGGAGTGACTCTTTGTTGCATGTTGAGGGATAGTTTTATGATCCAATTATGATATTATTGTTGAGAGGACTTACACTAGCGAAAGTATGAACCCTAGGCCTTATTTCCACACATTGCAATACTGTTTACGCTCACTTTTACCATTAGTTACCTTGCTGTTTTTATAATTTCATATTACAAATACTATTATCTACTATCCATATACCACTTGTATCACCATCTCTTCGCCGAACTAGTGCACCTATACAATTTACCATTGTATTGGGTGTATTGGGGACACAAGAGACTCTTTGTTATTTGGTTGCAGGGTTGCTTGAGAGAGACCATCTTCATCCTACGCCTCCTACGGATTGATAAACCTTAGGTCATCCACTTGAGGGAAATTTGCTACTGTCCTACAAACCTCTGCACTTGGAGGCCCAACAACGTCTACAAGAAGAAGGTTGTGTAGTAGATATCACATATGTACCTTGGAACTTGTCAAGGAAGGCTTCTTGCAAGTCCTCCCAGCTGCCAATGGAATTTTCGGGCAGGCTGTTCAACCAGTGCCGGGCTGGCCGCTTGAGTTTTTTGGGGGAGGTATTTGATGGCATGAAGATCATCGCCGCAGGCCATATGAATGTGGAGAATGAAGTCTTCAATCCATACTGCGGGGTCCGTGGTTCCATCATATGATTCGATATTCACGGGTTTGAACCCTTCTGGGAATTCATGTTCCATGGCTTCGTTAGTGAAGCGGAGAGGGTGTGTGGTGCCTCTATATCGGGCCAGTTCGTCACGTAGTTCAGATGGAGTCCATCTGCGGTTTTCGACTCGGACGTAATTGTGCTTGCCATGTTCGGCTTGATAGCCATCGTTGCGCGTCGAGGCACGCCCCCATGATCTGTAGATTGATTTGGCCGGACCTGTTTTATTCTTCAGGCCCCGCCGGAGATCATACGTGTATCCCTGAGCAGTTTTGTCTTTGCCTTTACGACGAGGTAGAGCGGGCTGGTGTTCGGCTTGTATTGCCGCTTTGTCCCACCCACGTAGTGGCCGGTTAGCCGCATTGTGCACTGATGTCATGGGCTCCAATGCCTTGTCATCAAATTGAGTTAGTAATTTGCGCTTCGGGTAACTTTTGAGTGGTCGCTTGAGGTCGTTTTCTTCGGCTTCTAGGACATTAGTCCATCTATCATTGAGCAGATCTTGATCAGCTTGAAGCTGTTGCTGCTTGTTTTTCAGGCTCCTTGCAGTGGCTATCAGCCGGCGGTTGAAGCGCTCCTGCTCGAGAGGCTCCTCAGGCACGATGAAATCCTCGGTGCCGAGGCTCGCCTCATCCTCGGAGAGTGGAAGGTAATTATTGTCCTCCGAGTCTTCGTGTACGGCATGTGTCATCAGGGCTGACTCGCCCATCTTCCCGTTCGTCCTGTTCGGAAGTTGGCTGAACGAGGTCTTCATTGTCTCCGGCATTGTCTAGAGTATTGTTTTCTCCTGTGCCGGTGTTACTGTCGTTTTCATGGCGTGATTTAGAGCGGCGCCGCTGTCGTCGGTGCTTTGGTTGTATCATAGGGGTTTTATCTTCCACTGGGTCTTCTTTGTTGTGGCCGTTAACTTCTTTGGGTGTATCCACCATGTATACGTCGTAGGAGGAAGTGGTTGTCCAGCGCCCAGTAAATGGCGGGTTTTGGGCCTGCTCCTCTTCGGCATCGTCGTTCATGTCGTCAATGTCTCCGGAGTCGTAGTCGAGCATGTCAGTTAGATCTTCAACAGTGGCTATTAAGTGGGAGGTGGGTGGGAAGCAAAATTCCCCGTCGTCAGCCCCCAGTTCAAAGAGGATATAGTTCGGCTGTGAGTCCCCTGCTAAAGAGAGGTGTTTTAACGAGTTTAGCACGTCGCCTAAAGGTGGGTGCCAGAAGATGTCCGCGGAACTAAATTCGACGACCGGTGCCTGGTAAGGCTCATCGGACCTGGATGCACGAAGTTCGGAACTAGTGACCGGAGATGAGTCTGGGGGTCCGGTGACGCAGGCCTCGCTCGAAGTTGGGTATGTGTGCAGCTCCAACGCCGCTGAGTCTGCAGCTTCCGCGGAGGGGTTAAGCTGCTCCGAATCTAGGGCCTGAGCGCTTACATGCGCAATCTCCTGTGCATGGTCTGATGACAGATTAAGGTCATGCTCATCGTGATGGCAGGGAGCGGCTGCCATGGGCTCAAGTCCGTCGAAGATCAAGTCTCTGCAGATATCCGCGATGTAGTTCAAGCTTCCAAATCTGACCTGACGGCCAGGGGCGTAGCTGTCGATCTGCTCTAGATGGCCAAGCGAGTTGGCCCGTAGGGCGAAGCCGCCGAATACGAAGATCTGGCCAGGGAGAAAGACATCCCCCTGGCCGCGTTGTTGTGGATGATAGATGGGGCCATCGAACCTTCTGACGATGGCACAACGGAACTCTCAATGAAAGCACCAATGTCGGTGTCAAAACTGGCGAATCTCGGGTAGGGGGTCCCGAACTATGCGTCTGAGGTTGATGGTAACAGGAGACAGTGAACACAATGTTTACCCAAGTTCAGGCCCTCTCTATGGAGGTAAAACCCTACGTCCTACTAGATTAATATTGATGTGTATGGGGGTTACAAGAGTTGATCTACCATGAGATCGTAATGGCTAAAACCCTAGAAGTCTAGCCTATGTGTTTATCCTTGTCCCTATGAAATAAACCCTCCGATTTATATAGACACTAGAGGGGACTAGGGTTGTACAAAGTCGGTTACATAGAAAGGAAATAGTACATCTGGCCGCCTAGCTTGCCATCCACGCAAAGGAGAGTCCTATCCAGACACGGGAGAAAGTCTTATATCTTGTATCTTCATGGCCCAATAGTCCGTCCCATGTCCAACAGGCCGGACGCCCGAGGACCCCTTAGTTCAGGACTCCCTCAACCTCTTCTCACCGGCAAGTTTGAAATCATAGTTGAGCTCTTTAATAGCCCAATAAGCTTTATGTTCTAGTTCAAGAGGTAAGTGACATGCTTTTCCATATACCATTTTATATGGAGACATACCCATAGGATTCTTATAAGCAGTTCTATAAGCCTATAATGCATTATCAAGTTTTTAGACCAATTCTTTCTAGACCTATTAATAGTCTTTTACAAAATCAATTTATTCTCTCTATTGCTCAATTTTACTTGACCACTAGACTGAGGGTGATATGGAGATGCAATTCTATGGTTAACATCATATTTAGCAAGCATTTTATGAAAAGCGCCAAGAATAAAATGTGAACCACCATCAGTCATCAAATATCTAGGGACACCAAACCTAGGGAAAATAACTTCTATAAGCATCTTAATAGAAGTGTTATGATCAGCACTACTAGTTGGAATAGCTTCTACCCACTTAGTAACGTAATTAACAACAACAAAAATATGTGTATACCCATTTTAGGAAGGAAAAGGTCCCATGATCAAAGCCCCAAACATCAAATGGTTCAATAACAAGTGAATAATTCATAGGCATTTCCTGATGTATGCTAATATTGCCAATTCTCAGGCATTCATCACAAGACAAGACAAACTTACAAGCATCCTTGAAGAGAGTAGGCCAATAAAAACCAGATTGCAATACCTTATGTGCAGGTCTATCTCTAGCGTGGTGTCCTCCGTAGGCCTTGGAGTGGCACTTGCATAGGATCTATTCTTGTTCAAGCTCAGGTACACAATGTCTAATAACACCATCTACTCCTTCTTTATAAAGGTGTGGGTCATCCCAAAAGTAATGTCTTAAATCATAGAAAACCTTTTTCTTTTGCTGGTATGTGAAACTAGGTGGTATAAATTTAGCAACAATGTAATTAGCATAATCAGCATACCAAGGAGTATTACGAGAAGCATTTATGAAAACTAATTTCTCATCAGGGAAACTATTATCAATAGGCAGTGGGTCATCAAGAACATTTTCCAACCTATACAAGTTGTCTTCAACGGGGTTCTCATCTCCCTTTCTATCAATAATCTGCAACTCAAATTCTTGCAACAAGAGAACCCATCTAATAAGTCTAGGCTTAGCATCTTTCCATAAGATATTTAATAGCAACATGATCAGTGTGAACAATTACTTTGGAATAAACAATATAAGATCTGAACTTATCACAAGCAAATACAACTGCTAAAAATTCCTTTTCAGTAGTAGCATAATTTCTCTGGGCACTGTCTAGAGTTTTACTAGCATAATGAATAGCATTCAATTTCTTATCAACTCTTTGCCCTAGAACAACACCATCAACATAATCACTAGCATCACACATAATTTCAAAGGGTAAATTCCAATCAGGTGACTGAACAATAGGAGCAGAAATCAAGGCTTTCTTAAGTGTTTCAAATGCTTCTGCACAATCTTCATAAAAAACAAAAGGAACATCTTTTTGCAAGAGATTGGTGAGAGGCCTAGAAATTTTAGGGAAGTCTTTAATAAACCTCCTATAGAAATCAGCATGACCAAGGAAACTTCTTATACCTTTGATATCTTTAGGACACGACTTCTTTTCAATATCATCTACTTTAGCTTTATCAACTTCAATACCTCTTTCAGAAATTTTATGCCCAAAACAATACCTTCATTAACCATAAAGTGGCACATTTCCCAATTCTAGAAAAGATTAGTTTCTTCACATCTCTGCAAAACTCGATCAAGGTTGCTTAAGAAATCATCAAAAGAAGTTCTGTAAACGGAGAAATCATCCATGAAAACCTGAAAAATCTTTTCACCAAAGTCAGAGAATATAGCAGTCATACATCTTTGAAAGGTAGCAGGTGCATTGCACAAACCAAAAGGCACACTCTATAAGCAAAAGTACCGAAAGGGAAAGTAAAAGTGGTCTTTTCTTGGTCCTCTTTTGACACATGTATTTGAGAGAAACCAGAATAACCATCTAGAAAGAAAAAATGTGTATGTTTAGATAGTATTTCTATCATTTGATCAATAAATGGTAGAGGGTAATGATCTTTTCTAGTAGCTTTGTTTAATTTGCGAAAATCAATTACCATTCTATAATGTGTAACAATTCTTTGTGGAATCAATTCATTCTTATCATTAGGAACAACAGTAATATCAGCAATAGGATAAATTATACCTGCCTCCAGAAGCTTTAGTATTTCATTTCTTACCACTTCCTTCATCTTAGGATTTAACCGTCATTGATGATCAACAACTAGTTTAGCATCAGGCTCCATATTAATTTTGTCCTGACATAAAGCGGGACTAATGCCCTTATGATCATCAAGAGTATATCCAATAGTGGCACGGTGCTTCTTTAGAGTTTTCAATAATTTCTTTTCTTCATGCTCTAAAAGATTAGCACTACTAATGACAGGATATATCTTCTTTTCACCAAGATAAGCATATTTCAGAGTATCAGGTAATTGTTTAAGCTCAAACACGGGTTCACCCTTGGGTGGAGGAGGATCCCCAAGGATTTCAACGGGCAAACTATGTTTCAAAATAGGCCCTTGATTAAAGAATATTTCATCTAATTCCCTTCTTTCGTTCATAAAGATATCATTTTCATGGTCTAGCAAATATTGTTCTAAAGGATCAGTAGGAGGTACGGCAATAGAAGCAAGACCAATAATTTCATCCTTACTAGGTGATTCTTTATCATGGGGTTGTCTACGAAATTTGGAGAAATTAAAATCATGAGACATATCCCCAAAACTTACACTAACAATTTCTTTCTCACAGTCTATCTTATGGTTAACAGTATTCAAGAAAGGTCTACCAAATATAATGGGACAAAAATCATCTTGTGGGGAACTAAGAACAAGAAATCTGTAGGGTATTTTATTTTCCCACACAAGACTTCAACATCTCTAACAATCCCAATTGGTGATATATATATAGTATCTCTATTGCCAAGCTTAATAGTAGTATCAATATCTTCTATCTTAGCAGGTGCAATATCATTCATAATTTCTTGATATAAGGTAAAAGTAATTGCACTCACACTAGCACCCACATCACATAAGCCATGATAACAATGATCTCCAATTTTAACAGAAACAACATGCATGCCAATAATGGGTTTTATCTTTAATACCGGGTTTAGAAATTCTAGGAGCTTCATCACAGAAATAAATAACATGCCCATCAATATTATCAACCAAGAGATCTTTAACCAAAGAAATACTAGGCTCAACTTTAATTTGTTCAGGGGGTGTAGGTGTTCTAGTATAACTCTTACGAACCACAGTTGAAGCTTTAGCATGATCCTTTATTCTAACAGGAAAAGGTGGTTTCTCGATATAAGCAATATGAACAATAGGATCAACATTATAAGTAATAGTTTCTTCTTCAACTTTAATAGGCTCTACCACTTTCACTTCAATGGGAGGATGATACTTAAACCACTTATCCTTAGGGAGATCAACATGAGTAGCAAATGATTCACAGAAAGAAGCTACTATCTTAGAGTCAAGACCATGTTTAGTGCTAAATTCACGAAAAACATCGGTATCCATAAAAGATTTAACACGGTCAAACTTAAGATTTATACCTGACTCATTACCTTCGTTGAGTTCCCAATCTTCAGATTTTCGTTTAATTCTCTCTAATAAATCCCATTTGAATTCATGTCTTCTTCATAAAAGAATCAATACAAGAAGTATCGAGCATGGATTGATCATTATGAGAAAGCCGAGCATAAAAATTCTGAATAATAATTTCTCTTGAGAGCTCATGATTGGGGCGTGAATATAACATTGACTTAAGCTTCTCCCAAGCTTGAGCGATACTTTCTCCTTCACGAGTCCCAAAATTATATATATAATTCCGATCACGATGAACCAGATGCATAGGATAAACTTCTGATGAAATTCCAATTTCAATCGGTTGTAGTGCCATGATCCAATATCATCACATAGCCGATACCATGTCAATGCCTTTCACTTCAAAGATAAAGGGAAAACTTTCTTCCTGACATCATCCTCGGGCAAACCTACAAGCTTAAATAATCCACAAACTACATCCACATCGATTAGATGCATATCAGGATGTAATGTTCCATCTCCTGCATAAGGATTAGCTAGCAGTTTCTCTATCATACCCGAAAGAATTTCAAAATAAATATTTTCAGTAGGTTTAGTAGGTTGAGCAGCAACTTCTTTCTCTACCGGTCGAGGTGAAGATACCCCGAACAAGCCCCTCAAAGGATTATTTTCCATAGTAACAAGTGACAGTAAATTTTAGCACACTATATAAATGTTTCCTTACCAAATTCCACTCACCAAAGGCGCTTCACTCCCCAGCAACGGCACCAAAAAAGAGTCTTGATGACCCATGAGTATAGGGGATCTACCATAGTCCTTTCGATAAGTAAGAGTGTCAAACCCAACGAGGAGTAGAAAGAAATGACAAGCGACTTTCAACAAGGTATTCTTTGCAAGCACTGAAATTATCGGTAACACATAGTTGTGTGATAAGATAATTCCTAATGGGTAAGAAGTAACAAAGTAAGCAAGGTGTTCCAATCCTTTTTATAGCAAAGGACAAGCCTGGATAAACTCTTATATAAAGCAAAGTGCTCCCGAGGAGACATGGGAATTACTGTCAAGCTAGATTTCATCATGCTCATATGGTTCGCGTTCGTTACTTTGATAATTTGATATGTGGGTGGACCGGTGCTTGGGTGCTGCCCTTCCTTGGACAAGCCTCCCACTTATGATCAACCCCTCTCGCAAGCATCTGCAACTACAAATGAAGAATTAAGATAAATCTAACCATTACATGAAACATATGGATCCACATCAGCCCCTTACAAAGCAACACATAAACTAGGGTTTAAGCTTCTATCACTCTAGCAACCCATCATCTACCTATTACTTCCCAATGCCTTCCCCTAGGCCCAAATCATGGTGAAGTGTCATGTAGTCGACGTTCACATAACACCACTAGAGGAGAGACACCATACATCTCATCAAAATATCGAACGAATACCAAATTCACATGATTACTTATAACAAGACTTCTCCCATGTTGTTAAGAACAAACGTAACTACTCACAAAGCATATTCATGTTCATAATCAAATGAGTATTAATTATCATTAAGGATATGAGCATATGATCTTTCATCGAATAAACCAACTAGCATCAACTGCAAGGAGTAATCAACACTACTAGCAACCCACAGGTATCAACCTGAGGTTTTGAGACAAAAATCGAATACAAGAGATGAACTAGGGTTTGAGAGGAGATAGTGCTGGTGAAGATGTTGATGGATATTGACCCCCTCTCGATGAGAGGATCATTGGTGATGACAATGGCGATGATTTCCCCCTCCGAGAGGGAAGTTTCCCCGGCAGAACATCTCCGCCGGAGCCCTAGATTGGTTCTGCCCAAGTTCCGCCTCGAGATGGTGGCGCTTCATCACGAAAGCTTCCTTCTGATTTTTTTCAGGTCAAAACACACCATATAGCAGAAGCTGGGTATCGGGGGCCTACCAGGTGGCCCACAAGGCAGGGGGCGCGCCCAGGGGACTAGGGCGCGCCCCCACCCTTGTGGATGGATGGTGGCCCCCTCTGGTGCTTTCTTCACCCAATAATTTTTATATGTTCCAAAATAATTCTCCGTGAAGTTTCAGGACTTTTGGAGTTGTGCAGAATAGGTCTCTAATATTTGCTCCTTTTCCTGTCCAGAATTCCAGCTGCCGGCATTCTCCCTCTTCATGTAAACCTTATAAAATAAGAGAGAAAGGGCATAAGTATTGTGATATAATGCGTAATAACAGCCCATAATGCAATCAATATCAATATAAAACCATGATGCAAAATGGATGTATCATCAAGCATATTCGCTCCCTTGTAATCAAAACTCAAGAAATACAACTAGAAGCAGGACATTGGCTTTTACCTCGTTGTGAGGGGCCGAACCTGGGTAAATCATTTGTGTCCTTTGTCCCGTTCAACCCCTTCGAGCTAACCCACATTGTGATGGTTCCACACCTAAGTCCTCTCACTAGGGCATCTGGCGTGACAAAACCACAATAGTTGGCGCCCATCGTGGGGCCAGGGCATGACGGTTTAGAGTTCTTGAAGGGCAACTTCTCAGCGATCGAAGGATACGCCATGGGACGGATGACTATGAGTCACCGTGGCAAGATCTACATCGACGACGCCGGCTTGGGCCCCGAGGCCGACTCAATCGAGTACGGGTACCTATAGGATCGAAAGTATGTCTAGAGGGGGGGGGGTGATTAGACTACTTGACGAAATAAAAATCTAGCCTTTTCCCAATTTAAAGTCTTGGCAGATTTTAGCAACTTAACACAATTCAAGTAATCAACCTACACATGCAATTCTAAGAGTATAGCAGCGGAATGTAAAACAATTGCATATGAAGGTAAAGGAAGGGGTTTGGAGGGAGCAAACGCAATGTAGACACGGAGATTTTTTATCCATGGTTCTGATAGGTGGTGTTATCGTACATCCATGTTGATGGAGACTTCGACCCACGAAGGGTAACCGTTGTGCGAGTCCATGGAGGGCTCCACCCATGAAGGGTCCACAAAGAAGCAACCTTGTCTATCCCACCATGGCCATCTCCCACGAAGGACTTGCCTCACTAGGGTAGATCTTCACGAAGTAGGTGATCTCCTTGCCCATACAAACTCCTTGGTTCAACTCCACAATCTTGATAGAGGCTCCCAAGTGACATCTAACCAATCTAAGAGACACCACTCTCCAAAAGGTAATAGATGGTGTGTTGATGATGAACTCCTAGCTCTTGTGCTTCAAATGATAGTCTCCCCAACACTCAACTCTCTCATAGGATTGGATTTGGTAGAAAGATGATTTGAGTGGAAAGCAACTTGGGGAAGGCTAGAGATCAAGATTTATGTGGTTGGAATGGAATATCTTGACCTCAACACAAGTGTAGGTGGTTCTCTCTCAGAAAATGTATGTTGGAAGTGTAGGCATGTTCTGATGGCTCTCTCCATGAATGAAGTGTGGGTGGAGGGGTATATATAGCCTCCACACAAAATCTAACCGTTACACACAAATCACCAAACTCGGTGGGACCGAATTATAAAACTTGGTCAGACCGATTTACTTCAAAATGTGAATGTCAGGATTTTCAGTGGGACCGACATGTCAACTCTGTGGGACCGGATCCATTAGGGTTAGGGCATAACGTAATCTCGGTGAGACCGATTACACAAACTCGGTGGGACCGATTTTGGTAATAGACAAACAGAGAGTTTGTCAGGCAAACTCGGTGCGACCGATCGCTCATCTCAGTTAGACTGAAACATTACGAAGGGGAAAAAGAGAGTTTGCATTGCAATCTCGGTGGGACCGATCGCTCATCTCAGTTGGACCAAAACGTTACAAAGGGAAACAGAGAGGTTGCAATCCCATCTCAGTGAGACCGAGATCCCTATCGGTGAGACCGAATTGACTAGGGTTTGTGGTAGTGGCTATGTCAAGTGAACTCGGTGGCGCTGGATAGAAGATTTCGGTGGGGCCGAATTTGACTTTTGGTTTGGGACATATGTGGATATGAGAAAGTATTTGAGGGTTTTTGGAGCATATCACTAAGCATTTTGAGCAAGTAACTCATTAAGCAACACCTCACCCCTTTTAATAGTATTGGCTTTTCCTAAGGACTCAATGTGATCTTGGATCACTAAAAGTAAAATGTAGAGTCTTGTTCTTTGAGCTTGAGCCAATCCTTTGTCCTTAGCATTTTGAGGGGTCCACTTTCTAATCCATGCCATGCCAATCATTGAGCTTTCCTGAAATATTTATCTTAAAATAGCATTAGATCAATGATCTATATGTTGTTAGGAATTACCAAAACCACCAAGGGATAGTCAGAACCTGAGCCGGACACCTACACCAACATCATCAAGACGGCTCAGCATGCACGACCCGCCAGGGTTCAACCCGGCCGGAAGCATGCCTTTGTTGGCTTCGTTCATGGGGCGGATCTTGAGGAAGGATCTGTGTCTGGTGGAGAGACAACCATCTATTCGGGTGATGAGTCCTCAACTGGAGAAACCGAGTCAATATATCATCTTCAGGATGGCGGGCTTGGGGGCTATTCCTATGGTGAGAGTATTCCGGACCCCTATGAGCCGCCGAGTAGGGCTTCTATTTTTATGGCTGGCACACAGCTAATGCTAAATTCCTCAACTCTCGCGACCATGACATCCGGCTCTACTACCGCGGCAATGGCCGGAGCGAGTGGCTCCACGCAGCCGCCGGCTTAAGCATTATTTGAGCTCTTGGATGCCTTGGCAACTCTGTTAGCTACAGAGGCAACTCCAGCGAATCAAGCGCAACATAATGTGGAGGTTGCAAAGCTGCGGGATGAGGTGGCTAAGGCCCGAGAGGATCTTCATGCGGAGAATGCCAGGATGGCAACAGAACGGGCTTCGTTGGAAGCCGAGTCGCAGCGGATAAGAGCCGAAGGACGTGTCCAATGCCGTTCTACGAAGGAGGCACCAGAGCCGCCTACCTTCGCAGTTTGAAGGGCGAAATCTTTTTAACACACCCGGGGCAGGAACGAGTAACCCGCCTGGTGTAACTCAGGGTGCTAAGGCGCCTGGGACCAGAGCGGCGGCTCAACCTCATGTGCCAGACCCGCCTCGTAGGTATCTGACCCCACCTCAATGGGTTCCAACACCTTCTGGCCATTACACTACTAGGGAAAAGGCTAGCAGTAGCGCGGGTTTTATACCTATCAGTAGCGCGGGGTGGTGCGCTACTGATAAGGCGCTATAGCTAACGAATAGAAGCAGTGTGCCTCCACCCACGCTACGGCTAAATCGACTTAGTAGCAGCGAGTTCCAGGAGGAGCGCTGCTGGTAATTAGTAGTAGCGCTTCTCTCTGCCCGCGCTGCTACTATTATTTTGTATTTTATTTCTTTTTTATTTCATGTTGTATTCGTACACCTTTACACAAATTTTCATACAACAAGAATTTACAAATTGTTTTTACATCATCACGAGTTATTACATCACGGGGTGAAAGAACCGTGTGGACTAGTTTCAAGTGGACGGACATCCACTTGAAACTAATCCGTGGTTCTTTCACCCAATGATATAATAAATATCATCATCCTCATCATATCATTAACAACTTATCATCATCATCATATCACTGGTCACTAGTCGTAATCACAAGTACTCCTGACATCTTCAACTCTAACACATTGTATCACATAATAAACATATTGTACCTCATAGGACCTACTACATTCTCTTAGGACCTACTATATTCTCTAAGGTAAAATAGCAAAAAACAAGATAGCCCCTCACTCTCCATTATGGAGAATGCAGATTATCCTGTCTCCAATTCTTGCCTTTCGCTTAATGTTGCTTCCGAGAACCTCCTTACGAATGTCCAAACATTTTTTCCACTCTTTGATTAGCATGTGTTCACCGGTTTCAGAAATTCGATATGCACAGGTGAGATTCGTAGGATGACCTGGCTGTAGGTTCGGAACTTCAAGGCGACCATTGTAATACATCAGATGAGGCACACAATCCATCGGGATTTTCTGTTGAAAAACATAGTAATAACTTCATAGTTAGCAATGATGTACTAGTTTTAGAAGTATGCAAAAGATGCACGGATGTTGTAATAGTAAAATATCTTAGCAGGGTATCTCCATAGAAGTTATTGTGGTTCAACACGTGCACTAGTGGCACGTATTCACCATAATTTGGAGGAGTTCGATAATAGGTATTGTAATTCTCAAAAAAAGTACAATAAGCAATTAGATGATTTTTCTCCTTATAAGTTAATTCAGAGCCATCAGTGTAGTGGGTTTTGTCTACCATCTTCTGCACATTCTTTGAAGATTCAAAATAAGCTGTCAATGGAAATAAGCTGTCAACTATTTTGAAATAAACAATATAAATTAGTTAATAACTATGTTTGAGAAACTCACATTGCGGTAGAATTGGAAGCGTATCAACAAGGACCCAAATGTCCATATTGTCTTGCTCGATGTCAGGATGACCAAGATCCATGGTGACAATCATACCCTCATAAAAACCATACATTTTGCAAAGTGCTTCCCAATTTTGACAACCAAAATGGGTTACGCTCTGAGAATTATATAGATTTACTTCAAAATCGATATCATGATGGGTCCTTAGGTGTATTTTCTTTGTTTGAAAATTTTCATGGTCTTCAAAACCCATCCTCTCCAAGACATAGCGTATTGCATGGCATGGGATAAGCTAGTCGAATTGTAAAAGATGAAAATTAGACGTTGAAATAGTTGAAGTCATGCTTAATTACGAAAAAAACACTTGTCGTTGTTGCGTACCGTTTCAACATCGAAGGTCTCCTCGAGCTTAATGCTGAAGCACCGATCTTCGTCCAGCTCAACGAACCTGTCGCACATACCTTGATCATCGTGGCACCAGCTACACTCCCCCGGGAGACTGTCATCGTCCGAGTACGACATTTCCTACGTTCATAATTCAAAGATTAAATTCGTACAATTAAATATATGTACTAAAAAACCTAAATTAGATCATTATTTTTCAAAGAAAATCCAGGCCACTCGATATTTCCCACATATTCTAGCACAAGTCATGCCAGAATTCATGGAAAAATCCGGCATGACCTTTGCTAAAAAAGGACATATCGAGCGCCTGAAATTTGCCGAAACGGAAATTAATCAACACTCCGGCAAAACATAGGCCACTCGGAGGTGTAACCAAAACATGAAATAATTGCTTAAACTAAAAAATAACACCAAATATGGCATGTTCAACTAGTTCTATTAATTCAACTAGTTCTATTAATTCAACTAGTTCGTACTAAATATAAACTTAGTATAAAAAGAAAAAAACTAGTTCTTTCTAAAAATGTAGTAGTTCAACTAGTTATTAATTTACTTACTATACTAGTTCAACTAAAACTTAACTAGTTCAACTAAAACTAAACTAGTTCTATTAATTCAACTAGTTCTTACTAAATATAAACTTACTATAAATAGAAAGAAACTAGCACATCTACTACTACTAATTAACATCTAACTACTACATCTACTACTAATTAACATGTACTACTGCTAATTATACAACTAGTTTACCATCACTACTAGTAATTAATATCCACTACTTCTAAAAATCATTATCTATGAACCCTAAATTAACATCTACTACTACTAAAATCATCTACTAACTAAGCAAAGAGAGAGGGGGTTGGGGAGGGGTG
>NC_041382.1:663306838-663386397 GCF_002162155.2 Triticum dicoccoides | reverse complement strand
GAGGACTTAGCGAAATTTTGATGCGGGGGGTGGTTAACTCGAACTAGCAGTAGCGCACGTACAGAAAACACGCTATGGCTAACTTATCTACAGCCTGTTTTGGGAAAAACCGCTACTGCTAATGGAAGCAGTTATTTCTTTTGTTTAGTAAAAACATCAAAAATATACATTGGTCATCATTGATCTTTTTGTGTATAATCTAAATAGTCAACATGAATCCTCACTATACCTGTATAGGTACAGGCGAGGATTCATATTGCAACCACAAATCATACACATATAGTTCAATGAAGATCAAGTGCTCGAGATAGGTTGAGAAGCAACATATTTAAGGTGGTAAACACCCTATTCGCTTAGCAGTATGGGACTAAACTTAATTAGTTGCGGTCATACTTACCAGCAATGAGTTTTGAGCAAAACCGCTGCTACTAAGTTCTTTAGCAGTAGCGCGTCCATGGGAAGGGTGCTACTACTATATCTAGCCTGGAGGCAACACCGTGGCAATTATAGTAGTAGCGCTCTTTTCACCTAGAGCACTACTGCTACTCAGTCATTAGCAGCGCTCTTTTCTAAAGCTCGTTGCTGCTAATTAGCAGTAGCGTCTGTTTTTAGACTGCGCTGCTGCTAAGATTCTGTGTATAAGGTTTTCCCTAGTAGTGTTACTCTAACCCGGTGGATAATATGATCGCTGCAGCCTCATGATTGGTGGCTATTCCGATCGAGGGTGAGTCTCCGGCCGCGATAGAGACCCGGAACACGGTGGAGCTTCTTCAGACAGTTGTGGCACGACAAGCAGCTTATTCATACAGTCGTGAGCGTGTCCATTTAACTCCCCGCCTAAGTCGAAGTTACAGCCGACGCATTGAGTCGCCAATGGTTTCCAGCAGTGAACGACGTAATAACCCACCTCATTAGGATGACCCACCCTGTGGACATAACCCGACCCGTGATGGTCATAATACTCAGACCCTTGTGGATCAGGTTAGAGCCTGTCGTGAAGCGGAGTTGGCGGCTGAATTGGGGGCTCATCAGCAGTTTCAGTTAAACTCTTCGGCGTCTGTCGAGGCTGGGATGACTTCCAGGACAGTGGGTATGTCGTGTCTAGTGCCGGCTCTCCGCAATGAATGTCTGCCCAAGGATTTTAAGGGACCTCGTAAGGTGCCTAACTACATAGTCGATCTTCCACGTGAGGCTTGGATTGAAAGGTATGAACCGACTATGGAGATGCTAGATGTTAATGATGATGTATGTGCCAAATACTTCACAATGATGTTGGATGGACCGGCTCGTACCTGGTTGAAAGGATTACCCACCAATCCAATCAATTCACGGGATGAGTTGCAGGCGTGCTGCATTCAGAACTTTAAGGGAACATGTAAGCAACCTTTGTCGATTATTGACACGGACAATTGTGTGCAGCAGAAGGATGAGTCAGCCCATCATTGGGTTCGCTGGGTCTCCGCTATTATTCACTCATCGGATAGCATTGCGGCAGGCTCTACTGTTCTCATTCTGGAGAAGAATTGTCACTTTACCCCCCTTAAACAGAAGCTCGGGCGGCTCAAGCATCATTGTAGTGACATGGGGGAGCTCATGGCGACTCTCATTAAGTACGTTGACTCTGATACTACCAAGGAACCTGGGTTTGATTATGAAAAGTCCAAAGGGAAGAACAATGGCAATGGTAAAGGTCAGCAACAAAATGTGGCCAATCATAATGGTCACAACCAAAGTAGTGGTGGGAAGCGCAGACACCCCGATGGCAGGTCAGAACTTGTAGCTAACACCAACACTGGATATAAAAACCAGCGCCATGGTAAGCCGGCCTTTGGAGGGCCAAGGTTTAATCTGGAGGCTATGTTGAACGAGCCTTGCCTGAAGCACGGTTTGCCCAATAAGCCAGCAGCTCATGCTTGGAAGGATTGTTTCATTCTGAAAGAATACAAGAATTCTGGTTTTCATCATAATCATGACAATAATAATGGCCCGCCTGGCGGGCCATGGTCTGGCTCACACGGGCCCGGCTTTGGTGCTGCCGGCTCAACCTCTGGGTATCAAGGACATGGTAATCGGTTTAATTATAAACAACAGTCTGGTCAGGGCGACCAATGGCATCAGTCAGGATACCATAGCAATCCAAAGCAGCTTAACGGTGGCCAGTATCATGCCTTTACCACCAGTCTTTGCAAGAGAGATCAGAAGGTTCATAAGCGTGCGGTCAATACAATTGAGCCGGCGATACCTCAATACTTGCGATGGTCACAGTAGCCAATCACATGGAGTAGAGAAGATCACCCGCTCCGGGTTGACAATCCGGGTCAGCTAGCGTTGGTGGTAGCCCCTCAAGTTGGGGGTTACAAATTCACTAAAGTCCTCATGGATGGGGGAAGTAGCATCAATATCCTTTATTATGATACCTTTCGCTGAATGAATTTGACTGATAAAGATCTTAAGCCGTCGTCTACAGTTTTTCATGGTATGGTCCCTGGTAAGTCGGCATATCTAGTTGGTAAGATTGCCATGGAAGTGGCTTTTGGCGATGACTATGACTATAGAGAAGAGACGTTGTGGTTTGAGGTGGTTAAAATAAAGAGTCCCTATCATGCCTTGTTTGGACGGCCGGCTTATGCCAAAATTCTGGCACGACCTTGTTACGTTTACTTACAGCTCAAGATGCCAGGATATAAGGGCACTATTATAGTTCATGGCAATCGAAAAATCGCTTTGGAATGTGAAGAAGGAGATGCTGCCTATGCTGAGTCAGCCTATGCTACTAAGGAGCTTAAGTTTTACAAAGATAATGTTGACCCGGTTGATATGACCCCTTAAAAGAAGCCCACCATAGGGCAAGACCCATTGTTAAAGTTTAAGTTGGCTGATGATACTAAGCAGGTTGATTTTGTCGCTGGCGACTCGTCTCAGCAGTTCACCATAGGGGCCAATATGGATCCTAAATAGGAAAGCGCGCTCATCGAGTTCATCCATGAGAATTGGGACATCTTTGCATGGAAACCTTCTTACATGCCGGGTGTACCGAGATAATTCGCCGAGCACACTCTTAATGTTGATCCTTAATTTAAGTCGGTCAAACAATTCCTTCATCATTTTAATGAGGAGCGGCGTAAAGCTATTGGAGAAGAGGTGGCCTGGCTCTTGGCAGCTGGGTTCATTGTTGAAGTCTTTCACCCTGAGTGGTTGGCTAACCTGGTGTTGGTACTTAATAAAAATGACACCTGGCGTATGTGTGTTGATTACACGGATCTTAACAAGGCTTGTCTAGCTGATCCATTTGCTCTCCCTCGTATTGACCAGATTATTGATACTACGGCGGGTTGTGAGAGCTTATGTTTCCTTGACGCTTATTGTGGTTATCATCGGATCAAAATGGCAGTTAAAGACCAAGAGAAGATGACATTCATCACACCCTTTGGAGCTTTCTGCTATGTCTCTATGCCTTTCCGGCTCAAGAGTGCCTAGGTGACTTGTCGGCGTTCTGGGAACGAGGGTCCCCAGACTTGCCTCCCTGCGGCCCACGGCGTGGCCAAGCCAGCGGGCCGTACGGCCCATCTTCACCAACAAAGCATCCAAAAACCTCACGGGGTCCAAGCCTCGCGAGGCGGACGACGCAAGACCTCCTCTGGAGTAGCCTAGCCATGCAGGCTCACGAGGAGCGGAGATATCAAGGCGGGGCAAACCTCACGAGGCCCTCATGACGTGAGCCATGACGCACGACACCAGGCAGGCGCCAGTGCGCGCAGCATCCTTGTTTCCTCTTTGGTGCTAAGGAGGCTAGCAGGCGAAGAGTACCGAGGCATCAGGCAAAGTTTGCTATATCGGTGCAACGAGACCAAGACCAGGAGGATGGCAAGATGGAGGTCATCGTGGAGCCCAAGACGGCATCACCACGAGAGCCTTTCGCAAGAGAAGACCACTTTCGTCAACATAGCTCGTACTAGTTGTCCCCCTTCAAATTTGCCCCCCGTTGTTGGCTCCCTTCCCGCTCGATATTTGGGAAGAGGACCAGGGCCTATATAAGTAGAGCTAGCCACCATAGTAGGGGTAGCTGAGAGCTGAGCTGCGGGGAGCTGATCGTATCTCATCTCATCTCATCTCATCTTAGCTTGATCCAGCCTGATCGAGAGCCTACTCACAAGAACACCTCAACCTCAGGAGGCTGTTCTTCCCTTGTACTATTCATCATCTGCCCTGGAGGCAATCCACCACCACCACACTGGAGTAGGGTATTACACCACAATGGTGGCCCGAACCAGTATAAACCTCGTGTCTTTCTGTGTTGCGAGTTCATCGAGTTCGTCTGCGAGATCTTAGCGAGCTAGGGCATAGATCGGTAGGAAGGAAAGACTTCGCACGCACCCCAGTGTTCGAACCTTAAGGGTTTGCCGGAACCCCACATCCGACATTTGGCGCGCCAGGTAGGGGTGTGCCATAGCTTCCCTTCCATCAGTTCGTCGCTCTGTCGCTCTGTCGTCTCCATGGCGGACGCTCGCCGTGCTCGAGCTGAGCACTGCCCTCACCGCCCGCGTCGCTCAGACGGCTCCCGTCGGCGGTCCACATCGCCATTCTCCGCCTCCTGCCGCCAATGCTGCCACCGGCCCGGTGGGGAACGAGCAACATGCGTCCTCGCAGCATCATTCGGTGCGGCAGGACGGCTGCACCGCCACTCCATCGCTAACCCCTGTCGGTTCTTCATCTCACGCGCACTGCGCTCCCATGGAGGCACAAGCCGCTCTCCTCGCGGCGAACGAGCTCTTGTGCTACCGCCCCGTTGATGACCTTTACGAGGAGTGGCTCGATCGCGTCGCCGAGCTCGTCCGTGCTGCAGGGGGCTCTCCGATGTCGTCCCACTCTCTGCCTCCCCGTCAACAGCCGCGAGCGATGGGGCTCATGGTGTGCCTCCACCACCTCAGCCCCAAGACGGTGCCTTGGCACCAAGGCGCGCGGCTCCGCGGCGTGATCCGCCGCGCCCGGCGCCCGCGCGCGAAGAGAGAAGCTGCCAAGAAATTCCGCGGCCACGAGAAGCTGCACCTGTGCTCCCCGCGCCACCTCGTCAAGACCGCGCACCGCCCGCAGTGGTGCAGCGTAGACCTCGTCAAGACCAAGCTCCACCTCCGAAGCGGGCCTCGGCAACCACGGCTGGCTGCCGTGCCTTCACCCCCGAGCTGCATAGTGTCGCCTGGCCGGGCAAGTTCAAGCCGGATCTGCCTCCTCGCTACGATGGTACCGCCGTCCCCGTGGAGTTCCTGCAGCTCTATGAGCTAAGCATCGAAGAGCCCAACGACGACAAAAAGGTCATGGCGAACTGGTTTCCCATGGCACTCAAGGATGGAGCTCGCTCCTAGCTCTTGAACCTGTAGCACGGCTCGATCTCCTCCTGGGACGAGATGCGCGACTGCTTCGTCTCCAACTTCCAGGGCACTCGCGACCTCGCACCAGCCGCGGGTGATCTATGCCACATCAGCCAGCAACCAGGAGAGACCCTCCAGAAGTACATCCAGCGCTTCAACAACAACCGCCTCAAGATCCCCAAGGTCAGGGACGAGGCCATCATCTTGGCATTCTCCGATGGTGTCCGTGACGTCAAGATGAAGGAAGAGCTCGCCATCCACGAGGAGCTCTGCGCATCTCAGGAGCTGTTCAACCTGGCGACCAAGTGCACAAGAGCTGAGGAGGGGCGCCTCTCTCTCCTTGAGCTGCCAGCCGTGGGCGCGGAGGAGAAGAAGGCCAAGGCCAAGGACGTGAAGCGCAAGGAGGCGGCTGTGCTCGCAGCGGAGCCCGGCATCAAGCAGGGCAGAGATCAGCCCGAGTCATCCAAGAACGGCCGACCGTTTTGCGCCTTCCACAACCTGAACACCCACAACACCAGCGTCTGTCAAGAGCTCAGAGCCATACGAGAAGGACGCTATGGTTGACGCCCCGAGCGCAACGACCGGGGCTACGACCGCGGAGGAGGACGTGGAGGCGGACGCTGGGACGACCGTGGCCCGCGCCAGGAGTGGCGCGACCGGCCTCATGAGGACCGCTGGCAGGACCAGCCTCGCGAGGGCGCCTGGAGGGACCTGCCGTGTGAAGATCGCCCCCAGGGCAACACCGGTCTTCCCCCGCTGCCGCCACCAAGAAGGAACGATGACCACCACTAGGACGAGGGGGCCGGGAGCTTCCAGGAGCCGCGTGCGATCGCCTGCATCTTGGCGGCGCCTAGGCCCCAGCCTCTCAGCGCACCTTCAAACAGTTCACTCGCGAGGTGAACGCGGTGCTCCCCAAACTCGAGGCCACGCGCTCGCTCAGGTGGTCCTAATGCGCCATCCCTTTCAACTCGGCAGATCAGCTCAAGTGCGCAGCCACCGCTGGCGCCCTCCCGATGTTGTGTTCCCCAGTCATCAGCAATGTGCAGGTCACCAAGACCCTCATCGACAGCGGCGCAGGGCTCAACGTCCTATCCGTCGACACGTTCGACAACCTCTAAGTGCCTTATGAACAGCTCTGGCCCACCAAGCCTTTCTCAGGAGTGACCGACGGCTCCACCACACCGATAGGGCAGGTCCGCCTGCCTGTCACCTTTGGGGAGCGCAAGAACTACCGCACCGAGCTCATCGACTTCGACGTCGCGCACATCTGCGTGCCGTATAATGCCATCCTCAGGTATCCGGCCCTGGCCAAGTTCATGGCAGTCACTCATCACGGCTACAACATTCTCAAGATGCTAGGAAGCGGAGGAATCATCACGGTCCCGTGTGAAGAGAGGGATGCGGTGTGCTCCCTCGAGCGCGCCTTTCAAGCCGCAGCAATCGACGACCCCGACAGCAGAAATGAAGGCCCTCCGGAGGCCATCCCCAAGAAGAAGGAGCCGCGCCGTGCAGGATCTCAGGAGGATGGCATCGTAGCAGGAGCCTCGTCAGGACTAGCGCCCGCTCTAGGGGCGCCTCCCTCCATCGCATAGGAAGGCACGCCCGGCGCCCTCCTCAAGCAGGGCTCGGGGGCTCTCTTTTGGAGGGCCTCAGACCTTGCCAACCTCACGAGGGAGGCGCTTGGGCACCACTTGGAGGCGTGCTTCGCGGCACATGACCCTCAGGAGAGCACAGGGCAAGGAGTACCCACCACTCAGGAGTTCATCACCAAGACCACCCATGAACTGCAAGAAGCAAGTGCCATGCGCGGCGACAACCGCCCATGAGGCGCAGCTCCGCAACCTGGTGAGGATGCTGGGCTGCGTGTCTGCATCAACGTCCCAGGGCTCAACAGGGCCGCATCTCAGGAGCATTTCTGGCCTTCGCGTGTGGGCCACTGTGAGAGCCCGCCGCACAGCTACATTCGTATGTCCTTTGGCTTGCTGAGCGTGGCGTCAGCCTATCAGCGCAACATGCGACGTGTCCTGGCGGCTCAGGAAGCTAGGTACCACGCCGTTCTGGAGGAGATGTAGATGGTCTTCAGGGAACCTCTCGAGCCCCCAGAGCCTCCCGAGGCTCAGGGTTCTGGTGGCTCATGAGGAGTCATTTCTTCAACGCACGCCTTCAGCTGCACCAACTCTACTTCGTCTATAGAACCAGGTGACATATTCAAGCTCGCTTAGCTGGGAGCACCCCTCGGGCTGCATTATTCCCAGGCCGCGTGGGTCCGTCCCTATGGCATGTATCCCTTTCGCTTATGTCTTCAGCTTACCTTGTTGGGGGCGCTCCTCGGGCTGCATCATCCCCAAGCCGCTCGGGCCGGACCTGGTGGCACGCATCTTCCTGCATTTATCCAAGTTGATCTGCTCTCCATGCTTAACCTGCCAACTGTTGTCTCCTGCTCGATTGCTGCCCACCATAGGTCTGCTCATCCTATGCAATTCGCTTGCATGTTAAAGGGGGGGTGGCTCCTGAGCATCGCGACTCAAGAGCTCTTACTGGCTCTCCAGCCCTCACCTCCTGGCCTTGACCACGGCATCGCGACCTGGCATACCAGCGGCGGCCGCTCGCTCAAGGGCCGGGACCTGAGGACGTAGAGTGCTTGCATCTAACCGCCTTGCAGGGACATACAGTCACCAAGACTCAAGATCAGGCGCAACCCGCCCTGAGGTAGGGCCTCGTGAGTCCCGTGCTGGCTCACGAGTGCCCAGATACACCTCGCAGCCCTGCCGTGCAAGCCACATGTCAGGGCGGGGCTTTACACGCCCCGGGGGCTCCTCTCGGAGGGGGGCCCCCATCCCACGCCCAAGTGGAAGCACCATGCTCAGCGCTGGCTGTCGACACTGCCGAGGAGCGGCTATGCCCGTGCACAAGCGGAAGCACTATGCTCCGCGCTGGTGATAAACAACTGAGGGCGGCCCCACGGTCGTACCAACCTCAAGGAGCCCAAAGCTCAGCGCCCAGCCTCACCACAATGCCTCCCCTCGGGAGAGCCACACGAGGGGGCTGGGCAAGGGGGCTGCGCTCCGGTTACGCCCAAGCGCACGCCACCCAACCAGGTCCCCCGGACCTGGGCATCGCGCGCCCCTCCCGAGGCCTCGGCGAGGGCAGGTATAGAAATTGTTTGCATGTCAAGGGGGACTCCTGAGCATCGCGACTCAGGAGCCTAACTGGTCATGTAGCCCTCGCTCCTTGGTCCGTCCTGGTCTCCAGTCGGCCCAATGGCGGTTGAGGTATGCGCGTGGCCGGGCTCTGCCGACGTAGAACATTGATCTATCCTCACGAACTCTCCCTATATGTTGTTTGTGCGTCAAGGGGGACTCTTGAGCATCGCGACTCAGGAGCCTAACTGGTCACGTGGCCCCTCACTCCTTGGTCCATCCTGGTCTCCGGCCGGCCCAATGGCGGTTGAGGTATGCGCGGGGCCGGGCTCTGCCAACGCAGAATGCAAAGCAAATAGGAAGGAAATTGCAAAACCTCGAAGCAAATATTACGAGCATATTGTTCTCACAATACCAAATGAAAAGTCTAAACGCCTCCACGAGGCCTGATATATGTCGCAGGAACGAAACAGGAAGAATAGCCGCAGGTCACCCTAGGATATCGCCATCGCCTGCGGAAGGTGCTCCCCCATGGGCAACGGTGTTCTCACCTTCACCACCAGCCGCAGGATCCGCGGCGTCGCCAGACAAAGGATCGGAGATAAAGTGATAACCCACAAGTATAGGGGATCACAACAGCTTTCGGGGGTAGAGTTTTCAACCCAAATTTATTGATTCGACACAAGGGGAGCCAAAGAATATTCTCAAGTATTAGCAGCTGAGTTTTCAATTCAACCACACCTGGAAACTCAGTATCTATAGCAAAGTGTTTAGTAGCAAAGTAATATGATAGTGGTGGTAGCGGCAACAAAAGTAAAGACAGCAAAAGTAATGTTTTTGGTATTTTGTAGTAATTGTAACAGTAGCAGCGGGAAAGTAAATAAGTGAGAACCAGTATATGGAAAACTCGCAGGCACCGGATCAGTGATGGATAATTATGCCGGATGCGGTTCATCATGTAACAGTCATAACATAGGGTGACAGAGAACTAGCTCCAATTCATCAATGTAATGTAGGCATGTATTCCGTATATAGTCATACGTGCTTATGGAAAAGAACTTGCATGACATCTTTTGTCCTACCCTCCTGTGGCAACGGGGTCCTATTAGAAACTAAGGGATATTAAGGCCTCCTTTTAATAGAGAACCGGAACAAAGCATTAGCACATAGTGAATACATGAACTCCTCAAACTATGGTCATCACCGGGAGTGGTCCCAATTATTGTCACTTCGGGGTTGCCGGATCATAACACATAGTAGGTGACTATAGACTTGTAAGATAGGATCAAGAACTCACATATATTCATAAAAACATAATAGGTTCAGATCTGAAATCATGGCACTCGGGCCCTAGTGACAAGCATTAAGCATAGCAAAGTCATAGCAACATCAATCTCAGAACATAATGGATACTAGGGATCAAACCCTAACAAAACTAACTCGATTACATGATAAATCTCATCCAACCCATCACCGTCCAGCAAGCCTATGATGCAATTACTCACGCACAGCGGTGAGCATCATGAAATTGGTGATGGAGGATGGTTAATGATGACGACGACGATGAATCCCCCTCTCCGGAGCCCCGAACGGACTCCAGATCAGCCCTCCCGAGAGGTTTTAGGGCTTGGCGGCAGCTCTGTATCGTAAAACGCGATTATTTCTTCTCTCTGATTTTTTCTCTCCAAAAGCAAATATATAGAGTTGGAGTTGGCATCGGAGGGTTTCCAGGGGGCCCACGAGGTAGGGGGCGCGCCCTAGGGGGGCCCACCCTCGTGAGAAGGGTGTGGGCCCCCTGCTCTTCATCTTTGGCGAGGATTTGTTATTATTTTTTCTAAGATGTTCCGTGGAGTTTCAGGTCATTCCGAGAATATTTGTTTCCTGCACATAAAACAACACTATGGCAATTCTGCTGAAAACAGCGTCAGTCCGGGTTAGTTCCATTCAAATCATACAAGTTAGAGTCCAAAACAAGGGCAAAAGTGTTTGGAAAAATAGATACGACGAAGACGTATCACAAAGCCGCGGAACCTCCCCAGAAAGGCCTCCACTTGACCTTGAACAGCCGCGGCGGCAGCTTCGCAGTCATCTTCAGCCACAGGCTCCAGCAGCTCGTCAAGGCGAGCGCTGGGGTCGCGGAGGTGCAGATGGCTGAAGATGCGAGTCAGTGCGGCTGAAGACAGGACGCGAGCCTCTGCCTCCACCATGGGACCGAGGCCATCAACGACCTCTTCAAGCGCCTTCACCACGAGAGGAACTAGCTGGGCGGGGCCGTCCTTGTCGGTGTCCAGTGATACGTCCATTTTGTATCATGTTTTTATATCAATATTTATTGCATTATGGGCTGTTATTACACATTATGTCACAATACTTATGCCTATTCTCTCTTATTTTACAAGGTTTACATAAAGAGGGAGAATGCCGGCAGCTGGGATTCTGGGCTGGAAAAGGAGCAAATATTAGAGACCTATTCTGCACAGCTCCAACAGTCCTGAAACTTCACGGATGATGTTTTCCAAATATATAAAAATACTGAGTGCAAGAACCTCACTGGTGGGGCCACACCCTTCCCACGAGGGTGGGGGGCGCGCCCTACCCCCCAGGGCACACCCCCCTACCTCGTGGGCCCCCTGGTGGCCCTCCGATGGCCATCTTTTTCTATATGGAGTCTTTCGATGGGAAAAATCATAAGCCATCTTCTCGGACGAAACTCTGCCGCCATGAGGTGGAACCTTGGCGGAATCAATCTAGGGCTCTGGCGGAGCTGTTCTGCCAGGGAAACTTCCCTCCCGGAGGGGGAAATCATCACCATCGTCATCACCAACGCTCCTCTCATCGGGAGAGGGCAATCTCCATTAACATCTTCATCAGCACCATCTCATCTCAAAACCCTAGTTCGTCTCTTGTATCCAATTCTTGCCTCCAAGTCCGGGATTGGTGCTAGTAGGTTGCTAGTAGTGTTAATTACTCCTTGTAGTTGATTCTAGTTGGTTTAATTGGTGGAAGATCATATATTCAGATCCTATATGCATATTAATACCCCTCTGATTATGAGCATGTTTATGCTTTATGAGTAGTTACTTTTGTTCATGAGGACAAGGGAGAAGTCTTGCTATTAGTAGTCATGTGAATTTGGTATTCGTTCGATATTTTGATGAGATGTATGTTGTCTCTCCTCTAGTGGTGTTACGTGAACGTCGACTACATGACACTTCACCATTATTTGCGCCTCGAGGAAGGCATTGGGAAGTTGTAGATGATGGGTTGCTAGAGTGACAGAATCTTAAACCCTAGTTTATGCGTTGCTTCGTAAGGGACTGATTTGGATCCATATGTTTCATGCTATGGTTAGGTTTACCTTAATACTTTTGTTGTATTTGCGGATGCTTGCAATAGAGGTTAATCATAAGTGGGATGTTTGTCCAAGTAAGGACAGCACCCAAGCACCGGTTCACCCACATACCAAATTATCAAAGTACCGAACGTGAATCATATGAACATGAAAACTAGCTTGACAATATTCCCATGTGTCCTCGGGAGCGCTTTACATCATATAAGAGTTTGTCCAGGCTTGTCCTTTGCTACAAAAGGATTGGGCCACCTTGCTGCACCTTATTTACTTTTGTTACTTGTTGCTCGTTACAAATTATCTTATCACAAAACTATCTGTTACCACTTATTTCAGTACTTGCAGAGAATACCTTGCTGGAAACCGCTTATGATTTCCTTCTGCTCCTCGTTGGGTTCGACATTCTTACTTATCGAAAGGACTACGATAGATCCCCTATACTTGTGGGTCATCAAGACTCTTTTCTGGCGCCGTTGCCGGGGAGTGAAGCGCCTTTGGTAGGTGGAATTTGGTAAGGAAAAATTTATATAGTGTGCTGAAATTTACTGTCACTTGTTACCATGGAAGGTAATCCTCTGAGGGGCTTGCTCGGGGTATCTTCGCCCCGACCAGTAGAGCAAAGAGTTGCTCCTCAACCTACTGAACCTGCTGAAAATGAATATGAAAATGAAAATGCTTGCTTTGAAGTTCCTTCAAGTATGATAGAAAAATTGCTAGCTAATCCTTTTTTAGGAGATGGAACAAAACATCCTAATGAACATCTGATATATGTGGATCAAGTTTCTGGATTATTTAAGCTTGTAGGTGTACCCAGAGATGTTGTTAAAAAGAAGGTATTTCCCTTATCTTTGAGGGGAGATGCATCGATATGGTATAGGCTATGTGATGATATGAGGTCTTGGAATTACAAACGATTGAAATTAGAATTTCATCAGAAGTTTTATCCTATGCATCTTGTTCATCGTGATCGCAATTATATATATAATTTTTGGCCTCGCGAAGGAGAAAGCATCGCTCAAGCTTGGGGGAGGCTTAAATCAATGTTATATTCATGCCCCAATCATGAGCTCTCAAGAGAAATGATTATTCAAAATTTTTATGCTCGGCTTTCTGGTAACAATCGCACCATGCTTGATACTTCTTGTGCTGGCTCTTTTATGATGAAGACTATTGAATTCAAATGGGATTTATTGGAAAGAATTAAACGCAACTCTGAAGATTGGGACCTCGACAATTGTAAGGAGTCAGGTATGACACCTAGTTTTGATTGTGAGGTATGACATCTTTTGTGGATACCGATATCTTTCGTAAATTTAGCACTAAATATGGACTTGACTCTGAGATAGTAGCTTCTTTCTGTGAATCTTTTGCTACTTATGTTGATCTCCCCAAGGAGAAGTGGTTTAAATATCATCCTCCCATAGAAGTAAAAGTAGCTGCACCTATTAAAGTTGAAGAAAAGACTATTACTTATAATGATCCTATTGTTCCTACTTCTTATGTTGAGAAACCACCTTTCCCTGTTAAGATAAAGGATCATGCTAAAGCTTCAACTGTGGTTCGTAAAAGCAATATTAAAACATATACACCTCCTGAGCAAGTTAAAGTTGAACCTAATATTGCTATTGTTAAAGATCTCTTGTCTGATAATATTGATGGGCATGTTATTTATTTCTGTAGTGAAACTGCTAGAATTGCTAAACCCCGTGATAAAGATAAACCTAGACCTGTAGTAGGCATGCCTGTTATTTCTGCTAAAATAGGAGATCATTGTTATCATGGCCTATGTGATATGGGTGCCAGTGCTAGTGCAATACCTTATTCCTTATACAAAGAAGTTATGCATGATATTGCACCTGCTGAGATGGAAGATATTGATGTCACAATTAAACTTGACAATAGAGATACTATTTCACCAATGGGAATTGTTAGAGATGTTGAAGTCTTGTGTGGGAAAACTAAATATCCTGCTAATTTTCTTGTTCTTGGTTCCCCACAAGATAACTTTTGTCCCATTATATTTGGTAGACCCTTCTTAAATACTGTTAACGCTACCATAGATTGCAAAAGAGATGTTGTTACTGTCGGTTTGATATGACTCATGAATTTATTTTTTCCAAATTTAGTAGACAACACCCTGAAGAAGAATTACCTAGTAAGGATGAAATTATTGGTCTTGCTTCTATTGTCATACCTCCTAGTGATCCTTTAGAACAATATTTGCTAGACCATGAAAACGATATGTTTATGAATGAAAGAAGGGAATTAGATGAAGTATTCTTTAAATAGGAACCTATTCTGAAAAATAATTTACCTGTTGAAATCCTAGGGGATCCTCCTCCACCCAAGGGTGATCCCGTGTTTGAGCTTAAACCATTACATGATACCCTTAAATATGCTTATCTTGATGAGAAAAAGATTATCCTGTTATTATTAGTGCTAACCTTTCAGAGCATGAAGAAGAGAGATTATTGAAAACTCCGAAGAAGCACCGTGCTGCTATTGGGTATACTCTTGATGATCTTAAGGGCATTAGTCCCACTCTATGTCGACATAAAATTAATTTGGAAGAAGATGCTAAACCAGTTTGTGATCATCAACGCCGGCTGAATCCTAAAATGAAAGAAGTGGTAAGAAAGGAGATACTAAAGCTCCTTGAGGTAGGTATAATTTATCCCATTGCTGATAGTCAGTGGGTAAGCCCTGTCCATTGTGTGCCTAAGAAGGGAGGTATTACTGTTGTTCCTAATGATAAAGATGAATTGATTCCTCAAAGAATTATTACAGGTTATAGGATGGTAATTGATTTCCGCAAATTAAATAAGGCTACTAAAAAGGATCATTACCCCTTACCTTTTATCGATCAAATGCTAGAAAGATTATCTAAACATACACATTTTTGCTTTCTAGATGGTTATTCTGGTTTCTCTCCAATACCTGTGTCAGCCAAAGATCAATCAAAGACTACTTTTACATGCCCTGTTGGTACTTTTGCTTATAGACGTATGCCTTTTGGTTTATGTAATGCACCTGCTACCTTTCAAAGATGCATGATGGCTATATTCTCTGACTTTTGTGAAAAGATTTGTGAGGTTTTCATGGACGACTTTTCCATCTATGGGTCTTCTTTTGATGATTGCTTGAGAAACCTTGATCGAGTTTTGCAGAGATGTGAAGAAACTAATTTTGTCTTGAATTGGGAAAAGTGCCACTTTATGGTTAATGAAGGTATTGTCTTGGGGCATAAATTTTCTGAAAGAGGTATTGAAGTTGATAAAGCCAAGGTTGATGCTATTGAAAAGATGCCATGTCCCAAGGACATCAAAGGTATAAGTAGTTTCCTTGGTCATGCCGGATTATATAGGAGGTTCATTAAGGACTTCTCAAAAATCTCTCGGCCTCTTACTAATTTATTACAAAAAGATATACCATTTGTCTTTGATGATGATTGTGTAGAAGCATTTGAAATACTTAAGAAAGCATTGATCTCTGCACCTATTGTTCGGCCACCTGATTGGAATTTACCCTTTGAAATTATGTGTGATGCTAGTGATTATGCTGTAGGTGCTGTTCTAGGACAAAGAGTTGATAAGAAACTAAATGTTATTCAATATGCTAGTAAAACTCTAGACAATGCTCAAAGAAACTATGCTACTACTGAAAAAGAATTCTTAGCAGTTGTATTTTCTTGTGATAAGTTTAGACCTTATATTGTTGATTCTAAAGTAACTATTCACACTGATCATGCTGCTATTAAATATCTTATGGAAAATAAAGATGCTAAACCTCGACTTATTAGATGGGTTCTCTTACTACAAGAATTTGATTTGCATATTGTTGATAGAAAAGGAGCTGAGAACCCCGTTGCAGACAACTTGTCTAGGTTAGAAAATGTGCTTGATGACCCACTACCTATTGATGATAGTTTTCCTGATGAGCAATTAGATGTCATAAATGCTCCTCATACTGCTCCATGGTATGCTGATTATGCTAATTACATTGTTGCTAAGTTTATACCACCTAGTTTCACATACCAGCAAAAGAAAAAGTTCTTCTATGATTTGAGGCATTACTTTTGGGATGACCCACATCTTTATAAAGAAGGAGTAGATGGTGTTATTAGACATTGTGTATCTGAGCATGAACAGGAACAGATCCTACGCAAGTGTCACTCCGAAGCTTATGGAGGACACCATGCTGGAGATAGAACTGCACATAAGGTACTGCAATCTGGTTTTTATTGGCCTACTCTCTTCAAGGATGCCCTTAAGTTTGTCTTATCTTGTGATGAATGTGAAAGAATTGGTAATATCAGTAGACGTCAAGAAATGCCCATGAATTATTCACTTGTTATTGAACCATTTGATGTTTGGGGCTTTGACTATATGGGACCTTTTCCTTCCTCTAATGGTTATACATATATTTTAGTTGCTGTTGATTATGTTACTAAGTGGGTAGAAGCTATTCCAACTAGTAGTGCTGATCATAACACTTCTATTAAAATGCTTAAAGAAGTTATTTTTCCAAGATTTGGAGTCCCTAGATATTTAATGACTGATGGTGGTTCACATTTTATTCATGGTGCCTTTCGTAAAATGCTTGCTAAATATGATGTTAATCATAGAATTGCATCTCCTTATCACCCTCAGTCTAGTGGTCAAGTAGAATTGAGTAATAGAGAGCTCAAATTAATTTTGCAAAAGACTGTTAATAGGTCTAGAAAGAATTGGTCCAAGAAACTTGATGATGCATTATGGGCCTATAGAACTGCATATAAAAATCCTATGGGTATGTCTCCGTATAAAATGGTCTATGGAAAAGCATGTCACTTACCTCTCGAACTAGAACACAAGGCTTATTGGGCTATAAAAGAACTTAATTATGATTTTAAACTTGCCGGTGAGAAGAGATTATTTGATATTAGCTCACTTGATGAATGGAGAACCCAAGCCTACGAAAATACCAAGTTGTTTAAAGAAAAAGTTAAAAGATGGCATGATAAAAGGATACAAAAGCGTGAGTTTAATGTAGGTGATTATGTATTGCTATACAACTCTCGTTTAAGATTTTTTGCAGGAAAGCTTCTCTCTAAATGGGAAGGTCCTTACATTATTGAGGATGTCTACCGTTCCGGTGCCATAAAAATCAACAACTTTGAAGGCACAAATCCGAAGGTGGTGAACGGTCAAAGAATCAAACATTATATCTCAGGTAATCCCATAAATGTTGAAACCAATGTTCTCGAAACCGTAACCCCGGAGGAATACATAAGGGACACTTTCCGGAACGTTTTAGACTCCGAAAAGGAATAGGTATGTGGTACAGTAAGTAAACCGACTCCAAAATAGTTTTTAAGGTAATATTTCTCCGTTTTGGAATATTTAGAAAAATAGAAAAATAAGCAGCAGTCCGGGAAGGACACAAGGGCTCCACGAGGGTGGAGGGCGCGCCCTACCCTACTGGGCGCGCCCCCCTACCTCGTGGGCACCTCGTGTGCTCTTCGGACTCCGTTTTCGTACACGACACGTATTTCGGTTGGTAAAAATTCATTATATAATCTCCCGGAGGTTTTGAGTCCCGTATCACGCAAAAATCCCTTGTCTTTGTTTTGAGCTGTCCTGTTGCATACAGAGCAACATGTCGTCCCAGGATTTGGAAGGAGAAAGCTACGTGGCTGATTACCTTGTAGATCCTAAGATCTATGGAGATGTGGAGCATTGCGGTTGGACTATGGAAGAAGAAGAGGACTATGAACCCAAGGGAAAGGAGGAGACGAGCTTAGATGAAGATGAAGTCCCACTACCTCAACCTGGGGACATGCATGTGGAGTTCAAAAAGTCAAGTCTCCCGGATAGAGTAAAGAAACCTAAGATCGAGTTTATCCCTTTTCACCTCTTGCAGGAGAACAAGCAGGAACTATGCAAAAAGATACTGAGCCTGGAACAGGAGATCGAGGACCTAAGGGACCAAAATTCTGTCCTCAAACGCAAATTAAGGAAGAAGCCTACGCCATCAACAAAATCTCCACCGTCTCCACCAACAAAGAAGAATTGAGTATCTGCTATGGGCACTCCACTTGGCAACTGCCAAGCTTGGGGGAGTGCCCCAGTATCGTACCACCATCACTTTATCTTTACCGTTTTTCTTAGTTTGATCCTTTTGGTAATATCTTGATCTAGTAGAATAAAAGTTCTTGGTATGATCTAGTTGTGAGTTTTGCTTTATTATCGTTCTATGCAATCGAGTCCGTGAGCTATATAATAAAGATTAGTGTTGAGTCAAGAGATTGATTATTTTGCCATGATCCTAAAGGAATAAAAGAAAAGAGAAAGAAATAAAAAGAAACAAAGAGAGCATATGAGTCTTATGGAGAGTAATGAGCTCACATAGAAAGAGTATGATGAATAAAAGTTATTGAGGGTTGACAAACACAATTTTGGTCATCGTTGCAATTAATAGGAAGTAATAAAGAAAGATAGGTCTTCACATATAAATATACTACCTTGGACATCTTTTATAATTGTGAGCACTCATTAAAATATGACATGCTAAAGAGTTGACATTGGACAAGGAAGACAACGTAAGGGGTTATGTTTTCTTACATCTAAGATAAATTATATTGTCTTGGATCTTCCAACATGATGAGCTTGCCTTTCCCCCTCATGCTAGCCAACTTCATCGCACCAAGTAGAGATACTACTTGTGCTTCCAAACACCCTTAAACTAGTCTTGCCATAAGAGTCCACCATATCTACCTATGGATTGAGTAAGATCCATCAAGTAAGTTATCATCGGTGCAAGCAATAAAAATTGCTCTCTAAATATGTATGATTGATTGGTGAGGGAGTCCTGGATTAGGGGGTATCCGGACAGCCGGACTATATCCTTTGGCCGGACTATTAGACTATGAAGATACAAGATTGAATACTTCGTCCCGTGTCCGGATGGGACTCTCCTTGGCGTGGGAGGCAAGCCTGGCAATACAGATATATAGATCTCCTTCCTTGTAACTGACTCTGTGTAACCCTAGCCCCCTCCAGTGTCTACATAAACCGGAGGGTTTAGTCCGTAGGGACAACGACAACAACAACAATAATCATACCATAGGCTAGCTTCTAGGGTTTAGCCTCTTCGATCTCGTGGTAGATCAACTCTTGCAATACTCATATCATCAAGATCAATCAAGCAGGAGTAGGGTTTTACCTCCATCGAGAGGGCCTGAACCTGGGTAAAAACATCGTGTCCCCCGTCTCCTGTTACCATCCGCCTAGACGCACAGTTCGGGACCCCCTACCCGAGATCCGCCGGTTTTGACACCGACATTGGTGCTTTCATTGAGAGTTCCTTTGTGTCGCATCGTCAGGCTGGATGGCTCCTTCAATCATCGATAGCGATGCAGTACGGGGTGAGACTTTTCTCCTCAGACAGATCTTTGTATCCGGCGGCTCCACACTGCGGGCCAACTCGCTTGGCTATCTGGAGTAGATCGAGAGTTACGCCCCTGGCCACCAGGTCAGGTTGGGAAGCTTAAACTACATGGCCGACATCCGCGGAGACTTGATCTTCGACGGATTCGAGCCCCTGCCGAGTGCGCCGCACGGTCACGATGAGCATGATTTAGCTGTACCATCGGACAGTGTTCAGGAGACCGCACTAGCAACCGCTCCGACCCTTAATTCGGAGCCAATTGCGCCATCCATGGACGGGTGGATAGGCCCCACCATGGAGGCCGCATTCTCAGCGGCGATCGAGCCGAGTATCGACCTTACCCTTCACGGGAGCCGTGACGCCGAACTGGCAGATTCTTCCCCGGCCACGGACTCCGAACCGCCTACGCCCGTGCCTATCGAATCCAACTGGGCGCCGATCATGGAGTTCACTCCGCGGATATCCTTCAGCACTCGCCCTTCGCCGACATTCTGAACTCATTAAGGTCTCTCTCCTTGTCAGGAGAGTCCTGGCCGAACTATGGCCGGCCAGATCGGGATGCAGACGACGAAGAAATTCGCCGCCCACCGACCACCCACTTAGTAACCACTATCGACGATTTGACTGACATGCTCGCCTTCGACTCTGAAGACATCGACGGTATGGACGACGATGCAGGAGACGAACAGGAGCCACTGCCCATAGGGCACTGGACACCCACTTCATCGTATGATGTATACATGGTGGACACACCCAAAGAAAACGACGACGAGGAACGGAAGGACGTAGCGAAGGATCATTCCCTCAAGAAGCAGTCAAAGCGGCGGCGTAAGCGCAGCTCCAAATCCCGCCTCGGCAGAAACAGGGATCATATGGACCCAACGATAGAGTAGGGTGAGCCAGCGGATGACAAACACGGCATTGAACCATCGTCCGACCACGGCAACACAGAGAATCGAACCGAACAACCCGACTCCGGCGAAGATAACAGTCCGGATGACATCACACCGGACAGGCACCCGGAGCAACATAATACCCATCAAAGGCTTGTTGCCACTGCGAGGAGTCTGAAAAAGCAGAAGCAAAGGCTCAGGGTTGCACAAGACACACTCAGAATTAGATGGAGTGAAGTACTCAACACTACAGCAAAGTACGGTGGTAGTCGCCACACAAAGAGCTACCCGAAGCGAAAGCTGCTACCTGAATTCGATGAGGAGGCCTTAGATCCCCCGCAATCAAAAAACAAAATAGCCATCCGGTCGGATAGACGACCTCATGGCCAACATAGAGCGGCAAACGACGCCGCACACAAGCCAGTACGCGGTCCACGTGAGGGCTCGCATCAAAAGGACGACGCAAACAGATCCATCTATGGGCCAAGCAAGCGCGCTCCAGCACACAATGCAACACAATAAAAATCTGAACACCACGGTACACCCAAATACAGGGGTGCTGCACACCCCCTATGTTTCACCGATGAGGTGTTGGACCATGAATTTTCAGAGGGATTCAAACCCGTAAACATAGAGGCATACGACGGAACGACAGACCCTGGGGTCTGGATTGAGGACTGCATCCTCCATATACACATGGCTCGAGGAGACGATCTCCACGCCATCAAGTACTTACCCCTCAAGCTCAAATGCCCAGCTCGGCACTGGCTTAAAAGCCTCCCCGAAAACTCCATTGGAAGCTGGCAAGAGCTCGAGGACGCTTTTCGAGCAAATTTTCAAGGGACCTATGTACGACCACCAGATGTAGACGATTTAAAAGAACCAAATAATCAGCCCGGAGAGTCAGCCCGAAAGCTTTGGAACAGGTTTCTCACTAAAAAGAACTGAATAGTTGACTGTCCGGACGCCGAAGCCTTAGCAGCTTTCAAGCACAGCGCTTGAGAGAAATGGCTTGCCAGAAACCTCGGCTAAGAAAAGCTGAGAACAATGGCAGCATTAACAAGCCTCATGACCCGCTTTTGCGCGGGCGAGGACAGCTGGTTAGCCCGATGTAGCACCAGCGACCCAAGTACATCCGAAGTCAGGGACGGAAACTGGAAGCCACGGCGCAGCAAAAACAAGAGCCGGAATAAAGAAGACAGCCCGAAGAGCACGGCAGTAAATGCCGGATTCAGAAGCTCTCGGCCAGGTCAGCAAAAGCTGCCCTCCAAAGGCAACGGAGACGAACTGTCCGGCCTGAACAAGATTCTGGACAAACTATGTCAGATCCACAACACCCCAGATAAACCTGCAAATCATACCCATAGAGAATGTTGGGTCTTCAAGCAGTCCGGCAAAGTCAACGCCGAACACAAGGGGTAGGATACTCCAAGTGATGACGAGGACGAGCCTCGCAAGCAAAGCACTGCGGAATAGAAGAAATTCCCACCAGAAGTCAAAACAGTAAACGTGTTACACATGATGAAGGGGAGAAACAAAGCGGCACTCCTAGAGACACATGCCCAGGGCCTATCACCGCGGAGTTCTGCCACTGGTCGTCCAAACCGATCACCTTTGACCATCGGGATTACTCGGCAAGTATCCGGCATGCAGGATGGACTGCCTTGGTGTTAGACCACTTCACACGACTTCTGATGGACGGCGGCAGTACTTTAGACCTGATATATTAGGACACAGTCCGCAAAATGGGGATAGACCCAACAAAAATCAGCCATAGCAATACTACCTTTAAAGGAGTAACGCCAGTCCCAGAAGCCCATTGTACGGGCTCCCTGCTACTAGAAGTTATATTCGGCTTTCCCGATAACTTCCGCAGCGAAAAGTTAACCTTCCACAATGCTCCGTTCCAAAGTGGCTATCAAGCACTACTCGGATGGGAAGCTTTCGCTCACTTTAACGCAATACCGCATTACGCTTCCCTCATGCTTAAGATGCCCGATCCACGTGGCATCATTACAGTTAATGGAAATATTGAGTGCTCCTTGCGCGGGGAAGACCGTGTGGCTGCCTTGGCAGCCGCACACTAAACGACCTCACCAACTAGAGCATCTGATAGGTCGTTAAGACCACGGACGCGGTTAGACGAGTCCGATGTAGCTATATATAATTGATACAGGTTTGATGGCTATACCCCTATAACAATACAAGGGGCTCAACGCGTGTAAACAAGTGACAATTAGGCTCAACTTTACTCATCTTGAACTGTACATGGTTTATTTAGTATAACATACCTCTTGCACGACAACTTTTCAGCTAAGTTCCTCTCTTTTACAGATGACCATCGTGCTGCACCCGTCCAGGATACTGCACAACGGAGACACAGGCGCAGACGTGCAGCAGGGACCCGTTCCAAGGATTCTTTTTAGATTAAGACCCTGCGTAAACCTTTTTTACTGTCTCTTGTTGATACACATCCCCCGGATTCTCAGTACAATTGAGAAGGATGATGACGTATTGGCATGTGGCCACGTCAGAATATTGCACATACCTGGACACCAGGGGCTTATTACAAAGGGCACTATTTAGCCCGGTTTACATCATAAAGACCGAATACCTTAGGGAGTGTTCGGCATCGCGAGTTTGGCCTTATATGCATCAGCTCCGAATCATGTCTTTGGTCAAATGTTGGGTTTGCCTGGCTCCTGTGTTTTGCTGCCTTACGTTCCACTCTATCGGCTAAGGCGGCACCAGGAGAACTACTGCGATTGTGCCCTGGTTCATCCGGACGAGCACCTTAGTAGAGAAAGCCGAAAACTGACTGTCAGGATATAGCATGAGACTGGTCAACCACTCAATGACCTAGCGGAATCTTCGGGATTCCTCCGCCTTAAGGAAGGGTAGTTTCCCGGCCAGGCATGTATGCGCCCCGAATTCGGATGAGCGCGGAGCCACCAGGGGCTATATAGTAGCCGAACTGTCAAACTCCTCTGGCTAAGTGAAAGTGTTAAAGCATTATAGTCCGATTGCCTAGTTCGCTGTGCTATCACCTCCTTAATGGACTCTTGTAATACTCTTGTAATACTCATACCATCAAGATCAATCAAGCAGGAGTAGGGTTTTACCTCCATCAAGAGGGCCCGAACCTGGGTAAAAACATCGTGTCCCCCGTCTCCTGTTACCATCCGCCTAGACGCACAGTTCGGGACCCCCTACCCGAGATCCGCCGGTTTTGACACCGACAATTGGTGTGGAGGAAATAAGCTTTATATGAGCGTGTGATATGGAAGTAATAAAAGCGACAGACTACATAATAAAGGTCCATATCACAAGTGGCAATATAAAGCGACGTTCTTTTGCATTAAGATTTTGTGCATCCAACCCATAAAGGCGCATGACAACCTCTGCTTCCCTCGGCGAAGGGCATATCTTTTACTTTTATCTCCTACATTGCATAAGAGTCATGATGATCTTCACCCTTCTTTTTTACATTTTATCCTTTGGCAAGCACAATATGTTGGAAAGATCCTGGTATATATGGCTAATTGGGTGTGAGTTTTCATGAACTATTACTGTTGACATTACCCTTGAGGTAAAACGTTGGGAGGCAAAACTATAAGCCCCTATCTTTCTCTGTGCCCGGTTAAAACTCCATACCCATAAGTATTGCATGAGTGTCAGCAATTGTGAAAGATTATATGATAATTGAATATGTGGACTTGCTGAAAAGCTCTTATACATTCACACTTTCCTATGTTATGATAAATTGCAAGTGCTTCAATGACCGAGACTGTAGTTTGTTAGTTTTCAATGAAGTTTACGATTCATACTTGATATTGTGATTGAATTATTACTCTCGCATCAGATACTATATGACAAAGAATTATGCAAGTTGCTGTTCTAAGAATGATCATGATGCCCTCATGTCCGTATTTTATTTTTATCGACACCTCTATCTCTAAACATGTGGACATATTTTTCGATTTCGGCTTTTCGCTTGAGGACAAGCGAGGTCTAAGCTTGGGGGAGTTGATACGTCCATTTTGCATCATGTTTTTATATCAATATTTATTGCATTATGGACTGTTATTACACATTATGTCACAATACTTATGCCTATTCTCTCTTATTTTACAAGGTTTACATAAAGAAGGAGAATGCCGGCAGCTGGGATTCTGGGCTGGAAAAGGAGCAAATATTAGAGACCTATTCTGCATAGCTCCAAAAGTCCTGAAACTTAATGGATGATGTTTTCCAAATATAAAAAAAATACTAAGCGCAAGAACCTCACCAGGGGGGCCACACCCTTCCCACAAGGGTGGGGGCGCGCCCTACGCCCCAGGGCGCACCCCCCTACCTCGTGAGCCCCCTGGTGGCCCTCCGGTGGCCATCTTCTGCTATATGGAGTCTTTCGATGGGAAAAAAAATCATAAGCCATCTTCTCGGATGAAACTCCGCCGCCACAAGGCGGAACCTTGGCGGAATCAATCTAGGGCTCTGGCGGAGTTGTTCTGTCGGGGAAACTTCCCTCCCGGAGAGGGAAATCATCACCATCGTCATCACCAACGCTCCTCTCATTGGGAGAGGGCAATCTCCATCAACATCTTCATTAGCACCATCTCATCTCAAAACCCTAGTTCATCTCTTGTATCCAATTCTTGCCTCCAAGTCCGGAATTGGTGCTAGTAGGTTGCTAGTAGTGTTAATTACTCCTTGTAGTTGATGCTAGTTGTTTTAATTGGTGGAAGATCATATATTCAGATCCTATATGTGTATTAATACCCCTCTAATTATGAACATGTTTATGCTTTGTGAGTAGTTACTTTTGTTCCTGAGGACATGGGAGAAGTCTTGCTATTAGTAGTCATGTGAATTTGGTATTCGTTCGATATTTTGATGAGATGTATCTTGTCTCTCCTCTAGTGGTGTTATGTGAATGTCGACTACATGACACTTCACCATTATTTGGGCCTAGAGGAAGGCATTGGGAAGTAATAAGTAGATGATGGGTTGCTAGAGTGACAGAAGCTTAAACCCTAGTTTATGCGTTGCTTCGTAAGGGGCTGATTTGGATCCATATGTTTCATGCTACGGTTAGGTTTACCTTAATACTTTTGTTGTATTTGCGGATGCTTGCAATAGAAGTTAATCATAAGTGGGATGTTTGTCCAAGTAAGGACAGCACCCAAGCATCGGTCCACCCATATACCAAATTATCAAAGTACCGAACGTGAATCATATGAACATGATGAAAACTAGCTTGACGATATTCCCATGTGTTCTCGGGAGCGCTTTACATCATATAAGAGTTTGTCCAGGCTTGTCCTTTGATACAAAAGGATTGGGCCACCTTGCTGCACCTTATTTACTTTTGTTACTTGTTGCTCATTACACATTATCTTATCATCCAGCGGCTTCTCCAGGGCGTGCTCGTAGAGTGTCTTCAGTGCCTTGCGAGGCCTCTTCTCGAGATCGGCGAAGGCCACGCAGTCTTCGGCCAGGACTCATGCCTTGGCATCAAGATCGGCCTCCCTCGTCCCCATCTTCCACTCCAACCCTTCCAACCGGTTGCGCTCGGCGGCCTGCTTCTTCCCCGGCTCCGCCAGCTCAGCATCACGGTTCATGACGGCTTTGTCACAACCCTAGCTTAGCCTTTGCTTGTCCTTGCATGATCATCATGTCATCATGTCTAAATTTCATTAAATTTGAAATGGGGATGACCAACCCTAGCACCAAAATTAAATCAAATAGTTTCAACTTAAAAACATTTTCAAGAAACCAGAATGCTCTTTAGAAAACTTCATCATTTTTGAATTGGTCTAGAACCTCTCACAAAAATGGTGGACACCTTTCTAGGTCATTTTAGGATTTTTGAATTAAATCATAAGTATTTGCATTTGGACATTTAAATCCTATAAATAATTTTAAATGTCCAAATAATCTTGAAAGTATTTTAAGGTTGTTGGAAATAATCCAAACATATGCCACAATTATTTTCAGGATTTTACAAAATGAATTAGTATTTTTACTAATTCAAAACAGAGAAATAAAATAGAAAACAGAAATAAAAGAGAGAGAGAGACTAACCTGGGCCACTTACCTAGTGGCCCATCTGCACTGGCCCAGCTGACTAGTGCTGCCAGTCGTCGTCTCCACCGCGCCAGGAGGACGCCGAGCGTGTGCTCGCCGTGCGCACACACGCGCCCGTGCCACCTCCTGCCTGCTAGCTTGCGTGGCGCCGCGGACAGACCCGCGAGAGCCATCTGGATCTCTCCGACCGCCCCGCCACTCTCCCTATCGTCTCCCTCTCGCCCTCTCCACCATGGCCGAGACGCCCGCGAGCTCACTGCGGCTACCGCCTCCCCCTCGACCCCTCGCTGTGCCTACGAGCTCCGTCTCGACGTCCCCGACCTCCTCGATGAACCACGAGGCCTTGGACGCGCCGCAACGCCGCCGTTTTCCTCATCGGCCACCGAAGATCGTCGTCATCGATTCGCCGCCTCCCGAGCATCCCCGAGGCTGCTAACCATCCCTACGGATCCGTCGTGAGCTCCTCCTTCTTTCCCCCCTGTTTCCTCACTTCCGCGCGTTCTCTAGCCCGATCCCCAACCATGACCGAGGCATCTCGCCGCCGGCCATGGCGTAGCCGTGGCCACAGCCGCGCAAGCTCGCAACGAGCGCTTCACCGCACTCGTCGTGTCCCCAGGGCCCCGCAGCACTGCTCCGCACCTCCTGCCGTGCCTCCTAGCGATGACCCCGAGCTCGCCCGAGCTCCAGCAGCCGCCAACGTTGTCGCCGGCGTCTTTTCCGACCACCCCGAGCTCAAACAACACCACCACTCGACGCGGCAGCCCCCCAGCTTCACGTACATGCTCCCCGCGCGCCAAATAGGGCCCTGCAGCGAAATCCCGACTTCCTCCGCCGCGGATTTGGTCGCCGGCGGCTAAACGCCGGCAGCTGACGTGCCTGTCATTAGCAGCTAACCCCACTAATTAACCCCACCCTCTAGACAATGACAGTGGGCCCTGCTGCCCAATTAAGCCGCTGTTTAATTTTAAGCTAGACTAATTAACAAAACTAGCGGACCCACGCGTCAGGGTTGACTGGCTGACGTGGCAGTTGACCGGGGCCACCTGTCAGCGACACTAACTGGCCCTGAGTCACTGACCAGTGGGCCCCATTGGTCAGGTTTGACCTGGACCGACCCCGTTGACCTGGTGACGTCACAGTGACGCTATGCTGACGCAATAAGTATTTTCTGGATTTACTTTTATATAGGAAATTCCAGAAAATGTTGCAAACTTCAAAAATTCATATAAAATCAACCGTAACTCCAAATGAAATAAGTTATATATGAAAAATGATCAGAAAAATCCAATATATCCATCTGTACCATTTTCATGCATGTTAGAATAGCTTATGGCTGCTGTTTAGACCAAATCATATAAAGGGCATTTAATCCATCACAAATGGAGTTTGAATTTGAAACTAGGGTTCAAACCAACTTCATTTAACTTGTGGCTAGTTGCATTAGCTCAAGCAACAACATATTTCCATGTCACATTCATGCATCATAATGTTGCATTGCATTGATTGTGTTCTTTCTTGTTTGCCGGTATTTGTCCCCTCTCGGTAGACGTGGTTTTGACGATGTGATCGATGACACCGATGAAGAGCTATACTATCTTCAGAAGTGCCAGGCAAGCAAAACCCCCTTGTTCATTCCGATACAATCCCACTCTCTCGCTCCTGCTCTCTTTTACTGCATTAGGACAACAATGATTCAACGGTTACATGCTGTGGTAGTTGAACCCCTTTCCTCTGCATGACCTGTCATTGCCACAGTAAATAGATGAAACCCACTAGCATGAGTAGGAGTTGTTTGAGCCCTGATGTGCCTACTCATTCTTGCTTGTTGTCATGCCTGCTACTGCTTAGAGTTGAGTCAGGTCCGATTCATCGGGAATGAATTGGAACGTGTTGAACATGTCCTACCGTTGAGAGCTAAGTGTGTGAACACGATTTGGTAAAGGTAGCGGTGAGAGGCCATGTAGGAGTACATGGTGGGTTGTCTCATTGAAACCGTCCTCAGGAACTGAGTTCTGTGTTTGTGATCCATGAACAGTTACTACCACACATTGGGCTCCGGGCGCTCCAAGCTCTCTCGACTTATTAATCAACTTGATCTCTGTCCAGGAGTTGCAACTAGTTTCTGGTGTTTGTAGGTAGTGTTAGTAGTCTACCAAGTGGCACCCGGTACAGGTGGGCTTGGGACAGACTAGGCACAGTGGCACGGTGTACCAAGTGGCACCCGGTTGGTGGGCTTGGGAACCCTGCTCACATCGTTTGGGGCCGTGAGCGACACCCCGGCCGGATCTCCTTGCGGATGGAACCCGAATAGGCGATAAAACTGGATGAGAGACTTGTGTGGTTAGTCAGGTCGTGGCCGACTCCCTCGCCCAGGCTTCCGCTTGAAGGTTGCCGAGATACACGATGTGTACATGGTGGTAAGTGGCGAGAGCGTGTGTGAAGAAGTACACCCCTGCAGGGTTATCATTATCTATTCGAATAGCCGGATTCCTCGGATATGGAAACTTGGACCCCTTGCATAGTTCATAGACAAGTGAAAGTGGATACTCTAAAACTCGCAAGATAAGTGTGAGTGTTATGGATGGCGTTCTCGTAGGGAGACGGGAGCAGATCCATAGTGGTGTATTGATATGGTGATTATGTGGACTCGTGTGCGCCACCTCAAAAGAGTTGCTTGTAGTCGTAGTTCAGGTTAGCCACCGAGTCAAAGATGGCTTGCTGCCGTTAAACTCCACCACCCCCTTTATTGATTCCGATGCATATGTAGATAGTTCTGATGTAAGTCTTGCTGGGTACATTTGTACTCACGTTTGCTTATTTTATGTTTTGCAGAGAGACGTCAGTCTCGCTTGTAGTTCCGTGTGGACTTCGACGTTTAGCTTGATACCTCAGCTACGATCTTGCGCCCTCGGCAGGATCTGGTAGATAGTCAGGCTTCTCAGCCTTTTTCATTTATAGATGTCTGTACTCAGACATGTTAAGCTTCCGCATGTGCTTGTTGCTTGTATGCTCTGAATGTTGGGTCATGAGACCCATGTTTGTAATTTCTCGCTCCCCGAAGCCTATTGAATAAATACTTGAGTCGTAGAGTTATGTTGTGATGCCATGTTGTATTTACACATATCGAGCATATTGTGTGTATGATTGAAATGCTTCGTATGTGTGGGATTCGACAATCTAGTTGTTTATCCTTGGCAGCCTCTCTTATGGGGAAATGTAGTCTAGTGCTTCCTTGAGCCATAGTAGTCCGCTACAGCCCGGTTCACCAGAGTCCTGCTAGCCCAGCACTACTGCTCAGGACACTTGACTGGCCGGCATGTGTTTCACTTCATTCCTGTGTCTGTCCCTTTGGGGAAATGTCACACGGTGACATCCGGAGTCCTGTTAGCCCAGTGCTACAGCCCGGATTCACACGCTGTTGACCAACATGCTCGAAGTTGATTCATGTATGCCTGTCCCCATGGGTTAGTGCCGCTTTGGGTTCACGACTAGCCATGTCGGCCCGGGTTCTCGGTCATATGGATGCTAGCGACACTATCATATACGTGAGCCAAAAGGCGCAAATGGTCCCGGGCCAGGTAAGGTGGCACCCCTGGTAATACCGTGCGTGAGGCCGCAAAGTGATATGATGTGTTAGATGCTAGATCGATGTGGCTTAGGATCGGGGTCCTGACAGCTTTGGTATCAGAGCCTGACTGCCTGTAGGATTACCAAGGCAAACTGGTCGTAGTTGAGTCTAGAAATGCTTTAGTTATGTAAGGGAATTGATTGTGGGAGGGAACGTAAGGCTCTTTTACTCCTTATACCTTATGCCCTTCTGATCTGAGTCACCCTCTTCTCTTCTACGGGGATTAAGAACTAGGCTTCTCATCTTTCTATCAGGATCACGTGTTACTAATCCGTAGACTTATAGGATTGTTGGTTCCAGGCCTCAATTCAGTTTCTACTACTTTTAGTATGATGTCAGTTGAACCAGAACCTTGATCTGATGTTGTTGAGTGTCTATGCAAATCCTTGTGAACGTCTTAAACCTTTTTCTAAGCATTTACGGCCGTTATGCTGTCCGAGTCATCCCAGGTTTCTAAACAATCTGATGCAATTGCAAATCCTTTCTTACCGTTCCAGATGTCCATTTGGGCCAGATTAATCACACTAATCGGTGAGTTGAGGTACTCTGTTGCCACGACATATATGTTGGAGATATTATTATGACCCTAGGTGTTTTAGGGAGTCACCTAGTAATCTAGCAATGTTTCGTATTTCCAGTGTGATGATTCGGACCATCATTACTCTCAAGAGCATCCCGTGATGCTACTGAGTAGTAGGTATTCTACCCTGGGTTTCTGAACCCGAGATTCACCCTACTTACTTCATGTTGATAGTGTTGCTAGTTCCTTTAGGATATTAGTAACCTTTGTGATAGTCCTCGAGGCCTGTGGTATATCGTTCTTCCAATACCATGAACCACTATGGCAGAAGTTCTTTCAACCAAAAGATCACAACCAGAGTGCTCTTGATGAGTTCTCTATTATGTATTGTGATTCTACCAGTCCTACCTTTCTGCATGGATTATCTGGAAGAAATATGTTGAACTGGTCTGACATACTAAATCTATGCATCCGCAACTCAGAAAACCATATGTTCCTTTGAGTTGTCTCTCTTTATTTGTTTTCCGACCATCGTCTATCAATTGATAGTCAGGACTAGTTGTGCATCCGTGTCATCGATGCCTTTCACTCTTGTGGTCCGTCAAGCCATTCTATTCCAGAATGACTAGGAGAAACAAACTCCAGTACCTCATCCATTTCTAGGATTGAGTCAAAGTAGTTGTATTCCACATATCAAATGCTAAACCAGCTTTTGTTCAGTTCCACCTTGGAGTATTACCCACTTTATGTCAGGAGTGTCATGAGAATTGCACCACCTCTTATGAATTCCTGACGCAGTAATACTTCTTGCCATCATTGTTAATTCCTCGGTTCCGTGTTATTCTAACCGGAATGCCGACAAGTGTACTGTGATGTGCGAAATCAATACTCCTAGCAACTTCGTTGCTTGGTAGTTAATGGACAATACTCTCATTCTTAGCATGCTGGTTATTGAATCATCATCCTAAGATTGATCGTGCTACCTAGTCCTTAATTCTGGTGCACTTTTTGATCAATGAGTTAGGATAGTGTCAATCCTTGCTTATTTGATCATATCATCTTGCCCTGAAAAGCAAGGTTGTTCTCGAGCTTAGTAACATATCGGTGGCTCGTGATTTTCCGATTATCTTCCTGGAAGTATCACCAGGTTGTCCCCTGACCGTGGTGTTGAGCTGGTGATCAAGTTGGTTTCTTGTAAACCACCTTTCTCCAAGAATCTGTGCAGGATACTCCTGAGCTAGATGGTCGAGCTAAGCAACAACTTGGAGAGTTGGAAGATGGAAGCTTGTCCGACTTAGTTCATGTTAAGGGATATCTTTTTGTGTGTGTGTGTTGAAGAAAGATGATATCTCCATCGATTGGTCCTCGTAATCAGTTGTTGGACCTATTGCCTTGTCAAAACTTTGACTTAAGTATGGGCCATCATCAAGTCAAATCAGAACCAACGATGTTCATAATGTTGTCTTACTCGTGGTTGATCCCTCGAGCATACACCATTACATCTTTTGGTCTGACCAATGCTACCACAGTGTTCACATGATGGTGGAAGTCCAGTGATATGGAAATTCCGATGATTTGTTGTTGAGCCCATCAGCAGCATTTGGTCTCCCCCATGATTCATATTGAACATCAACCTAGTGTTGAATACTTTGTAGGCAATGCCTTCGTGTTCCGTTCATGAAGCATATGCTTGGATGAAAGAAGTGACTTCCTTTGAATCACGTGCATTTGATGCAAGTTGCCACCGTGGATTTGAGAAAGTTTGTTTTGCTTCCTCTGGAATCATCCCAAATCAGTCATGCATACGTGCGAAGTATTCTGTGGTTTGGAGACTTGCAACCTTCATTCCATATGTGTCCCTAGCACACCAAGCCACTGACTGATTTGTTCAAGGAGAAGGAGTTCCTTCATAAGAGCTAATCCGGACTTATGAAAGCACTTCGATATCCTCGTTGATGGTTCCCACCTGAACTCGGTAGTGTTTTATTATAAGACTACTACGTGGTCATGCTTGTCTGGGACAGTGTGTTCACATGTATGTAGCAGAACCGGCTCATGTTTTGGAGCTTACTACTATAGTTCATTTCCCGAGAATCTCGCAACATCATCTCGTCGATTTGTGTCGCAACCTTTCCTTTTCCAAACATGATGTTTGAAATATCCTGTTGCCTACCAGATCTAAATCTCAGGCAGATATGATGGTTGGAACATTTCTCAAGAACTATAATATTGGTCTCTCTGTAACCCGGTAAAGTGGATGTTGTGGCCAACACATCCAGCCGGAAGACCTATTATTGTAGTATCTTGATTGAGTAAGTTGGCCACCTCCCCATAAGGATTTCGTAGGAATTACTCCAGTAGTTATTCCTTATGGATTCTTGTGCTCCAGAAGTCCGACCTTTTACTTGATGTTCTAGATACCAAACCATATCTATGAATGGGTTACGCTAGCACATCAAGCAGAACATTAGAAGCGGAGTGCTCAATGCCTCTCGGTCGATCATCCAGATTTTGTTTCCTTGGCCTTGCTAAGGTAAAATCTGAGAAGGTGTTGTCCTCCTTTGCATCTGCATCGTCCATCACTAATCATCATGGTAGTATGATGTGTTGCCAGGATCCTCGGCACGGATGCTGGTAAGACCTTGATGAATATGGAAATGCTCAAGTTGTTGAAAGCACGCTCAGTCACTAGGTTATATCCTTGGTATCAACTGGAATGTGCCTTCCATTTGCCGAGTTGTTCTATAACCATAGTTTCCTTTCCAAACCGAGTATGCCATTCTTTTGAATTCGTTCAAACGATCGTTTGTAAATTGCCTTAGGCTGGAATGAAGAGTTGCAATGATCTATGCATCAAAAGTAATTCTTTTTGCCACTTAGGGGAATAGTTCGGTCAGCCACCTTCCGAAAGGTGCCCCGCTGTGGTATTAAGGGCAATTATTTCCTTGCTACTTTGAAACCATGCACCATATTACTCAAGCATGGAATTGTTGCCTACCAAATCGAACTTCCGCCATCTGTTTCTTCCATCCCTCTTGATGTGTGTTTTGTTTCTCAACTCGAGAGATGTTGCTATGTCTCATTCCGTGAGTTGATCGTGAGTTGCTCGATCTTCGAGGAGATCGTTTCCTGTAGAATCTCATTTCGTTGTCATCGAGTTGAATGAAGATCTCGAAAGCAAAGACGTCAATGATAACATGAAGCAGTGATTCAACATCTTCGAGAAGGGCAGTTGGATCATGAAGGTCGTGTTAGCTTTGTGTCCCCAGTGTCTTCTTACCTCACGTCTTGAATCTCGGGGCGAGATTCTTGTTTAGTGGGGGTGAGTTGTCACAGCCCTAGCTTAGCCTTTGCTTGTCCTTGCATGATCATCATGTCATCATGTCTAAATTTCATTAAAGTTGAAATGGGGATGACCAACCCTAGCACCAAAATTAAATCAAATAGTTTCAACTTAATTTTTTTTCAAGAAACCAGAATGCTCTTTAGAAAAGTTCATCATTTTTGAATTGGTCTAGAACCTCTGACAAAAATGGTGCACACCTTTCTAGGTCATTTTAGGATTTTTGAATTAAATCATAAGTATTTGCATTTGGACATTTAAATCCTATAAATAATTTTAAATGTCCAAATAATCTTGAAAGTATTTTAAGGTTGTTGGAAATAATCCAAACATATGCCACAATTATTTTCAGGATTTTACAAAATGAATTAGTATTTTTACTAATTCAAAACAGAGAAATAAAATAGAAAACAGAAAAAAAAGAGAGAGAGAGACTAACCTTGGCCACTAACCTGGTGGCCCATCTGCACTGGCCCAGCTGACTGGTGCTGCCAGTCGTCGTCTCCACCGCGCCAGGAGGACGCCGAGCGTGTGCTCGCCGTGCGCACACACGCGCCCGTGCCACCTCCTGCCTGCTAGCTTGCGTGGCACCGCGGACAGACCCGTGAGAGCCATCTGGATCTCTCCGACTGCCCCGCCACTCTCCCCCTCGTCTCCCTCTCACCCTCTCCACCATGGCCAAGACGCCCGCGAGCTCGCTGCCGCCATAGTCGCAGCCACCGCCTCCCCCTCGACCCCTCGCTGTGCCTACGAGCTCCGTCTCGACGTCCCCGACCTCCTCGATGAACCACGAGGCCCCGGACGCGCCGCAACGCCGCCGTTTTCCTCGTCGGCCACCGAAGATCGTCGTCGTCGATTCGCCGCCTCCCGAGCATCCCCGAGGCCGCTAACCATCCCTACGGATCCGCCATGAGCTCCTCCTTCTTTCCCCCCTGTTTCCTCACTTCCGCGCGTTCTCTAGCCCGATCCCTAACCATGACCGAGGCATCTCGCCGCCGGCCATGGCGTAGCCGTGGCCACAGCCGTGCAAGCTCGCAACCGAGCGCTTCACCGCACTCGTCGTGTCCCCAGTGCCCCGCAGCACTGCTCCGCACCTCCTGCCGTGCCTCCTAGCGATGACCCCGAGCTCGCCCGAGCTCCAACAGCCGCCAACATTGTCGCCGGCGTATTTTCCGACCACCCCGAGCTCAAACAACACCACCACTCGACGCGGCAGCCCCCCAGCTTCACGTACATGCTCCCCGCGCGCCAAATAGGGCCCTGCAGCGAAATCCCGACTTCCTCCGCCGTGGATTTGGTCGCCGGCGGCTAAACGCCGGCAGCTGACGTGGCTGTCATTAGCAGCTAACCCCACTAATTAACCCCACCCTCTAGACAATGACAGTGGGCCCTGCTGCCCAATTAAGCCGCTGTTTAATTTTAAGCTAGACTAATTAACAAAACTAGCGGACCCACGCGTCAGGGTTGACTGGCTGACGTGGCAGTTGACCGGGGCCACCTGTCAGCGACACTAACTGGCCTTGAGTCACTGACCAGTGGGCCCCATTGGTCAGGTTTGACCTGGACCGACCCCGTTGACCTGGTGACGTCACAGTGACGTTATGCTGACGCAATAAGTATTTTCTGGATTTACTTTTATATAGGAAATTCCAGAAAATGTTGCAAACTTCAAAAATTCATATAAAATCAACCGTAACTCCAAATGAAATAAGTTATATATGAAAAATGATCAGAAAAATCCAATATATCCATCTGTACCATTTTCATGCATGTTAGAACAGCTTATGGCTTCTGTTTAGACCAAATCATATAAAGGGCATTTAATCCTTCACATATGGAGTTTGAATTTGAAACTAGGGTTCAAACCAACTTCATTTAACTTGTGGCTAGTTGCATTAGCTCAAGCAACAACATATTTCCATGTCACATTCATGCATCATAATGTTGCATTGCATTGGTTGTGTTCTTTCTTGTTTACCGGTATTTGTCCCCTCTCGGTAGACGTGGTTTCGACGATGTGATCGATGACACCGATGAAGAGCTATAATATCTTCAGAAGTGCCAGGTAAGCAAAACCCCCTTGTTCATTCCGATACAATCCCACTCTCTCGCTCCTTATCTCTTTTACTGCATTAGGACAACAACGATTCAACTGTTACATGCTGCGGTAGTTGAACCCCTTTCCTCTGCATGACCTGTCATTGCCACAGTAAATAGATGAAACCCACTAGCATGAGTAGGAGTTGTTTGAGCCCTGATGTGCCTACTCATTCTTGCTTGTTGTCATGCCTGCTACTGCTTAGAGTTGAGTCAGGTCTGATTCATCGGGAATGAATTGGAACGTGGTGAACATGTCCTACCGTTGAGAGCTAAGTGTGTGAACACGATTTGGTAAAGGTAGCGGTGAGAGGCCATGTAGGAGTACATGGTGGGTTGTCTCATTGAAACCGTCCTCAGGAACTGAGTTCTGTGTTTGTGATCCATGAACAGTTACTACCACACATTGGGCTCCGGGCGCTCCAAGCTCTCTCGACTTATTAATCAACTTGATCTCTGTCCAGGAGTTGCAACTAGTTTCTGGTGTTTGTAGGTAGTGTTAGTAGTCTACCAAGTGGCACCCGGTACAGGTGGGCTTGGGATAGACTAGGCACAGTGGCACGGTGTACCAAGTGGCACCCGGTTGGTGGGCTTGGGAACCCTGCTCACATCGTTTGGGGCCGTGAGCGACACCCCGACCGGATCTCCTTGCGGATGGAACCCGAATAGGCGATAAACCTGGATGAGAGACTTGTGTGGTTAGTCAGGTCGTGGCCGACTCCCTCGCCAGGCTTCCGCTTGAAGGTTGCCGAGATACACGATGTGTACATGGTGGTAAGTGGCGAGAGCGTGTGTGAAGAAGTACACCCCTACAGGGTTATCATTATCTATTTGAATAGCCGGATTCCACGGATATGGAAACTTGGACCCCTTGCATAGTTCATAGACAAGTGAAAGTGGATACTCTAAAACTCGCAAGATAAGTGTGAGTGTCATGGATGGCGTTCTCGTAGGGAGACGGGAGCGGATCCATAGTGGTGTATTGATATGGTGATTATGTGGACTCGTGTGCGCCACCTCAAAAGAGTTGCTTGCAGTCGTAGTTCAGGTTAGCCACTGAGTCAAAGCTGGCTTGCTGCAGTTAAACTCCACCACCCCCTTTATTGATTCCGATGCATATGTAGATAGTTCTGATGTAAGTCTTGCTGGGTACATTTGTACTCACGTTTGCTTATTTTATGTTTTGCAGAGAGACGTCAGTCTCGCTAGTAGTTCCGTGTGGACTTCGACGTTTATCTTGATACCTCAGCTACGATCTTGCGCCCTCGGCAGGATCTGGTAGATAGTCAGGCTTCTCAGCCTTTTTCATTTATAGATGTCTGTACTCAGACATGTTAAGCTTCCGCATGTGCTTGTTGCTTGTATGCTCTGAATGTTGGGTCATGAGACCCATGTATGTAATTTCTTGCTCCCCGAAGCCTATTGAATAAATACTTGAGTCGTAGAGTTATGTTGTGATGCCATGTTGTATTTACACATATCGAGCATATTGTGTGTATGATTTAAATGCTTGGTATGTGTGGGATCCGACAATCTAGTTGTTTATCGTTGGCAACCTCTCTTATGGGGAAATGTAGTCTAGTGCTTCCTTGAGCCATAGTAGTCCGCTACAGCCCGGTTCACCGGAGTCCTGCTAGCCCAGCACTACTGCTTAGGACACTTGACTGGCCGGCATGTGTTTCACTTCATTCCTATGTCTGTCCCTTCGGGGAAATGTCACACGGTGACATCCAGAGTCTTGTTAGCCCAGTGCTACAGCCCGGATTCACACAATGTTGACCGACATGCTCGAAGTTGATTCATGTAAGCCTGTCCCCATGGGTTAGTGCCGCTTTGGGTTTACGACTAGCCATGTCGGCCCGGGTTCTCGGTCATATGGATGCTAGCGACACTATCATATACGTGAGCCAAAAGGCGCAAACGGTCCCGGGCCAGGTAAGGTGGCACCCCTGGGAATACCATGCGTGAGGCTGCAAAGTGATATGATGTGTTACATGCTAGATCGATGTGGCTTAGGATCGGGGTCCTGACAGGCTTCCTCCCGGGCCTTCACCTTCTCCTCCTTCGCTTGGCGACAGCGTACCTCTTCGGCGTGCTTGTCGTGCAGGCTCTGCAACTCGCCCTCCAGCACTTGGCAACGGTCACGGGCGGCCTTGGCATCTTTCAGCGCCGCCTCACGATCGGCTGCAGCGCTGGCGGCTCCTTGCTTCTCCTCCTCGGAAGCCGCAGCAGCCTAGCCCAGCGCCGCATGAACCGCCAGGTCAGAGTGAAGCCAGCCAGAGGCCAACTCCAGACGCCCGGCCACCAGGCGCGGGTCCGCACTCAGGAGATCCGCCTGCATCTGGGTCATCTCCGAAAGGGCATGCTCCAAGACAACAGCAGGAGCAGAAGAACCAGGGAATGGAGGTGCTGCGGTGGGAGGAAGCGACACCGTCACCAGGGCTTGGGAGACCACGGGTTCCGGAGCAGCTGGGACCTCGTCAGCCGCGCCAAGCGCCGGCACCTCCAGAGCCATCGGGGCCATGGGGACTGATTCCATGCAGCGATGTTTCTCTTAGCCCCGCAAGGACGACCGGGCTGGGGAGATGCGGGCGCTGCTGCCTCCTTTCTCTGCGGAGGGAGGCACGGCCGTCGTATCTTCCTTCCTCTTCTTCGCCGAAGATGCCGGCCTGATCAACCAAGGGCGAGCGTTAGGAAATAACAAGTACCGGCAGGGATAAAGCGAAGCTCGAGACACCTACCGGTCCACCGCGATGTACTCCACCTTTCAGTTGTGAAGCTTGAAGCCTGACAACATCGGGACCTGAAGGGCATGTGTTTGGGTTCCAGCAGCGCCAGGCGGTGCCGAGGCAGAACCGGATCCAGCCCCAGGAGGTGTTGGGATGGAGGCGGCACCACGGACCACCAGCGACGACCTACCCTTCGTCGGGATGAGGGGTTGCTCCCTCTCCCCTTGGTAGGCATCGGCTTCGGCATCACCAGGAAGGGCGCGGAAAATCTCGGCCTTGCTCAGAGGGGAAGTCTCCCCCACCTCTTCCGGGGTCTTCTCCGAGTCCACCTCCTCTTCCCCCTCTCTGCAGGACTCGCCAGAAGACACCTCCATCGGTTTCTGCGCCATAGGAGCTCCCGGCAGCGCCGGCGGCACCAGCCCACGTGCATCAAAAGTCGTCCTGGAGGCGACAAATTCCTCCCGGTCCCTGCGTTGGAACAGGGGAAAGAAGGTGCTAGGCGGGAACTCCTGGTTGTCCCCGACTATGAGGCGCAGGACGGTGTCCAATTCATCGCCAGGAAGGTCCCCCGGCCTTAGGCAGGTCTTGTTTTCCTCTTCTTCGAGCTCCCAGAGTGTGCGCACGCGCGCCTGGAGTGGGGCAACCCGCAGCATCAAGAACTCCCTCAGGAGCATCGCCCCCGTTATCTTGGTCGCCCTCGCGTTGCCCGGCTTCAGGTCGGTCATCATCTGCCCCAACACTGACGATGCCCCCTCGTCGACAAGCTCCGCCTTGGGCCACCCCTTGCCCTGCCGGGGCGCCTCCGTCGGCAACACCAGGCACGGATGGGCGTGCTTGGCATCCATGATGACCCACTTGGATCGAATGTTGTCGGCTCTCTTCCCGATGCTTGAGATCGAGTTGGCCTTGCCGTAGGCGAAGAAATTAGCGCATACGGATGCATGCTCACCGCTGACGCACAGGAAGAAGAAATGGCGCAGGTGTGCCACGGACGACATCACGCCCACGTACGCCATGGATGGAGGTGCAACGCCTGCAGCCCGTAGTGGTCGAGGACTTCATAAAAGAAATCAGAGAAGGTAGGAACCAACCCAACAGCAGCGCTGCTCTAGAATAAAGGGAAGAAGGTGCTCCCCTCAAGCTCCGGCTCGTCGGACGCAAGCCGGAGCTCCGTCTCCCCCCCTTGTTGCTCTCTCCCGCTGTCAATAGGCGCACGGAGGCGAGGCTCTTCTCCGTGACGGTGGGCGCCTCAGGAGTGGGCTCGTACCAAGCCGGTGCCTTGGAAGTCTTGCTTTGCGCGGCGCCATGAGCGGCAGTTGCAGAGCAAGGCTGCGGCAGATCGGGAGGTAGCGGCGGCGAAGAGCGAGAAAGGGGATCTGGAGCTTGGCAAGGAAGAAGCAACGAAGGCAAGTGCTGCCTGCGCCAGCCTTTTGTCAGGTCAAGCAGTTGCCGAGGTAGCATGGGGAAGCGGAGACGCCCACGTCCAATCAACCGCCACGCGTCAACCAAGGCCGCGGGCTTTGGGGGCCCGCGGTGCTCCGAACTTGACCCTTGGCTTCACCGCGAAGCCGATCCCGAGCGCACCTTGGGCCCCGGGGCTACTGTCGGCATTCTGGGAACGGGGGTTCCCAGACTTGCCTGCCTACAGCCCACGGCGTGGCCAAGCCAGCGGGCCATACGGCCCATCTTCACCAACAAAGCATCCAAGACCCTCACGAGGGTCCAAGCCTCGTGAGGCGGACGATGCAAGACCTCCTCTGGAGTAGCCTAGCTAGGCAGGCTCGAGAGGAGCGGAGATATCAAGGCGGGGCAAACCTCACGAGGCCCTCGTGACGTGAGCCATCACGCACGACACCAGGCGGGCGCCAGCACGCGTAGCATCCTTGTTTCCTCTTTGGTGCTAAGGAGGCCAGCGCAGGCGAAGAGTACCGAGGCATCGGGCAAAGGTTGCTATATCGATGCAACAAGACCAAGACAAGGAGGACGGCAAGATAGAGGTCATCGTGGAGCCCAAGACGGCGTCACCACCAGAGCCTTTTGCAGGCGAAGACCACTTTTGTCAGTGAGGAAGTCCTGGATTAGGGGGTCTCCGGACAACCGGACTATCTCCATTGGCCGGACTGTTAGACTATGAAGATACAAGATTGAAGACTTTGTCTCGTGTCCGGATGGGACTCTACTTGGCGTGGAAGGCAAGCTAGGCAATACGTATATGGATATCTCCTCCTTTGTAACCGACCTTGTGTAACCCTAACCCTCTCCGGTGTCTATATAAACCGAAGGGTTTTGGTCCGTAGGACAACGACCATAACATACAATCATACCATAGGCTAGCTTCTAGGGTGAGGGAGTCCTGGATTAGGGGTTGTTCGGATAACCAGACTATACCTTTCAGCCGGACTCCTGGACTATGAAGATACAAGATTGAAGACTTCGTCCTGTGTCCGGAAGGGACTTTCCTTGGCGTGGAAGGCAAGCTTGGCGATACGGATATGCAGATCTCCTACCATTGTAACCGACTTTGTGTAACCCTAACCCTCTCCGGTGTCTATATAAACCGGAGGGTTTTAGTCCGTAGGACAACATACAGAACAACAATCATACCATAGGCTAGCTTCTAGGGTTTAGCCTCTCTAATCTCATGGTAGATCTACTCTTGTACTACCCATATCATCAATATTAATCAAGCAGGACGTAGGGTTTTACCTCCATCGAGAGGGCCCGAACCTGGGTAAAATTTCGTGTCCCTTACCTCCTGTAACCACCCGGCCTAGACGCACAGTTCGGGACCCCCTACCCGAGATCCGCCGGTTTTGACACCGACATTGGTGCTTTCATTGAGAGTTCCTCTGTGTCGTCGCTGTCAGGCTTGATGGCTCCTACGATCATCAATAGCGATGCAGTCCAGGATGAGACCTTCCTCCCCAGACAGATCTTCATCTTCGGCGGCTTCGCACTGCGGGCCAATTCACTTGGCCATCTGGAGCAGATCGAAAGCTATGCCCCTGGCCGTCAGGTTAGATTTGGAAGTTTAAACTACACGGCTGACATCCGCGGGGACTTGATCTTCGACGGATTCGAGCCACTGCCGAGCGCGCCGCACTATCACGACGAGCATGATCTAGCTCTGCCGCCGAACAGTGCCCTGGAGGCCGCACCCACATCGGCTTCGACCCATAATTCGGAGCCAACTACGCCGATCGAGGATGGGTGGTTGGACACCGCCTCAGGGGCTGCGATCCCAACGGTGATCGAGCCGAACACCAACCCCGCACTCTGCGAGACTCGTGACTCCAAGGAGCCGGACTCCTCTCCGGACTCCGAACCCTCCGCGCCCCCGCCAATCGAATCTGATTGGGCGCCGATCATGGAGTTCACTGCCGCGGACATCTTTCAGCACTCGCCTCTCGGCGATATTCTAAAGACTCTGAAGTCTCTCTCTTTGTCAAGAGAGCCCTGGCCGGACTACGGTCAGCAAGGTTGGGGTACGGATGATGAATAAATTCAAAGCCCACCCACCACCCACTTTGTAGCCACTTTCGATGATTTAACCGACATGCTCGACTTCGACTCCGAAGACATTGACGGTATGGACGCCGATGAAGGAGACGATGAAGAACCAGTGCCTATCAGGCCCTGGAAAGCCACCTCGTCATATGACATATACATGGTGGACACCCCAAAAGAAGGAGATGGCGATGGAACAACGGAGGATGACCCCTCCAAGAAACAGCCTAAGCACCGGCGTCAGCGGCGCTGCTCAAAATCCCGCCAAAACAAATACGTTGATTCCAGCACGGGAGATAATAATACTCCGGAAAGTGCCGAAGAAAACCCCCTCCAGCAAGATTTAGCACAGGAGGATGGAGAAACCAGCCCTCATGAGAGAGCGGCAGACAGAGAGGTCGAGGACGATAATTATATGCCTCCCTCCGAAGATGAGGCAAGCCTCGATGACGACGAATTCGTCGTGCCAGAGGATCCCGCCGAGCAAGAGCGTTTTCAACGCAGGCTTATGGCCACGGCAAGAAGCCTCAACAAAAAACAACAACAACTTAGAGCTGATCAAGATTTGCTAGTCGACAAATGGACTGAAGTCCTTGCGGCCGAAGAGCATAAACTCGAACGCCCCTCCAAGAGCTACCCAAAGCGCAAGTTGCTACCCCGATTAGAGGAGGAAGCACTGGATGCGTCCGACCGGCCACCTCGTGGCCGGGACAGAGGCCTCTCGGCCCTCCACTCAAGCCGCACCCCGTACCAAGGCACGGGAATATGCACCGGACTTACGAGATATGTTGGAGGACAAGGCAAGGCAAACAAGATCGATCTACGGATCGCGTGGGCGCCCCACGGCTCGAGACGGTAACCGTCACGCCGGCCACAAATTCGGCAGGGCCGAACACAGTAGACAAAGCTCATTGGAGCTACGTCATGATATAGCCCAGTACAGAGGCGCCGCACACCCACTATGCTTCACAGACGAAATAATGGAACATCAAATCCCCGAGGGTTTCAAACCCGTAAATATCGAATCATATGATGGCACAACAGATCATGCGGTATGGATCGAGGATTATCTCCTTCATATCCACATGGCCCGCGGCGATGATTTCCACGCCATCAAATACCTCCCACTCAAGCTTAAAGGACCAGCTCGGCATTGGCTTAACAGCTTGCCAACAGGATCAATCAGTTGTTGGGAGGACCTGGAAGCCGCATTCCTCGACAATTTCCAGGGCACTTATGTGCGAGCCCCAGACGTCGATGACCTAAGTCACGTAATTCAGTAGCCAGAGGAATCGGCCAGGCAATTCTGGACACGGTTCCTAACAAAGAAAAATCAAATAGTCGACTGTCCGGACGTTGAGGCCCTAGCAGCCTTCAAGCACAATATCCGTGACGAGTGGCTTGCCCGGCACCTTGGACAGGAAAAGCCGAAGTCTATGGCAGCACTCACGACACTCATGACCCGCTTTTGCGCGGGAGAAGACAGCTGGCTTGCTCGTAGCAACAATATGACCAAGAACCCTGGTAATTCAGATACCAAGGATAGTAGTGGCAGGTCGCGTCGCAACAAGCAGAAGCGCCGCATTAACAGCGACAATGCTGATGATACGGCAGTTAACGCCGGATTCAGAGGCTGTAAATCCGGTGAGCGGAAAAAGCCATTCAAAAGGAATCCTAGGGGCCCATCCAGTTTGGACCGAATACTCGACCGCTTGTGCCAGATACATCGCACCCCCGAAAAGCCGGCCAATCACACCAACATGGATTGTTGGGTGTTCAAGCAGGCAGGCAAGTTAAACGCCGAAAATGAAGACAAGGGGCTGCGTAGCGATGACAACGAGGAGCCCCGGCCGCCGAACAACAGTGGACAGAAGGGTTTTCCCCCACAAGTGCGGACAGTGAACATGATATACGCAACCCACGTCCCCAAAAGGGAGCGGAAGTGCGCGTTAAGGGATGTATACGCGGTAGAGCCAGTCGCCCCAAAGTTCAACCCATGGTCCTCCTGCCCGATCACCTTTGATCGAAGGGACCATCCCACTAGCATCCGTCATGGCGGATTCGCCGCATTGGTTCTAGACCCAATTATTGACGAATTTCATCTCACTAGAGTCCTTATGGACGGCGGTAGTAGCCTGAACCTGCTTTACCAGGATATAGTGCGGAAAATGGGCATAGATCCCTCAAGGATTAAGCCCACCAAAACGACCTTTAAAAGCGTAATACCAGGTGTAGAGGCCAACTGTACAGGCTCAGTCACACTTGAAGTGGTCTTCGGATCTCCGGATAATTTCCGAAGCGAGGAGTTAATCTTCGACATAGTCCCATTCCGCAGTGGCTATCACGCACTGCTCGGGCGAACCGCATTCGCCAAATTTAATGCGGTACCGCACTAGCATACCTTAAACTCAAGATGCCAGGCCCTCGAGGAGTAATTACGGTCAATGGAAACACCGAACGCTCCCTCCGAACGGAGGAGCACACGGCGGCCCTTGCAGTGGAAGTACAAAGCAGCCTCTCCAGGAAGTTCTCCAGTCCGGCCATTAAACGACCGGACACCGTCAAGCACGCCCAGAGTAACCTACAACAAGACCGCCTGGCACGATCCGAGCAGGTGTAGCAATGCGGCCCCAACCCTAGCCCTCGCAAAAACGTGACACCAGTACTTCGCGTACATAACTACGCTCTAGAAATACCATGGGTACAGGGGAAGGGGCACCATCACGGCACGCCCGAAACACGGCTTAAACTGCACCAGGGGCTGCCGATTTTTTAATTTTCTCTTACTTTCAGGACTCCACACTTCGGAAGGCCTGTTCGGCAGTTCAATTGCCGCACAAACGATGCAAGAACTAGGGAAGCAGACAAGCCGCGCCGCATTACGGAACTCCCAGGTGGTCTCTATCACGAGTAGTATACCTGTTTCGTGTACTATTCCACAGCTTGCCCCTGGAACGAACATGTTACATAGTCCAGCCTTTTGCTTATCGCATTATTTGTATCGTTCTGCTTTGATCGCAACCCTCTTTAATAAACAATGCATAGCTTTTGTCTATTTTTGCATTACTCTTTATATATATATATATATATGTTCCTTAACGACATGTTGCACCCGTACACGTTGGTACGGCCAAAATACACCAAGGGCTTTAATACCCCTCAATATGGTGTGAGAAGCCCGAACACTTTAACAAGTGCGGCACCCCGAACTTATAGCATTATATGCATCGGCTCCGAATCATGTCTTGGGTCAATAGTTAGGTTTTCCCAGCTCCTATGTTTTGGTGCCTTACGTTCCGCTATATCGGCTAAGGTAGCACTAGGAGAACCACTGTGATTGTGCCCCAGTTGAGCTGGGTCGAGCACCTCAGTGGAGAAAGCTAAAACTGACTGTCATGATGAAGCGAGAGCTGGTCGCTGTTCGAGAGGTTTTTCGAGTCCCTGGAGACTTATGCCGCTTAGAGCGAGGAGTCGGCTATGTCCGGCCAAGGCGTGGATAGCGCCCCGAACTCGGTCTTCCGAATACCAGGGGCTTCGCCGAAATTTAAAATTATAGAATTCTATGGCTAAGTGAGAGTGTTTACGCATTATAGTCCGATTGCCTTGTTCGTTGGGCTGAGCTACTCCCTCGAAGGACCCAAACATGGGAAAAAGAGCGCTCAGATTTATCCCCGAACACCCAGCACTAGCGGCACGGGGGCAGAAGCCGATGACTCGCCATCTCTCAGAATTGATAAACAACCGCACAGAAGGTAATATTTTAAATTCCAACAGCATTGCTTAGTGCATATGAACAAGTTTTCAGCGCACATGACAAAATGAGCGAGTTTTACTCAAAAAATACATCCTTGGAACATTCATCCACCACAAGGCAGGCACCCTTCAGAACATCCTTATAGTAATTCTCGGGCTTGCGATGCTCCTTCCCTGGCGGTGGCCCGTCCTTCACAAGCTTCTCAGCATCCAGCTTGCCCCAGTGCACCTTAGCACGGGCAAGGGCCCTACGGGCACCTTCAATGCAGACGGAGCGCTTGATGACTTCGAGCCTTGGACAGGCCTCCACCAGCTGCCGCACCAGCCCGAAATAGCTCCCAGGCAGAGCCTCTCCAGGCCACAGCTGAACAAGGAGGCCCTTCATGGCCTGTTCGGCCGCCTTGTGGAGCTCGACCAGTTGCTTCAGTTGGTCACTCAGGGGCACGGGGTGTCCGGCCTCAGCATACTGAGACCAGAACACCTTCTCTGTCGAGCTGCCCTCCTCGGCTCGATAGAATGCGACGGCATCAGACACACTCTGGGGAAGATCTGCGAACGCTCCTGGAGAGCTCCAGATTCGGGTAAGTAACAAGTAACTCACGTTTATGTGTTTGCTTTGCATAAAGAATGCCTTACCCGCCCCTATCTTCTTCACCTTATCCAACTCCTGGAGGGTCTTCTGGGATTCGGCCTTGGCAGACTTGGCATTTTCAATAGCCGCCGCGAGCTCGGACGCTCGCGTCTTTGAGTCAAGCTCCAAACTCTCATGTTTTTTCATGAGAACCTGGAGCTCTTGCCGCACCTTGCCAACCTGAGCCTCATACTTCTCCCGCTCGGTGCGCTCCGTGGCCGCCTTCTTCTCGGCCTCGAGCAGCGCTTGCTTAAGGGTCACCACCTCAGACGTGGCCCCTACAATAGCCATGATAGTCCTGTCACTTTTTGCAATTGCACCTTTCTATATATATTTAAACAAGGTATTTCTTACCCTCATTATCCTCGAGCTGCTTCTTGGCACGCCCGAGCTCTTGCTCGGACCGCTCGAGATTCTGCTTTAGCGTGTCCACTTCCGCAGTTAGTGTGGCAGATGCAAGCAGAGAAGCCTGCATACGCATATTGACTCCTTTTTGTTAGACTCCTGCAAATTTTATTTGATTCTCTATTCGGCTTTTCTTCCCGAACGCCAAACAGAGCATCAGGGACTACTGTCTATGCGGTAATATTATTTACACATTCTTTACTTACCTCAAAGCCTGTTAAAAGGCTAGTACAAGCTTCAGTCAGTCCGCTCTTGGCGGACTGAACCTCCTAGACCACCGCACTCATAATGGTGCGGTGCTCCTCGTCGATGGAGGCGCCTTGGAGCGCCTCCAACATATTGTCCGGTGCCTCCGGTTGGACGGGGGTCACCGGCACGGTGGGCTTGCTCCTCTTGGAAGGAGGTCCCCCGCTGGACTCTGGAACCTTTGAAGGTTCCGGAGTGGTGTCCGGCCTAGAGCCGGACTTGGAGCCCTGGGGGGTTTCATCCCCTTTACTCCTGGAGTCCGAGAGGTCGCCTTGCGGCGCCTCCAGGACCACCTCCTCCCAGCTTGGAACCTGTTGGGACAACACTTCGGTGTTGTCCGTAGGGCGGGGGGAGCAAGCCGTCGGAAGCGAGTTTACATCCGACGAGTCCAGTGAGCCACTCGACGACGCGTCGAGCCGGTCTTTCGGTGGGCTGCATAAACATATTCGACATAAGGGAAAGTTGTGCAATAAACGAATAGTGTGAATTACTCTGGTATCCGGATACTTACGATTTTGCCAGGGGCTTGGCCCTGGGCGGCCACTCCTCTCTGCCGTCGTCGGCATCGGTGGAGTAGTTCGGAGGAAGGGTTTTCCCCTTCTTGGACCCTCCAGCCTCCCCAGAGAGGGCGGCCTTCCTTTTCTTCTCTCCTCCCGCTGGAGGGGCAGAGGTCTCTTCTTCTTCCTCCTCGTCTTCACGGGAGGAATGCGCCTCGGAACCGTCGGATGATGGATCCGACACCTCCTGGCACCGGGCACTCTTTCGAGTCCCCGTGGCCTTCTTCGTGGCCTTCTTCTCCAGCACCACATAGGGTGCCGGAACCAGCAGCTTCGCCAAGCGAGCGTCCGCTGGGCCTTCGGGCAAAGGGGCCGGATAGTTGATCTGTCCGGACGTCACCTGCCAATCCTGTCAAAGGTAAGGGAGCTCAGATCCCACATGGAGTCAAACTATGAAAAACTGATACCCTGTAAAAGGAAAAAACAGCTTACCGCATGAGCGTGACGCTGCGTACTGAATCCGTGATCCTCGGTAGCGGATGCGGGGGCCTTGGTGCCCTTGAAAAGAACCTTCCAGGCATCTTCGTACGTCGTGTCGAAGAGCCTGCTTAGAGGTTGGTGCCGCACCGGGTCGAACTCCCACAGGTTGAAAGCCCGTTGTTGACACGGGAGGATCAGGCGGATGAGCATAACCTGGACTACGTTGACAAGCTTGAGCTTCTTGTCCACCAGGGTTTGGATGCATGTTTGGAGTCCGATCAGCTCTCCTTTTTTTACCCCACGACAGGCCGGTCTCCTTCCAGGAGGTGAGCCGCGTAGGGGGTCCGGATCGAAACTCGGGGGATGCGGCCCATTCGGGGTCGCGCGGCTCGGTGATGTAAAACCACCCCGATTGCCACCCCTTCAGGGTCTCCACAAAGGAGCCCTCGAGCCATAAGACGTTGGCCATCTTGCCCACCATGGCGCCTCCGCACTCCGCCTGGTTGCCGCACACCACCTTCGGCTTGACATTGAAAGTCTTGAGCCATAGGCCGAAATGGGGGCGGATGCGGAGGAAAGCCTCGCACACGACGATAAACGCCGAGATGTTGAGGACAAAGTTCGGGGCTAGATCGTGGAAATCCAGGCCGTAGTAGAACATGAGCCGCCGGACAAATGGGTGGAGAGGGAAGCCCAGTCCGCGGAGGAAATGGGGGAGGAACACCACCCTCTCATGGGGCCTAGGGGTGGGGATGAGCTGCCCCTTTTCAGGAAGCCGGTACGTGATGTCGTTAGACAGGTATCCGGCCTTCCTCAGCTTTTTGATGTGTCCCTCCGTGACGGAGGAGACCATCCACTTGCCTCCCGCTCCGGACATGGCTGGAGAAGGTTGAGGTGGGAGTGCGGACTTGGGCGCTGGAGCTCGAGTGAGCGAGAATGGATAGGCAAAGGAGGAAGAAGGCGTAGGTGAAAAGATGGATCCTTATCCCCTTATATGGATGGACGCAACTACGTGTCCCCACCAGCCTGGTAAAACTCGCTTATCTCCAAGCGCCGTAATCAATGGCGCGGTTGGGTTACCCACGCCCGTATTGATGAGAATCCCGGAATAAGGGGACACAATCTCTGCTTTGACAAGACGTGCCAAGGAAACCGCCTCGCATGACGCGCTGAGGTGGGATAATGAACCGACTCGGATAAAGGCTTGGCCGTGGTGTGTCACACTACGGAATACGTCAGCAGATTAGATTTGTGTAAATATTATTCTCTCTATGGCAATATGTGGAAACTTATTTTGCAGAGCCGGACACTATCTTTGTGTTCAAAATCTTCTATGAAGTACTTGGAGGAGGAACCCGCCTTGCAATGCCGAAGACAATCTGCGCGCCGGACTCGTCGTCATTGAAGCCTGGTTCAGGGGCTACTGAGGGAGTCCTGGATTAGGGGGTGTTCGGATAGCCGGACTATACCTTCAGCCGGACTCCTGGACTATGAAGATACAAGATTGAAGACTTCGTCCCGTGTTCGGAAGGGACTTTCCTTGGCGTGGAAGGCAAGCTTGGTGATACGGATATGCAGATCTCCTACCATTGTAACCGACTTTGTGTAACCCTAACCCTCTCCGGTGTCTATATAAACCGGAGGGTTTTAGTCCGTAGGACAACATGCAGAACAACAATCATACAGTAGGCTAGCTTCTAGGGTTTAGCCTCTCTGATCTCATGGTAGATCTACTCTTGTACTACCCATATCATCAATATTAATCAAGCAGGACGTAGGGTTTTACCTCCATCGAGAGGGCCCGAACCTAGGTAAAACTTCGTGTCCCTTACCTCCTGTAACCATCCGGCCTAGACGCATAGTTCGGGACCCCCTACCCGAGATCCGCCGGTTTTGACACTGACATAGGGTTTAGCATCTCTGATCTCGTGGTTGATATACTCTTGTACTACCCATATCATCAATATTAATCAAGCAGGACGTAGGGTTTTACCTCCATCAAGAGGGCCCGAACCTGGGTAAAACATCGTGTCCCCTGCCTCCTGTTACCATCCAGCCTAGACGCATAGTTCGGGACCCCCTACCCGAGATCCGCCGGTTTTGACACCGACATTGGTGCTTTGATTGAGAGTTCCTCTGTGTCGTCGCCGTTAGGCTTGGTGGCTCCTACTATCATCGATAGTGATGCGGTCCAGGGTGAGACTTTTCTCCCCGGACATATCTTCGTATTCGGCGGCTTTGCACTGCGGGCTAATTCGCTTGGCCATCTGGAGCAGATTGAAAGCTACGCCCCTGGCCATCGGGTCAGATTTGGAAGTTTGAACTACACAGACAACATCCGCGAAGACTTGACCTTCGACGGATTCGAGCCACGGCCGGGCGCGCCGCACTATCGCGATGGGTATGACCTAACTCTGCCGCCGAACAGTACCCCAGAAGCCGCGCCCGCATCCGCTCTGAACCTTAGTTCGGAGCCAACTGCGCCAATCAAGGACGGGTGGTTAGACACCGCCTGATGTGCTGCAGTCTCAACGGTGATCGAGCCGAACACCAGCCTAAACCTCTGCGCAGTCCGTGACTCCAAGGTGCCGGACTCTTTTCCAGACTCCGAAACATCCGCGCCCCTGCCAATCGAATCCGATTGGGCGCTGATCATGGAATTCACCGCCGCAGATATCTTTCAGCACTCGCCCTTCGGCGACATTCTGAATTCACTGAAGTCTCTCTCTTTGTCAGGAGAGCCCTGGCCGGATTATGGCCAACAGGATTGGGATGCGGACGACGAAGAAATTCGACGCCCACCCACCACCCACTTAATAGCCACTGTTGATGACTCAACCGACATGCTCGACTTCGACTCTAAAGACATCGACGGTATGGACGACGATGCGGGAGGCGAAGAGGAACCACCGCCCACAGGGCGCTGGGCGTCCACCTCATGATATGACATATACATGGTGGACACACCAAAAGAAGACAACGACGAGGAACGGAAGGACGCACTGAAGGCTTGTTCCCTCGAGAAGCAGTCAAAGCATTGGAGCAGGGCGAACCACTGCCGGACTACGGCAATACGGAGAATCAAACCGAACAAACTAAATCTGTCAAAGATAATAGTCTGGATGACATAACGCCGGATAGGCACCCGGAGCAGCATAATGCCCGTCAAAGGCTTGTTGCCACCGCGAGGAGTCTGAAAAAGCATAAGCAAAGGCTCAAGGCTGCGTAGGACACACTCCAAATCAGATGGAGTAAAGTACTCAACACAGCAGTGAAGTACGGCGACAATGGCCCCACCAACAGCTACCCAAAGCGGAAGTTGCTACCTGAATTCGATGAGGAGGCCCCAGACCCCCCACAACCAAAAACCAAAACAGCCACCTGGTCGGATAGACGACCTCACGGCCAACATCGAGCAGCAAACAATGCCACTCACAAGCCAATACGCGATACACGCGAGGGCTCGCACCAAAAGGACGACGCAACCAGATCCATCTATGGACCACACAAGCACGCCCCAGCATACGATGTAACACAACAAACATCCGAGCAACGCGGTACACCCAGATACAGGGGTGCCGCACACCCCCTATGTTTCACCGACGAGGTTCTGGACCATGAATTTCCAGAGGGATTCAAACCCGTCAACATAGAGGCATACGACGGAACAACAGACCCTGGGGTCAGGATTGTGGACTATATCCTCCATATCCATATGGCTCGAGGAGATGATCTCCACGCCATCAAGTACTTACCCCTCAAGCTCAAAGGGCCAGCTCATCACTGGCTTAAAAGCCTCCCCGAAAACTCCATTGGAAGCTGGGAAGAGCTCGAGGACGCTTTTCGGGCAAATTTTCAAGGGACTTATGTCCGACCTCCGGACGCGGACGATTTGAGTCATATAACTCAACAGCCTGGAGAGTCAGCTCGAAAACTTTGGAACAAGTTTCTTACTAAAAAGAACCAAATTGTCGACTGTCCGGACGCCGAAGCCTTGGCAGCTTTTAAGCATAGCGTCCGTGACGAATGGCTTGCCAGACACCTCGGCCAAGAAAACCCGAGAACAATGGCAACATTAACAAGCCTCATGACCCGCTTTTGCACGGGTGAGGACAGCTGGCTAGCCAGATGCAGCACCAGCGACCCCAGTACATCTGAAGTTAGAGATGGAAACAGGAAATCACGGTGCAACAACAATAACAAATGCCGGAATAAAGAAGACAACACGAAGAGCACGACAGTAAACGCCAGATTCAAAAGCTCTCAACCGGTCAGCAAAAGCCGCCCTGTAAAGGCGCCAGAGACGAATTGTCCAGCCTAAACAAAATTCTGGACCAAATATGTCAGATCCATAGCACCCCTGGTAAACCCGCTAATCATACCCACAGAGAATGTTGGGTCTTCAAGCAGTCCAGCAAACTCAACACCGTACACAAGGGGGAGGATACACCAAGCGAAGACGAGGATGGGCCTCTCAAGCAAGACACTGGGGAACAAAAGAAATTTCCACCAGAAGTCAAAACAGTAAACGTGTTACACGTGATCAAAGAAAGAAACAAAATGGAACTCCCAGAAAAATATGCCCAAGGGCCTATCACCGCGGAGTCTTGCCACTGGTCGTCTCAACCGATCACTTTCGACCATCGTGATTACTCGGCAAGTATCCGGCGTGCAGGATGGGCTGCCCTAGTATTAGAGCCAATAATTGACGGATACCACTTCACACGAGTCCTGATGGACGGTGGCAGCAGTCTAAACCTGATATACCAGGACACAATCCACGAAATGGGGATAGACCCAACAAAAATTTGACAAAGCAATACTACCTTTAAAGGAGTAACACCAGGCCCAGGGGCTCATTGCACGAGCTCCCTGCTACTAAAGGTTATATTCGGCTTCCCCGATAACTTCCGTAGCGAACATTTAACCTTCCACATCGCTCCGTTCCAAAGTGGCTATCAAGCACTACTCGGACGCGAAGCTTTCGTTCGCTTTAATGCAATACCGCACTACGCTTCCCTCACACTAAAGATGCCCGGCCCACGTGGCATCATTACAGTGAACGGAAATATTTAGCGATCGTTGCACGCCGATGAGAGCGCGGCTGCCTTGGCAGCCGCACACTAAAAACGGCCTGACCAACTAAAGCATTTAACAGGTCATCAAGACCTCGGACATGGTTAGACGAGTCCGGCACAGCTATATGTAATTCATACCGGATCAATGGTCGTACCCCTATTACAAATACAAGGGGCTCAACGCGCGCAGACAAGTGGCAATTTTTACTCATCTTGAATTATACATGGTTTTTTAAAAACTATCCATTTGCACGACAACTTTTTCACCTAAGTTCCTCTCTTTTACAGATGATCATCATGCTACACCTGTCCAGGATACGGCACAACGGAGACACAGGCGCAGACATGCAGTAGGGACCCGCTCCAAGGATTCTTTTTAGATTAAGACCCTGTGTAAACCTTTTTTACTGTCTCTTGTTGATACATATCCACCAAATTCTCAGCACAGTTGAGAAGGATACTGACGTCTTGGCATGTGGCCACGCCAGAATAATGCACGTACCTGGATACAAGGGGCTTCCTACAAAGGGCACTATTTAGGCCCAGTTTATACCATAAAGACCGAATACCTTAGGGAGTGTTCGGTGTCGCGAGTTTGGCCTTATATGCATCAGCTCTGAATCATTGTCTTTGGTCAAATGTTGGGTTTGCCCGGCTCCTGTGTTTTGGTGCCTTATGTTCCGCTTTATCGGCTAAGGTAGCACCAGGAGAACTACTGCGATTGTGCCCTGGTTCATCCGGACGAGCACCTCAGTAGAGAAAGCCGAAAACTGACTGTCATGATATAGCGTGAGACTGGTCAACCACTCGATGACCTATCAGAATGTTAGAATTCCTCCTCCTTAACGAAGGGTCGTTTTCCGGCCAGGCATGTACGCATCCTGCGATCGGGAGAGTACAGAGCCACCAGGGGCTATCTAATAGCCCCACTGTCAAACTCCTATGGCTAAGTGAAAGTGTTAAAGCATTATAGTCCGGTTGCCTCGTTCGCTATGCTATCACCTCCTTAATAGGACCAAGACATTAGGTTAAGTGTGAACACACATTTTTTGCAAGCACCTCCGCATTATATGCGTGGGGGTTGAAGACGACGACTGCAATCTTTCAGGTTATACACATGTATACATAAACGGCCGCACAGGAGGCATCATACTACTTTCAGGCAAAAGTATAAACATAGCCTTATAAAAACTTCATAAAAGCATTGTGTTTACAATGAGAATACATATCACTCAAACATAATATTTTTCGAGCACTGGGCCTCTATCAAACGAGCACCCTCGAGAACCTCCTCGAAATAATGTCGGCAGCCACTCGACCTATGGCCGAACCCTGCACCGCAACAGTGGTAGCGTCCATCTCCGCCCAGTATGCTTTAACACGGGCAAGGGCCATCCGCGAGCCTTCTATGCACGCCGACCTCTTCATCGCATTAATGCGCGGCACCGCACCAAGGAACTGCTGCACTAAGCTAAAATAGCTGTTCGGCTTTGGCTTTTCCGGCCATAGCTGATCCACAACAGACCTCATGGCGAGTCCGGACAACCTATTCAGTTCGGCCCATTCGGCATGCTGGTCAGTCAATGAAAGCGGACGCTCTGGAACATGGAATTGCGACCAGAACAGCTTGTCCACTTCACGATCTGTCTGACCTTGGAAGTACTTGGCTGCATCGGCAGCGCTCGCCAACAAATCCATATATGCATCTGCCGAACTCCACAGCCGATCCAGAGGGGCATACCGTGGATCTCCGAACTTCCTCTGTAACATGAAGGGTTTCCCAGCCGCAATATCCCCGGCTTCCCGCAGCTCCTCCTTCTTCGCTCTCATAGCAGAACGGGTGTCTTTGTCCGCCGCCGTGGCCTTCTCAAGGTCCGCTGCCTTCGCTCGGTTTTCTTTTTCAAGGACCCGGCAATGGTTGGTAGTGTCTTTTAATTCTACGTCCATCTTGGCCATCTTTTCTTGGCTCTCACAATGTGTGGCCTTCTCGGCTTTCAACTCTTCGGCCGCCTTCAAAGCAGCCGCATTACTAATCCTCGCTTGTTCCTTGGCTCGGGCAAGTTCTGCCCGCAAGGTTTCCACGATGGCAGCTCCATCTGCAGTCACAACATATTAAAGATACTAGCATCATGCTGCTCTTACTATGTGGCGTTCACCAGATAATAACACTTACCCTGTGCCTCCTCAAGCCTCTTGTTAACAAGCTCGATGTCGGCGTCTGCCGCATCCAGTTGCCGTTTTAATTTGGCAAACTCACTAGTCCGGCTAGCCACCGGAGCTTCCACCACCTGCACATAGGGGCAGTCTGGTTATTGCCTGGGAATATGATCCTCTGTTCGCCGCCGTTCTCAACGACAACCAGAGTCTCAGGGGCTACTATCTACACAGGGCACACCTAACATGTGCAGTACTATCACAAATTATCTCACGTACCTCAAAGCCTGTCAGTAGACTCATAAAGACTTCATGTAATCCGCTTTCAGCGGACGAGATTCTCTTCATCACCGTACTCATCAGCATACGGTGTTCTTCTGAGATGGCCGCTTGCCCCACCAACTCCCTCAGAACGTCCGACCGCACACCAGACGGTGCCGGACTCTTTTGTCTGCTCTCTTCAGGAGCCGAAAACTGGGGACTTCGGGGGTCTATAGGATTATCTTCTGGCCTCACCGGATCCGGAGAGGCCCTCTATGACGACACTTCAGGGTCGCCCGCTTCTTGAGCGGAGGAGTCCGGGGGAGGCATTTCGCTCTCCATCATCTCTAGAAGAAGATCCCCCGAAGACGAGCTCAGCTGAGAGGGGCTAAGGCCTGAACTGCACGATATATGCGGTGGTTATTTTCTCAGAAAAAAGACAGCATACCTTTACTATTAAAGTATTTTGGATCACTTACGACTCGTTGGAGGGCTGATCCCCCCACGGACTTTGTGCGGCAAAAGCACCAACCGAGGCAGGACCCTCTGTGGGAGGCTTCTTCTCCCGTTTGGAGGCTTCGGCTTCTGGATCCTCCCCCGGTTGTCCTCCTTCGTGGAGACGCTCATTCCCTCGGTTGGAACGGGCTGCGATGGGGGCCCGCGTCCGCCCGTATTATCCCCCTCGGTATCTTCCTTCGAGGGCTCCGGGCAAGGTGCGACCTCGAGCATCTTTTCCAATACCGGATTTTCCAAACCCTCTGGGAGGGGGGCCAAACACCAAATCATCTTCGCCTTTGTTAGCCAGTCCTGGTCAAAAAGCGAACTCTCAGAAATAACTTCGTGACAAATAAAAGGCAGTGTGTTCGGCCAGAGGATTTCTTACTTGTTCGGCGGCGCGGTTACTGCTCAAGCCCACGTCCTCGGTAATATCTGGACACTCTACTTGAGGTCCGAAGAATGACTTGTACATCTCCTCATGCGTCAGGCCGAGGAAACTTTGAATGGCACGTGGTCCCTCTGGGTTGAACTCCCACAAGTGAAGGGGCCGGCGTTTGCAAAGCCGGACTTGACGAACCAGCATAACTTGTATCACCGCAACCAAATTAAAATCTCCCTGGAAGAGATCTTGGATGCGGCTTTGCTGTATAGGCACGTCCTTGGCTGGACCCCAACTCAGACCTCTGCTAATCCATGACATCAGTTGTGGTGGGGGGGCCCGAGCGGAAAGCAGGGGCAGCCGCCCACTTGGCACTTCTAGGAGCTGTGACATAAAACCACTCCCGCTGCCATAATTCAGACACCTCTGAGAAGGAACCTTTCGGCCATGGAGCTCCTGCAATCTTGCCTATTGATGCACCTCCGCATGCTGCATGTTGCCCCTCGATCATCTTCGGCTTCACTTCAAAGGTCTTGAGCCACAAGCCGAAGTGAGGGGTGATGCGGAGGAAGGCCTCGCACACGACAATAAATGTCGAGATGTGGAGAAAGGAGTCCGGAGCTAGATCATGGAAATCTAGCCCGTAATAGAACATCAAACCCTTGACAAAAGGATCCAGAGTGAGGCCTAGACCTCGGAGGAAGTGGGAGACGAACATGACGTTCTCGTTGGGTTCGGGAGTAGGGACGATCTGCCTTCGAGCAGGCAGCCGATGCGAAACCTCAGCGGTCAGGTATTTGGCCTCCCTCAACTTCTTAATGTCCTCTTCCGTAACGGAGGAGGGAATCCATTGGCCTTGAAGGCTGGATCCGGACATGATTGAAGATCCGGAGCACCTAAACCTGGGCTTTGGGTGTTAGAACTCGAGGCGGGGGAAGGGTTCGATTGAGCACGAGAGGGAAAAAGCAAAAACCTTGTCCCTTTATAAAGAGGGTGAATATCAAGCGTCCTCTCCGTAGCCGTTTAGGACTTGCCTATAATCTAGGTCCTAGACACGGTTGGATTACCCACGACCGCATTAATGAGAATCCCGTAATTAGGGGAACACGATCTCCGCTTCAGCAAGACGTGTCAAGAAACCGCCTCACGTTATGTGTGGAGCTGGTTGAAGAAAAACGGTTCGAATAATCACCGGGCCATGACATAACATTGTGCTACCAAAACAAGCCAGCAAATTAGATCTGCGAAAATGTTATTCTCTCTGCGGTGGAATGTGGAACTTATTTTGCAGGGTTGGACACTATCCTCGTATTCAAATTCTTCTGCGATATATTCGGAGAAGGAACCCACCTTGCAATGCCGAAGACAATACTGCACGCCGGACTCATCGTCATTGAAGCCTGGTTCAGGGGCTACTGAGGGAGTCCTGGATTAGGGGGTCTCCGGACAGCCGGACTATCTCCATTGGCCGGACTGTTAGACTATGAAGATACAAGATTGAAGACTTCGTCTCATGTCCGGATGGGACTCTACTTGGCATGGAAGGCAAGCTAGGCAATACGTATATGGATATCTCCTCCTTTGTAACTGACCTTGTGTAACCCTAACCCTCTCCGGTGTCTATATAAACCGAAGGGTTTTGGTGTGTAGGACAACGACCATAACATACAATCATACCATAGGCTAGCTTCTAGGGTTTGGCCTCTCTGATCTCGTGGTAGATCTACTCTTGTACTACCCATATCATCAATATTAATCAAGCAGGACGTAGGGTTTTACCTCCATCAAGAGGGCCCAAACCTGAGTAAAACACCGTGTCCCCTGCCTCCTGTTACCATTCGGCCTAGACGACAGTTCGGGACCCCCTACCCGAGATCCGCCGGTTTTGACACCGACAGTCAGGATAACTCATACTAGCTGCCCCCCTTCAAATTTTCCCGCCGTTAATGGCTCCCTTCCCGCTTGATATTTGGGAAGAGGACCAGGGCCTATATAAGTAGAGCTAGCCACCATAGTAGGGGTAGCTGAGAGCTGAGTTGAGCTGAGCTAGGCGGAGCTGATCGCATCTCATCTCATCTTAGCTTGATCCAGCCTGATCGAGAGCCTACTCATAAGAACACCTCAACCTCAGGAGGCCGTTCTTCCCTTGTACTGTTCATCATCTACCCTGGAGGCAATCCACCACCACCACACTAGAGTAGGGTATTACACCACAACGGTGGCCTGAACCAGTATAAACCTCGTGTCTTTCTGTGTTGCGAGTTCGTCGAGTTCGTCCGCGAGATCTTAGCGAGCTAGGGCGTAGATCGGTAGGAAGGAAAGACTTCGCGCACACCCCAGTGTTCGAACCTTAAAGGTTTGCCGGAACCCACATCCGACACGACTTATAAACGTTGTGTTTAGAATTGCTTTCACAGTCAAATTGGACGTAATGTGCATGCTTATATGGATGACATTGTGGTTAAGTCCAAGAAAAAGGAGACAATCTTGGATGATCTAAGGGAGACCTTTGACAATCTCCGGGTCTATAAGATGATGCTTAACCCAGCCAAGTGTGTTTTTGGTGTACCTGCAGACAAGCTCTTGGGTTTTCTAGTCTCAAAAAGAGATATGGAAGCTAACCCAGAGAAAATCAAGGCCATTACTTCATTGGCAAAGCCGCCATGTGTTAATGACGTCCAGCGCCTGGCGGGTCGTATTGCAGCCCTGAGGCAGTTCATAAGCCGCCTAGGTGAGAAGGCGATTCCTTTATACCAGATGATGAAGAAGATCATTTTTTGGAGTGACACTGCTGATAAGGCATTTGAAGAGCTCATAAAGCAGTTAGCTGAGCCGCCCATCCTTGCGGCTCCTATTGAGAAAGAACCCTTGCTCCTATATGTGGTGGCTAACAGTAAGGCTGTGAGTGTGGCGATTGTGGTGGAGCGCAACAAGGCGGGTAAGGAATACCCAGTCTAGAGGTCGGCTTATTATGTCAGTGAGGTGTTGATTGAGTCCAAACAATGGTACCCACATTGGCAGAATTTCGTCTATGGAGTGTTCATGGCAAGTCGCAAACTAAAACATTATTTCCTTGGTCATCCTATTACTGTGGTCACCTCTGCCCCTTTAGGAGACATAATTCAAAACAGAGAGGCCAGAAGCCAGGTTGCTAAGTGGGCAATTGAACTCGGACCTCATGGTTTGAAATATGTGCCAACAACAACTATCAAATCTCAGGCTCTGGTGGATTTCATCAACGACTGGACAAAGTTACACATGCTTGAGGAGAAACCTAATAACACATATTGGAGAATTCACTTTGATGGGTCCAGGCAGCTAGAAGGCTTGGTGGCTGGGGTCATATTAACTTCTCCACGAGGTGACAAGTTTTGCTATGTTTTGAGGCTAATGTTTCCTTGTACTAATAATGCAGCTGAATATGAGGCTTTACTCCACGGCCTTCAAATGGTCAAATAAATGAACTTGAGCTGGGTCAGGTGTTTTGGTGAATCTGACCTAGTGGCTCAGCAAGTTTCAGGCACATGGGATTCCAAAGACCCGCTCATGGTGGATTATCGCCGGGCGGTTGATAACATCGCTGGTCACTTCAAGGGTTATTAGGTGGAGCACCTCAATTGAAGGAATAATGAGGTGGCCAATGCTTTAAGGCGGCTTGGTTCTCAATGTAAGTTGGTGCCTCCCAATGTGTTTCTTGATGTCTTACGCAATCCCTCGGTCAAGTTACCATTTAAGGAGGATTTGGCTATTCCTGACCCAGAGGCAGAATTGGTGGCGGCTCTCCATGCTATTCCAGATTGGACTCTGCCTTACCTGGCCTATATGACCCAGGGCGAGTTACCAGAGGATGAAACTTTGGCAAGACAGATAACCAGGTGGTCTAAGTCTATGACAATTGTCAATGGAGAGTTACACCGATGCAACATAACAGGTGTGTTCCAGTGTTGTGTTTCTCCTGAAGAGGGCCGTGAGATTTTGCCTAAGATTCATGAAGGTGATTGTGGTCATCATGTCGGCTCAAATATTTGGTGGCTAAAGCTTTTCGTCATGGGTTTTATTGGTTGACGGCTCATGCTAATGCAAAGGATATCGTCAGTAAATGTGATGGTTGTCAGAAGTTTTCTCGACGGGCTCATGTGCCAACATACGCAACAACTTCACCGCCATCATCACCAACTCTTCCCCCCTCTATGCAGTGGTGTAACCTCTCTCTTACCCGCTGTAAACTCTACTTAAACATGGTGCTCAATGCTATATATTATTTCCCAATGATGTATGCCTATCCTATGATGTTTGAGTATATCTATTTTGTCCTCTGGGCTATTTGATGATCAAGATTGGTTTGAGTTGCATGTTTTATTATTGGTGTTGTCATATGGTGCTCTCTGTGTCACGCAAGCATGAGGGATCCCCGCTGTAGGGTGTTGCAATACGTTCATGATTCGCTTATAGTGGGTTGCGTGAGTGACTGAAACACAAACCCGAGTAAGGGGGTTGTTGCGTATGTGACAAAGAGGACTTAATGCTTTAATGCTATGGTTGGGTTTCACCTTAATGATCTTTAGTAGTTGCGGATGCTTGCTAGAGTTCCAATCATAAGTGCATATGATCCAAGTAGAGAAAGTATGTTAGCTTATGCCTCTCCCTCATATAAAATTGCAATAATGATTACCGGTCTAGTTATCGATTGCCTAGGGACAAATAACTTTCTCGTAACAACAAGCTCTCTACTAAAACTAACTTAGTTGTGTCTTTTATCTAAACAGTCCCTACTTTTTATTTACGTAATCTTTATTATCTTGCAAACCTATCCAAAAACACCTACAAAGTACTTCTAGTTTCATACTTGTTCTAGGTAAAGCGAACGCCAAGCGTGCGTAGAGTTGTATCGGTGGTTGATAGAACTTGAGGGAATATTTGTTCTGCCTTTAGCTCCTCGTTGGGTTCGACACTCTTACTCATCGAAAACTGTTGTGATCCCCTATACTTATCGAAAACTGTTGTGATCCCCTTTTGCTTTATCACTAAGTAGTTTTTATTTGTTGTTCTTAGTTGTTCTTTATCTTTAGTTATGGATATGGAACACGAAATACCAAAAAAATTAGGTGTACTTTCTGCTCATGGAGATGGGGAACCTCCTAAAACCCTCGATGTTGGCTATGTGAAAGATATTATGTACTACTTTAATAATCCTGAGAAAATCCCATTCAATTATGTAATGGGAGTAATGTTGGATCAACGTGAATACTTTAGGGATTACCGCTTGACACAAAAGGGAAACTATTATGGGATCAAATTAATATATTGAATTGGTATGCTAGGCAACTATGCTTGAGATATGATTATACTTGTTGCTCTAGGATGAAGGCTCCACACCTTCCCTTTTTATGCGAATTTAATGATAATAAAACCTTAGCTTCTTATGCTAATGGTATATATGATTACTATGATGTGGAACAAATAGAAGAATTTGTTGCTTTTATGGGTGCTTATGAAATTGAATCTATGTTTAAAGAGTTTGAAGATCTTGATGATTCGGTTTATAGACCTGAAAATTTAGCTATCCTTAAATATTGCAATGAGAATTATGAATACAATTCCGATATTAATGCACTTATTGAGAAAGTCACCGCTGTCCAAGAAGAGACTAATATTTTGCAGGAATCTATGGAAGAAGAAGTTGATGAAACTGTGAGCTTATTGGATGAAAAAGATGAGGAGGAGAGCGAAGAACAAAAGGAGAAAGATGCCAATGATAGTAACTCTTCAACTCATACATTGTTTAATTTCCCTTCATGCTTACCGAAGGATGAATGCTATGATAATTGCTTTGATCCCGTTGATTCTTTTGAAATATCCCTTTTTGATGATGCTTGCTATGCTTTTGGACTAGATGCCAATATGAATTATGCTTATGGAGATGAACTTGCTATAGTTCCTTATGTTAAACAGGAAATTTTTGCTATTGCACCCACGCATGATAGTCCTATTATCTTTTTGAATTCTCCCGACTACACTATATCGGAGAAGTTTGCCCTTATTAAGGATTACATTGATGGGTTGCGTTTTACTACTACACATGATGATTTTGATAGATATAATATGCATGTGCTTGCTGCTCCTACTTGCAATTATTATGAGAGAGGAACTATATCTCCACCTCTCTATGTTTCCCACGTGATAAAATTGCAAGAAATTGTTTATACTATGCATTGGCCTTTACTGTGTGCGCATGAATTGTTCTTTTTATGACATGCCAATGCATAGTAAGAGAGTTAGACTTAGTTGTTGCATGATATATGTTACTTTGTGCTCACTACTAAATTACAAATCATTGTTAATTAAAATTGGCTTTGATATACCTTGGGATCCGGGTGGATCCATTACTTGAGCACTATATGCCTAGCTTAATGGCTTTAAAGAAAGCGCTGCCAGGGAGACAACCCAGAAGTTTTAGAGAGTCATTTATTTCTGTTGAGTGCTTTCATATAGTTTAAAAACAACAAAAATCAAGAGGGGAACCCAAAACTTTTTCAAAAAGGAAAGTGATAGTGAGAAAGACAAGCATTGTTGAAGTGGGAGAGCTCCTTGAACTTTGTTCATGCTCACGGCAACTTTGTGAATCTTGATTACAGAAACTTTTCAAAAATAATAATTATCCCCTTGTACAATTCCATTGTATTATAAAAATAATGTGCCAAGGTTTGCCTTTAGGATGTTTACATTTGCTTGATGGTTTGTACGGTGCAGGACAGAAACTTTGGCTGTAGTGCACGATTTTACATTTTTAGATGGAACGTCAAATGGTTCTGATTCTTTTTGCACTGTCTTTCTATAAAAATTGTTTATTTTTGATAATTTTGGTAGAATGTTTCAAGTATCATAAGTATGGTGAATGTTCAGATTATTACAGACTATTCTGTTTTAGACAGATTCTGTTTTTGATGCATAGTTTGCTTGTTTTGATGAAACTATCGATTTATATTAACAGATTAAGCCATGAAAAAGTTATATTACAGTAGACACAATGCAAAAACAAAATATGAATTGTTTTTCAACAGTACTTAGAGTAGTGATTTGCTTTATTATACTAACGGATCTTACCGAGTTTTCTGTTGAAGTTTTGTGTGTATGAAGTGTTCGATGATCGAGAAGGTCTCGATGTGAGAAGAAGGAAGAGAGGCAAGATCTCAATATTGGGGATGCCCAAGGCACCCCAAGTAAATATTCAAGGAGACTCAAGCGTCTAAGCTTGGGGATGCCCCGGAAGGCATCCCCTCTTTCTTCAACAAGTATCGGTATGTTTTCGGATTCGTTTCGTTCATGAGATATGTGCAATCTTGGAGCGTATTTTGCATTTAGTTTTAATTTTTACTTTATGCACCATGCTGGTATGAGATAGTCCTTGGTTGATTTATATAATTCTCATTACACTTCACTTATATCTTTTGAGTGTGGCTTTATAGAATGCTTCATGTGCTTCACTTATATCATTTGAAGTTTGGATTGCCTGTTTCTCTTCACATAGAAAACCGCCATTTGTAGAATGCTCTTTTGCTTCACTTATATTTGTTAGAGCATGGGCATATCTTTTGTAGAAAGAATTAAACTCTCTTGCTTCACTTATATCGATTTAGAGAGATGACAGGAACTGGTCATTCACATGGTTAGTCATAAAATCCTACATAAAACTTGTAGATCACTGAATATGATATGTTTGATTCCTTGCAATAGTTTTGCGATATAAAGATGGTGATATTAGATTCATGCTAGTGGGTAGTTGTGGATTGTAGAAATACTTGTGTTGAGGTTTGTGATTCTCGTAGAATGCACGTATGGTGAACCGTTATGTGATGAAGTCGGAGCATGATTTATTTATTAATTGTCTTCCTTATGAGTGGCGGTCGGGGACGAGCGATGGTATTTTCCTACCAATCTATCCTCCTAGGAGCATGCACATAGTACTTTGTTTCGATGACTAATAGATTTTTGCAATAAGTATGTGAGTTCTTTATGAGTAATGTTGAGTCCATGGATTATACGCACTCTCACCCTTCCATCATTGCTAGCCTCTCTAGTATCGCACAACTTTCGCCGGTACCATAAACCCACCATATACCTTCCGCAAAACAGCCACCATACCTACCTATCATGGAATTTCCATAGCCATTCCGAGATATATTGCCATGCAACCTCTATCATCATCATATACATGACTTGAGCATTCATTGTCATATTGCTTTGCATGATCGTAAGATAGCTAGCATGATGTTTTCATGGCTTGTTCATTTTTTGATATCATTGCTACGCTAGATCATTGCACATCCCGGTACACCACCGGAGGCATCCATATAGAGTCATACTTTGTTCTAGTATCGAGTTGTAATATTGAGTTGTAAGTAAATAAAAGTGTGATGATCATCATTATTAGGGCATTGCCCCAGTGAGGAAAGGATGATGGAGACTATGATCCCCCCACAAGTCGGGATGAGACTCCGGACTTTAAAAATAAATAAAAGAGGCCAAAGAAGCCCAAATAAAAAAAGAGGCCAAAGAAGCCCACCAAAAAATAAAAAATAAAAAAAATAAAAAGAGAGAGAAAAAGAGAGAAGGGGAAATGTTACTATCCTTTTACCACACTTGTGCTTCAGAATAGCACCATGTTCTTCATATAGAGAGTCTCTTGAGTTATCACTTTCATATACTAGTGGGAATTTTCGTTATAGAACTTGGCTTGTATATTCCGATGATGGGCTTCCTCAAATTCCTGAGGTCTTCATGAGCAAGGAAGTTGGATGCACACCCACTTAGTTTTCAGTCCGAGCTTTCATACACTTATAGCTCTTAGTGCATCCGTTGCATGGCAATCCCTACTCACTCACATTGATATCTATTGATTGGCATCTCCATAGCCCGTTGATACGCCTAGTTGATGTGAGACTATCTTCTCCTTTTTGTCTTCTCCACAACCACCATTCTATTCCACCTATAGTGCTATGTCCATGGCTCACGCTCATGTATTGCGTGAAAGTTGAAAAAGGTTTGAGAACATCAAAAGTATGAAACAATTGCTTGGCTTGTCATCGGGGTTGTGCATGATGTGAATATTTTGTGTGGTGAAGATGGAGCATAGCCAGACTATATGATTTTGTAGGGATAACTTTCTTTGGCCATGTTATTTTGAAAAGATATGATTGCTTTATTAGTGGGCTTGAAGTATTATTGTTTTTATGTCAAATGATAGACTATTGCTTTGAATCACTCGTGTCTTAATATTCATGCCATGATTAGATATGTGATCAAAATTATGCTAGGTGGCATTCCACATCAAAAATTATCTTTTTTATCATTTACCTACTCGAGGACGAGCAGGAATTAAGCTTGGGGATGCTGATACGTCTCCGTCGTATCTATAATTTTTAATTGTTCCATGCCAATATTCTACAACTTTCATATACTTTTGGCAACTTTTTATACTATTTTTGGGACTAACATATTGATCCAGTGCCCAGTGCCAGTTCTTGTTTGTTGCATGTTTTTTGTTTCATAGAATATCCATATCAAACGGAGTCCAAACGGGATAAAAACTGACGGAGATTTTTTTTGGAATATATGTGATTTTTGGGAAGTGAAATCAACGCGAGACAATGCTTGAGGGGCCCACGAGGCAGGGGGCGCGCCCCTGACCCTTGTGTCCACCCCGTAAGGCGGTTGATGCCCTTCTTTCGCCGCAAGAAAGCTAATATCCGGATAGAGATCGTGTTAAAATTTCAGCCCAATCGGATTTACAGATCTCCGGGAATATAAGAAACGGTGAAAGGGTAGAATCTGAGAACGCAGAAACAGAGAGAGACAGAGAGACAGATCCAATCTCGAAGGGGCTCTCGCCCCTCCCATGCCATGGACGCCATGGACTAGAGGGGAAACCCTTCTCCCATCTATGGAGGAGGTCAAGGAAGAAGAAGGAGGATGGGGGCTCTCTCTTCCTCGCTTGCCACCGGGGGCCATCATCATCACAGCAATCTTCACCAACAACTTCACCGCCATCATCACCAACTCTTCCCCCCTCTATGCAGCGGTGTAACCTCTCTCTTACCCGCTGTAATCTCTACTTAAACATGGTGCTCAACGCTATATATGATTTCCCAATGATGTACGGCTATCCTATGATGTTTGAGTAGATCTGTTTTGTCCTATGGGCTATTTGATGATCAAGATTGGTTTGAGTTGCATGTTTTATTGTTGGTGTTGTCCTATGGTGCTCTTTGTGTCGCGCAAGTACGTTCATTATTCGCTTATAGTGGGTTGCGTGAGTGACTGAAACACAAACCTGAGTAAGGGGGTTGTTGCATATGGGACAAAGAGGACTTGATGCTTTAATGCTATGGTTGGGTTTCACCTTAATGATCTTTAGTAGTTGCGGATGCTTGCTAGAGTTCCAATCATAAGTGCATATGGTCCAAGTAGAGAAAGTATGTTAGCTTATGCCTCTCCCTCATATAAAATTGCAATAATGATTACCGGTCTAGTTATTAATTGCCTAGGGACAAATAACTTTCTCGTAACGACAAGCTCTCTACTAAAACTAACTTAGTTGTGTCTTTATCTAAACAGCCCCTACTTTTTATTTACTTAACCTTTATTATCTTGCAAACCTATCCAAAAACACCTACAAAGTACTTCTAGTTTCATACTTGTTCTAGGTAAAGCGAACATCAAGCGTGCATAGAGTTGTATCGGTGGTCGATAGAACTTGAGGGAATATTTGTTCTGCCTTTAGCTCCTCATTGGGTTCGACACTCTTACTTATCGAAAATTGTTGTGATCCCCTATACTTGTGGGTTATCAGTATCTCAACGGTTAGCATGCACGATGGCATGATAAGGCGGATCATCATTTTAAAAGACTACTCTATTACAAGGCTATCACAAGCCCATAAGTTTGGAGCCAAAATGTTTTATGGAGAAGAGATCTTGCACCCTGGCCTGAGAACCGCATGGTTTATCATTGATTTCTTTCCTGGCTCCAGGTCATCCTGCGCTGGGTGACGTCTAGTAGATGCCGGTTAAGGCCTCGAATATGGCTTCATCATTGGTGATGTCCAATTGATGCCGGTTAAGGCCTCGAATATGGCTTCATCCTTTATAATAAGGGCAGAGTCAAGATCAGGGGCAAAGAGGTGCTTACACCTGGCAGGAACAAGGTTCATCACTTGATGAGTGGGCAGCTTAATCTTGTTGTTTTGATCATCATAAGCCGGCGTGTAGAGCTTCAGATTTAGTACTTCAATAAGCTACACGCCAGGTTGTATCTCCCTCACACACTTGTTAAAATCTTGCTCCTCAAAGGCTGACTTGTCATCTTTAAACTCAGGGCACCCGGTGGCAATTTCTTTCGGGTCCAGTTCTGTTGCCCATGCCTTGGCTCGGCCTAGAGCAATGATAGCTCTTGCTCGGGCGGCTGACAGCTGACACTCTTCGATTTGAGCCGGTGCAGTTGAAAATTGTTCTAGTACAGTCTTGAGGAGTGTTGGGGGCTTCTTCCCACCTGACAACAACGAGGCTGTGCAGAGCTCCGGTATACAGCTATTCGGTTAATGAGTACACTGCCTTCAACTTCATCAGCATATTTTCACAAAGGCTGGCCTTCTGGAGCCTATTTACGTAAGACATAAGAGTTGCCACATGAATTAAAAGGATTCCATAGCATAAGTCGCCAGGAGAGTCAAAGCAATACAGAAGCCAATGATGCGAACGGGTATGAATCTTACCAAAGATGGCAGTTGTCATTTGAATGATATGTTGTTTTAAGCCAGATAACTCTTCTGTTACCGGCTTAAGAGCAGCTTCGGCGTCTTCAACCTTCTTGATTAAAGCAGCCTTATCAGTTTCCCAGCCGGCTCTCTTAGCATCAAATTCCATTTTTAACTTCTCTATTGCTTCTAATGAGGCCTTCAACTCTGACTTGGCCTTTGAAGTTTTGGATTGCTGCAGCTTTAAACTTTGCCTTAACTCACCAACTTGTGACTCTTTCATGTTCAATTCTGCCTGGAATAGATACAAGCAAAGGTTACATAACAAGGAGAAAGTTTTGATCATACAATTCATTAAAAGTCCCAAGCACATTGCAAGCAGTGCACTTGGCACTCGGGGGCTAATGTAGGATGTTTTAAAGTTTCTTAAGACCCGGGATTGTCAGATTGGGCCGGCCCTTGGGGGCTACAGGTTTGGATTTCTCAAGTAATTGCAAGTCCTGGCTTAACTTGTCAGTTTATGCTGGCCCATGGGGGCTACAGGTTTGGATTTCTTAAGTAATTGCAAGTCCTGGCTTAATTTGTCAGTTTAAGACCGGCTCTTGGAGGCTACATGTTTGGATTTATTCAAGTAATTACAAGTATCGGCTCAGCCTGTTAGTTTAAGCCAGCCCTTGATAAGGCTACAGATTATCAGGAAGCCCTAAGCATATTCGAAATTCTTTCTTATACTTAAGACTTGGCGGCTAGATAAGTACATATGGAAAGAGGTTCGTAGCATACCTCATAGCTCTCCCACATAAGGTTCACTAAGCCGGCCTCAAGGTCACGTCTAGTATGAAGGCGATTAAGATAACCAACATGGATGTCCCTAGCATTGAGAGCAGCATAAGTCTCTAGATCCAGTTTTGCTTTGCCTTTTTCCAAAGAATGAGCTTCTTCTTTGGCGTTGTGTTTAGCTAGGATAGTTGGATTCCCTGGTTCCGTGTAGCCTGTCCCGGTAATGAGAACATATTCAGTAGTCTTCTTAGGGCTTGACGGCTTGGGGTTTGGTGGGTTATCATCGGCAACCGGTTTGATTTCAATACGGATTGATTCCAGAGTCGTCGGGTCAGTTTATGGTGGCGGGTCATTGACAGGACCGTCAAGATTTTGAGCTGAAGTTCCAGGGGCCTCGGCTATTTGTGTTTCCAGTTCAGCAGCCTTGGGATCTTTAGAAGACCCTCCCACTTTCTTCTTTTTGCCTGGTTTGGCTATGCTTCTACAATAAAGATGCAAGAGATCATAAGCATATATTGTCACAAATTATCTACGAGGCAAAGTGGCATGCTTACCCTTGGGTAACTTTGAGGACCGACATTGGAGTGCCGGAAGAGTTTCCAGATGATGGAGGGATCCCTTGATAGTTTGAATCGAAAATATTAAGTGGTTGACGAAAAAGACCGGCTCTTGGAAAACTAGTTGTCGGGATATGAGGCACCTCATTTCGGCACTTGCGAACTGGGGTATTCGGTAAGCGAGAGTTGAGGTCTTGTGAACCGTCACTACGGGTCATACGTCTAGAGTCATGTTGCTGCTTCTTCAAAAGAAAAATGGGGTCCAAATAAGCAAGAGGATGAGAAATCTTACTTTCTGGATGACCCGCCATGTTTTCTTTCTTGGAAAAAGGTTTGAGTCGGAGGAGACAGGTATTACCTCTGTTGCATTTGCTTGGCTTGTCTCTGCATCATCCTGTGAAGAGTCGGCATCAATAAGTTACATAAAAAGACAACCAAGGGAATTGGGTTCTACCTCCGAGTCATCCAGCATCATAAGATCCTCTGTTGTTTGCTTTTTACGACGAACTGGAGCATGAGACTTGGCCTTAGGTTTCTTAACTGAGGTGGCAGCTTGCGGTTTCCTGGTCCAGAAGGCGGAGTCAGCCTGCATAAACGCAAAAAAGAAGTCGAATCAAGGTATAAGGCCGGGTTAACATATATTGAAGCAAGTAAAGATAAATACTCGCAGGTGGGAGCTGGGTTCTGTTTAAAGAATGGGGCAGGCCCACTTTGTTGCAGTTCTCTTGAGACTTGTCAAGTAGGGTCCGCATGGTCTTAAAAACTTCTTCAACGGTAAAGTTATCTTTTGTGAACCGTTGAGGATCATTTGGTTCGCTAGAATACTAATACATTAAGCCGGAGCGGCGGCTTAAAGGAAGTATCTTCCAGGAGACCCAGCAACGGGTCAAGTCAACCCCAAGTAAACTGTTAGACAACAAGGCTTTGGCCCTGGAAAGGAATTGGAGAGCCATGGCATACTCTTATGGAATAATTTTGCTTGGTGGGTCAAAGTTTAGTGGAAGACGCTCAGCACTAAACCCGGGCAAAGGGTTTTCTGTGGCAGGTGCGGTGTTTTTGCAATAAAACCAAGTGGTTACCCATCCCTTGGGGTGACTGTGAAGGAAATATGCCCTACAGGCAATAATAAAGTTATTATTTATTTCCTTATATCATGATAAATGTTTATTATTCATGCTAGAATTGTATTAGCCGGAAACATAATACATGTGTGAATACATAGACAAACAGAGTGTCACTAGTATGCCTCTACTTGACTAGCTCATTAATCAAAGATGGTTATGTTTCCTAACCATAGACAAAGAGTTGTTATTTGATTAATGGGATCACATCATTAGATGAATGATCTGATTGACTTGACCCATTCCGTTAGCTTAGCACTTGATCATTTAGTTTGTTGCTATTGCTTTCTTCATGACTTATACATGTTCCTATGACTATGAGATTATGCAACTCCCGTTTACCGGAGGAACACTTTGTGTGCTACCAAACTTCACAATGTAACTGGGTGATTATAAAGGTGCTCTACAGGTGTCTCCGAAGGTACTTGTTGGGTTGGCGTATTTCGAGATTAGAATTTGTCACTCCGATTGTCGGAGAGGTATCTCTGGGCCCTCTCGGTAATGCACATCACTTAAGCCTTGCAAGCATTGCAACTAATGAGTTAGTTGCGAGATGATGTATTACGGAACAAGAAAAGAGACTTGCCGGTAACGAGATTGAACTAGGTATTGAGATACCGATGATCGAATCTCGGGCAAGTAACATACCGATGACAAAGGAAACAACGTACGTTGTTATGCGGTCTGACCGATAAAGATCTTCGTAGAATATGTAGGAGCCAATATGGGCATCCAGGTTTGGCTATTGGTTATTGACCAGAGACATGTCTCGATCATGTCTACATTGTTCTCGAACCGTAGGGTCTGCACGCTTAAGGTTTCGATGACAGTTATATTATGAGTTTATGAGTTTTGATGTACCGAAGGAGTTCGGAGTCCCATATGAGATCGGGGACATGACGAGGAGTCTCAAAATGGTCGAGACGTAAAGATCGATATATTGGACGACTATATTCGGACTTCGGAAAGGTTCCGAGTGATTCGGGTATTTTTTGGAGTACCGGAGAGTTACGGGAATTCGCCAGGAGAAGTATTGGGCCTTATTGGGCCATACGGGAAAGAGAGAGGGGCTGCCTAGGGCAGGCCGCGCGCCCCCCAAGGCCTAGTCCGAATTGGACTAGGGGGAGGGGCTGCGCCCCCTCCTTCCTTCCCTTCTCCCTTCCCCTTCCTTGTCTCCTACTCCTAATACTTGGAAGGACTCCTAGTTGGACTAGGAAAGGGGGAATCCTACTCCCGGTGGGAGTAGGACTCCCCTAGGGCGCGCCATAGAGAGGGCCGGCTCTCCCCTCCTCCACTCCTTTATATATGGGGGCAAGGGGCACCCCATAGACACACAATTTGATCTTCGTGATCGTTCCTTAGCCGTGTGCGGTGCCCCCCTCCACGATATTACACCTCGGTCATATTGTAGCGGTGCTTAGGCGAAGCCCTGCGACGGTTGAACATCAAGATCGTCACCACACCGTCGTGCTGACGGAACTCTTCCCCGAAGCTTTGCTGGATCGGAGCCCGGGGAGCGTCATCGAGTTGAACGTGTGCCAAGAACTCGGAGGTGCCAGAGTAACGGTGCTTGGATCGGTTGAACCGGGAAGACGTACGACTACTTCCTCTACGTTGCGTCAACGCTTCCGCTTCGGTCTACGAGGGTACGTAGACAACACTCTCCCCTCTCGTTGCTATGCATCACCATGATCTTGCATGTGCGTAGGAATTTTTTTGAAATTACTACATTCCCCAACAGTGGCATCCGAGCCAGGCTTTTATGTGTTGATGTTATATGCACGAGTAGAACACAAGTGAGTTGTGGGCGATATAAGTCATACTGCTTACCAGCATGTCATACTTTGGTTCGGCGGTATTGTTGGACGAAGCGGCCCGGACCGACATTACGCGTACGCTTACGCGAGACCGGTTCTCCCGACGTGCTTTGCACAAAGGTGGCTAGCGGGTGACAGTTTCTCCAACTTTAGTTGAACCGAGTGTGACTACGCCCGGTCCTTGTGAAGGTTAAAACAACACCAACTTGACAAACTATCGTTGTGGTTTTGATGCGTAGGTAAGATTGGTTTTTGCTTAAGCCCGTAGCAGCCACGTAAAACTTGCAACAAACAAAGTAGAGGACATCTAAATTGTTTTTGCAGGGCATGTTGTGATGTGATATGGTCAAGGCATGATGCTAAATTTTATTGTATGAGATGATCATGTTTTGTAACCGAGTTATCGGCAACTGGCAGGAGCCATATGGTTGTCGCTTTATTGTATGCAATGCAATCGCCCTGTAATGCTTTACTTTATCACTAAGCAGTAGCGATAGTCGTAGAAGCATAAGATTGGCGAGACGACAACGATGCTACGATGGAGATCAAGGTGTCGCGCCGGTGACGATGGTGATCATGACGGTGCTTCGGAGATGGAGATCACAAGCACAAGATGATGATGGCCATATCATATCACTTATATTGATTGCATGTGATGTTTATCTTTTATGCATCTTATCTTGCTTTGATTGACGGTAGCATTATAAGATGATCTCTCACTAAATTTCAAGATAAAAGTGTTCTCCCTGAGTATGCACCGTTGCCAAAGTTCGTCGTGCCCAGACACCACGTGATGATCGGGTGTGATAAGCTCTACGTCCATCTACAACGGGTGCAAGCCAGTTTTGCACACGCAGAATACTCAGGTTAAACTTGACGAGCCTAGCATATGCAGATATGGCCTCGGAACACTAAGACCGAAAGGTCGAGCGTGAATCATATAGTAGATATGATCAACATAGCGATGTTCACCATTGAAAACTACTCCATTTCACGTGATGATCGGTTATGGTTTAGTTGATTTGGATCACGTGATCACTTAGATGATTAGAGGGATGTCTATCTAAGTGGGAGTTCTTAAAGTAATATGATTAATTTAACTTTAATTTATCATGAACTTAGTCCTGGTAGTATTTTGCAAATTATGTTGTAGATCAATAGCTCGTGTTGTTGTTTTCATATGTTTATTTTGATATGTTCCTAGAGAAAACTGTGTTGAAAAATGTTAGTAGCAATGATGCGGATTGGATCCGTGATCTGAGGTTTATCCTCATTACTGCATAGAATAATTATGTCCCTGATGCACCGCTAGGTGACAGATCTATAGCAGGAGCAGATGCAGACATTATGAACGTTTGGCTAGCTCAATATGATGACTACTTGATAGTTTAGTGCACCATGCTTAACGTCTTAGAATCGGGACTTCAAAGACGTTTTGAACATCATGGACCATACAAGATGTTCCAGGAGTTGAAGTTAATATTTCAAGCAAATACCCAAGTTGAGAGATATGAAATATCCAACAAGTTCTATAGCTAAAAGATGGAGGAGAATCGCTCAACTAGTGAGCATGTGCTCAGATTGTCTGGGTACTACAATCGCTTGAATCAAGTGGGAGTTAATCTTCCAGATAAGATAGTGATTGACATAATTCTCTAGTCACCATCACCAAGTTAGTAGAACTTCGTGATGAACTATGATATGCAAGGGATAACGGAATCGATTCCCAAGCTCTTCGTAATGCTGAAATTGACGAAGGTAGAAATTGAGAAAAACATCAAGTGTTGATGGTTGACAAGATCACTAGTTTCAAGAAAAGGGCAAAGGGAAAAAGGGGAACTTCAAAAAGGAACAGCAAGCAAGTTGCTGCTCAAGTGAAGAAGCCCAAGTCTGGTCCTAAGCCTGAGACTAAGTGCTTCTACTGCAAAGGGACTGGTCACTGGAAGCGGAACTACCCCAAGTGATTGGAGGATAAGAAGGATGGCAAAGTCAACATAAGTATATTTGATATACATGTTATTGATGTGTACTTTACTAATGTTTATAGCAACCCCTCAGTATTTGATACTAGTTCATTTGCTAAGATTAGTAACTTGAAACGGGAGTTGCGGAATAAACAGAGACTAGTTAAGGGTGAAGTGACGATGTGTGTTGGAAGTGGTTCCAAGTTTGATATGATCATCATCGCACACTCCCTATACTTTCGGGATTAGTGTGGAACCTAAATAAGTGTTATTTGGTGTTGAGAATGAATATGATTTGATCATGTTTATTGCAATACGGTTATTCATTTAAGTAAGAGAATAAATTGTTGTTCTGTTTACATGAATAAAACCTTATATGGTTACACACCCAATGAAAATGGTTCGTTGGATCTCGATCATAGTGATACACATATTCATAATATTGAAACCAAAAGATGCAAAGTTAATAATGATAGTGCAACTTATTTGTGGCACTGCCGTTTAGGTCATATTGGTGTAAAGCACATGAAGAAACTCCATGCTGATGGGCTTTTGGAATCACTTGATTATGAATCACTTGATGCTTGCGAACCATGCCTCATGGGCAAGATGACTAAGACTCCGTTCTCCGGAACAATGGAACGAGCAACTGACTTATTGGAAATAATACATACTGATGTATGCAATCCGATGAGTGTTAAAGCTCGCGGCAGGTATCGTTATTTTCTGACTTTCACAGATGATTTGAGCAGATATGGGTATATCTACTTGATGAAACATAAGTCTGAAACATTTGAAAAGTTCAAAGAAATTCAGAGTGAAGTGGAAAATCATCGTAACAAGAAAATAAAGTTTCTACGATTTGATCGTGGAGAAGAGTATTTGAGTTACGAGTTTGGTCTTCAGTTAAAACAATGTGAAATAGTTTCACTACTTACGCCACGTGGAACACCACAACATAATGGTGTGTCCGAACGTCATAACCGTACTTTATTGGATAAAGTACAAACTATGATGTTTCTTACCGATTTACCACTATTGTTTTTGGGGTTATGCATTAAAGACAGTTGCATTCACGTTAAAAAGGGCACCATCTAAGTCCGTTGAAACGACACAATCTGAACTGTGGTTTGGCAAGAAACCAAAGTTGTCGTTTCTTAAAAGTTTGGGGTTGCGACGCTTATATGAAAAAGTTTCATCCTGATAAGCTCAAACCCAAATCGGAGATATGTGTCTTCATAGGATACCCAAAGGAGATAGTTGGGTACACCTTCTATCACAGATCCGAAGGCAAGACATTCATTGCTAAGAATGGATCCTTTCTAGAGAAGGAGTTTCTCTCGAAAGAAGTGAGTGGGAGGAAAGTAGAACTTGATGAGGTAACTGTACCTGCTCCCTTATTGGAAAGTAGTTCATCACAGTAACCTGTTCCTGTGACTACTACACCAATTAGTGAGGAAGCTAATGATGATGATCATGTAACTTCAGATCAAGTTACTACCGAACCTTGTAGGTAAACCAGAGTGAGATCTGCACCAGAGTGGTACGGTAATCCTATTCTGGAAGTCATGCTACTAGATCATGATGAACCTACGAACTATGAGGAAGCGATGATGAGCCCAGATTCCGCAAAATGGTTTGAGGCCATGAAATCTGAGATGGGATCCATGTATGAGAACAAAGTGTAGACTTTGGTTGACTTGCCTGATGATCGGCAAGCCATAGAAAATAACTGGATCTTTAAGAGGAAGACGGACGCTGATAGTAGTGTTACTATCTACAAAGCTAGAATTGTCGCAAAAGGTTTTCGACAAGTTCAAGGTGTTGACTATGATGAGAGTTTCTCATTCGTATCTATGCTTAAGTCTGTCCGAATCATGTTAGCAATTGCCGCATTTTATGAAATCTGGCAAATGGATAAACAAAACTGCATTCCTTAAATGGATTTATTAAAGAAGAGTTGTATATGATGCAACCAGAAGGTTTTGTCAATCCTAAAGGTGTTAACAAAATATGCAAGCTCCAGCGATCCATCTATGGACTGGTGCAAGCATCTCGGAGTTGGAATACACGCTTTGATAAGTTGATCAAAGCATATAGTTTTATACAGACTTGTGGTGAAGCCTGTATTTACAAGAAAGTGAGTGGGAGCACTACAGCATTTCTGATAAGTATATGTGAATGACATATTATTGATTGGAAATAATGTAGAACTATTCTGCAAAGCATAAAGGAGTGTTTAAAAGGAGTTTTTCAAAGAAAGACCTCGGTGAAGCTGCTTACATATTGAGCATCAAGATCTATAGAGATAGATCAAAACGCTTGATAAGATTTTTTGAATGAGTACATACCTTGACAAGATTTTGAAGTAGTTCAAAATGGAACAGTCAAAGAAAGAGTTCTTGCCTGTGTTACAAGGTGTGAAATTGAGTAAGACTCAAAACCCGACCACGGCAGAAGATAGAAAGAGAATGAAAGTCATTCCCTATGCCTTGGCCATAGGTTCTATAAAGTAAGCCATGCTGTGTACTAGATCTATTATATACCCTACACTGTGTTTAGCAAGGGAGTACAATAGTGATCTAGGAGTAGATCACTGGAAAGCGGTCAAAATTATCCTTAGTGGAATAAGGATGTGTTTCTCGATTATGGAGGTGACAATAAGGTTCGTCGTAAAGAGTTACGTCGATGCAAGTTTTGACACTAATCCAGATGACTCTAAGTCTCAATCTGGATACATATTGAAAGTGGGAGCAATTAGCTAGAGTAGCTCCATGCAGAGTATTGTTGACATAGAAATTTGCAAAATACATACGGATCTGAATGTGGCAGACCCGTTGACTAAACTTCTCTCACAAGCAAAACATGATTACACCTTAGTACACTTTGGGTGTTAATCACATAGCGATGTGAACTAGATTATTGACTCTAGTAAGCCCTTTGAGTGTTGGTCACATAACGATGTGAACTATGGGTGTTAATCACATGATGATGTGAACTATTGGTGTTAAATCACATGGTGATGTGAACTAGATTATTGACTCTAGTGCAAGTGGGAGACTGAAGGAAATATGCCCTAGAGGCAATAATAAAGTTATTATTTATTTCCTTATATCATGATAAATGTTTATTATTCATGCTAGAATTGTATTAACTGGAAACATAATACATGTGTTAATACATAGACAAACAGAGTGTCACTAGTATGCCTCTACTTGACTAGCTCATTAATCAAAGATGGTTATGTTTCCTAACCATAGACAAAGAGTTGCTATTTGATTAATGGGATCACATCATTAGATGAATGATCTGATTGACTTGACCCATTCCGTTAGCTTAGCACTTGATCGTTTAGTTTGTTGCTATTGCTTTCTTCATGACTTATACATGTTCCTATGACTATGAGATTATGCAACTCCCGTTTACCGGAGGAACACTTTGTGTGCTACCAAACATCACAACGTAACTGGGTGATTATAAAGGTGCTCTACAGGTGTCTCCGAAGGTACTTGTTGGGTTAGCGTATTTCGAGATTAGGATTTGTCACTCCGATTGTCGAAGAGGTATCTCTGGGCCCTCTCGGTAATGCACATCACTTAAGCCTTGCAAGCATTGCAACTAATGAGTTAGTTGCGAGATGATGTATTACGGAACAAGTAAAGAGACTTGCCGGTAATGAGATTGAACTAGGTATTGAGATACCGACGATCGAATCTCGGGCAAGTAACATACCGATGACAAAGGGAACAACGTATGTTGTTATGCGGTCTGACCGATAAAGATCTTCGTAGAATATGTAGGAGCCAATATGGGCATCCAGGTTCGGCTATTGGTTATTGACCGGAGACGTGTCTCGGTCATGTCTACATTGTTCTCGAACCGTAGGGTCCGCACGCTTAAGGTTTCGATGACAGTTATATTATGAGTTTATGAGTTTTGATGTACCGAAGGAGTTCGGAGTCCCAGATGAGATCAGGGACATGACGAGGAGTCTCGAAACGGTCGAGACGTAAAGATCGATATATTGGACGACTATATTCGGACTTCGGAAAGGTTCCGAGTGATTCGGGTATTTTTTGGAGTACCGGAGAGTTACGGGAATTCGCCGGGAGAAGTATTGGGCCTTATTGGGCCATACGGGAAAGAGAGAGGGGCTGCCTAGGGCAGGACGCCCCCCCCAAGGCCTAGTCCGAATTGGACTAGGGTGTAACACCCCGGATGTAACTTTCCCAATTTGTACTCCAACTCTTGCCGTTTCCGGCGTTAAGTTATTTTATTTTTTTCGGGTTCGGGTTTTTGTCTCCGTGTGTTGTTGTCATTGTCATGCATCTCATATCATGTCACCATATGCATTGCATTTGCATACGTGTTCGTCTCATGCATTCGAGCATTTTCCCCATTGTCCGTTTTGCATTCCGGCGCTTCGTTCTCCTCCGGTGGTCATTTCTAGCTTTCTTTCGTGTGTGGGGATTAAACATTTCCGGATTGGATCGAGACTTGCCAAGCGGCCTTGGTTTACTACCGGTAGACCGCCTGTAAGGTTTCGTATCATTTGGACTTCGTTTGATACTTCAACGGTTAACCGAGGGACCAAAAAGGCCTCGCATGTGTTGCAGCCCAACACCCCTCCAATTTGGCCCAAAACCCACCAAACTCTGCTCCATCATCTAGAGCGTTCGATCACGATCGCGTGGCCGAAAACCGCACCTCATTTGGACTCTCCTAGCTCCCTCTAACTCTATTTAAAGGTCCCCCGATTTTCGGATCTCCTCCTACCTCCGTAACCCTAAAAAAACCTCGCGCGCCGCCGGACATGTCCGTTCCGGCCGGACGCCCCGCCGCCGCCGCCCCGGACCAATAAACAAGCGCCACGTGGGCGCCTCGGACCACATCACCGCCACTCCCTCCGAGGCCCACTCGGGCCCGAGGCCAGCCCGCTCGCCGCCGATCCGGGCCAGAGGCCGCACGCCTCGCCCGCGCCTTCTTCCCCGTAGCCGCGCCGCCTCCCCGCCGCCCGTGCGCCGCCGCCACGCCGGCGCTGCGAGCCGCCGCACGCCGCCGCCTCTCCACGCCGGCGACGAGTGCCGCAGCTCCGCCGC
>NC_041382.1:663267988-663306612 GCF_002162155.2 Triticum dicoccoides | reverse complement strand
CGCCGGCCGGTCCCTGCGCCGCCCCGCACGGCCCTCCTCCTCGCCGGATCTCCGCCCCGGCGACCCCTCCGGCCTCTCCCTCAACTCCGGCGAAGAACCCCGGTCATCCTCGTGATCCGCACCGCCGTGCTACAATGACCTTCGCCCGATCCAGATCTGTGAACAGTGAAACCCTAGGTTGATTTTTTTTCTCTAAGTCCCAAAAATCTCAGTCCAAGTGCCTCTGTTCGTAGCTCCGTAACTTTGCATCCGTAGCTTCGATTCATGCATATAGCATATCAAAATGTTCACCTCAGAGAGTACATCATTTCATTCCATTGCATCATTTTCATTTGAGTTCATATTGATGCCCGAAATGCTGTTAGAAGAGGGCTACTTGAGTTAATTGTCAGATCTGCTACTCCGTTTAGGTTTTTGTCATTTTTGCCATGATTAATGTGTGCATGCTATGCCCTGATGCTCTACATGAGTTTTGTTAAGGGTTTTGTCATCTTTCCAGAGGTGCAAACCATGTATTTTTGTAATGTGTGTGGTGACTTGTGCAAGCTTGCAAAGTGGTGCACTTGCTAATTCTGTTTTCAGGGACTTAGTAATTTCACCAAGTCCTGGAGCTGTTTATCTCATGATGCCATATTTTCATGTTGTTTCCTAGTGATTCGTGCCTCTTTTGAGGATGATCAGTAAGGGAGTTTTGTTAATATTGTAGTGCTCTATCCATCCATGTCTTTTTTTGCAATTATGGAGCAACCTAGCTTCAGGCAATCGAGCTCTACTTTTGCTACTTTGTGAATCTGGGCAGATTGTCAACTTGTTTGCAATTTTTCCGGTGATGTTGTAGTTGATCCGTGCATGCTATGCTATTGTTCTTGCCCTGTCTAGCTTGCATTTTGTGCCTTGTTGATGGATGTATGCTTGTCTTGCCATGACTTGCACTGTAGTGAGTACATCGAGCTCGTGAACACGCCTACTTGAGTTATATTTCAGCATGTGTCAGTTTTTCACTAAGTCTGAAAACTGATTATGTTTTTGTTATGTTCACATGCTTGCAATTGTATTTTCTGATCCCTTTTGGATCAAGGTCACTAAGGGACTTTTGTTAAGCTCTTTGAGGAGCTCCATGCCATGCCTTACTTTGCCATGATCAGGTCCTGTAGCATGTAGTTTTGTTGCTCCGAAGAGGGCTACCTGATCTGAGATTCCAGACAAGTGTTGATTTCACTAAGTTTGAGATCTGTTTGTCATATACATTTTTGCCATGCTTGTTTGAACCTGTTAATGGATGAATTGGTCGTAGCTCAGTGCTAGAATTTTGTTAAGCATCTTGTGTCCATCCCTGCCATGTATTTTGTTGTCATGTTTGGGTGCTGTAGCATGTTCATTTCGTTGCATTTAGATGCCTACTTGCTGTAAATCGCAGACCGGTGTCATTTTTGAATCGCTTGCCATTTCCAAACCGTAACTCCGATTCCGGCGTTCTTTATATCGTTTTCAAGCGATTTCATCTCATCTTTCCAATGGCATACTTGGTTTTCCATGTTGAGACCAGGTTCATGCATTTCCTGTCATATCTTGCATTTGGCATCCCGCATCGCATCCCGCATAGCATATCATCATTGCATCATATTGCTTGATCCTTGCATGTGGTTGATTGTATCCTTGTTGCTTGTTTGTCTTGTTTAGGTAGAGCTGGGAGACGAGTTCGCTAACGAGGAGCCCGTTGAGTTTGCTTTTGAGGATCCAGTCAACTCTGACAACTGTGCAGGCAAGATGATCATACCCTCGAAATCACTACTATCTTTGTTATGCTAGTTTGCTCGCTCCTTTGTTATGCCAATGCTACGATGCCTACCACTTGCTTGCAAGCCTCCCAAATTGCCATGTCAAACCTCTAACCCACCATGTCCTAGCAAACCGTTGATTGGCTGTGTTACCGCTTTGCTTAGCCCCTCTTATAGCGTTGGTAGTTGCAGGTGAAGATTGAAGGCCGTTCCTTGTTGGGACATTTATTTACTTGTTGGGATAACATTATATTATCTTTCTATCTTAATGCATCTATATACTTGGTAAAGGGTGGAAGGCTCGGCCTCTCGCCTAGTGTTTTGTTCCACTCTTGCCGCCCTAGTTTCCGTCATATCGGTGTTATGTTCCTGGATTTTGCGTTCCTTATGCGGTTGGGTTATAATGGGAACCCCTTGATAGTTCGCCTTGATTAAAGCTTTTCCAGCAATGGCCAATATTGGTTTTACTTTTTGCCACCTAGCCTTTTCTTTCCCTTGGGTTCTGCAGACTCAAGGGTCATCTTATTTTAGCCCCCCCCCCCCAGGGCCAGTGCTCCTCTGAGTGTTGGTCCAACTGAGCGATGTCCGGGGCTACCAGGGGAAACTCTGGGCTGGCCTACCCGACGTCTTCCTCATCTGAGTGTGCCCTGAGAACGAGATATGTGCAGCTCCTATCGGGATTTGTCGGCACATTCGGGCGGTGTTGCTGGTCTTGTTTTAACCTGTCAAAGTGTCTTGAATTATCGAGATACCGAGTCTGATCAGAACGTCTTGGGAGGAGGTCTATTCCTTCGTTGACCGTGAGAGCTTGTCATGGGCTAAGTTGGGACTCCCCTGCAGGGATTTGAACTTTCAAAAGCCGTGCCCGCGGTTATGGGCATATGGGAATTTGTTAATGTCCGGTTATAGATAACTTGAGCCTTAACTTAATTAAAATGAATCAACCGTGTGAGTTACCGTGATGGCCTCTTCTCGGCGGAGTCCGGGAAGTGGACACGGTGTTGGAGTAATGCTTGCGCAGGATGTTCTCTAGATTACTCGCTCGCGCTTTGCCTCTTCTTCTCGCTCTCTTTTGCGAATAAGTTAGCCACCATACTTGCTAGTCGCTTGCTGCAGCTCCACTTATGTTTACCTTGCCATACCTATAAGCTTAAATAGTCTTGATCGCGAGGGTGCGAGATTGCTGAGTCCTTGTGGCTCACAGATTACTATTACACTAGGTGCAGGGCCTGATGATTCCGCTCCAGGAGACGCGTATGAGCTCAAGTGGGAGTTCGACGAAGACTCTCAATGTTACTATGTTTCCTTTCCCGATGATCAGTAGTGGTGCCCGGTTGGGGGTGATTGGGACCGTGTCGCATGTTGGGTTCTCTTTTATTTTGGCGCCGTAGTCGGGCCATGAGTGTTTGGATGATGTAATGTTATTTATGTACTTGATTGACGTGGCGAGTGTAAGCCAACTATGTTATCTCCCCTTCTATTATCATATTACATGGGATGTTGTGAAGATTGCCTAACTTGCGACATATGCCTTCAATGCGATTATGTCTCTAAGTCATGCCTCGACACGTGGGAGCTATAGTCGCATCGAGGGTGTTACAAGTTGGTAATCAGAGCCTTCCCCGGCCTTAGGAGCCCCATTGCTTGATCGTTTTTAGCGGCCGAGTTGTGTCTAGAAAAATGTTTTGAGTCTTTAGGAATTATATATCGGAGAGATTAGGAATTCTTTTTACTTCCCAGTCTCCTCATCGCTCTGGTAAGGCATCCTGACTTAGAGTTTTGACTCTTCTCTTCTCAAATTTCACTAAAAAAATTTAGGATCACGCGGGTATCTTGGAATCGTTCCGACGGTTTTATGATGAGAACATTGTCTTGGTGCCTCCTGTCAGGGGTTTAGTGGAAGTGTCCCGGGGAGTTGAGCTCTGAGGTGTTTTCATCATAATTTTATCGTTGCAGTTCTGGAATACCTGAGTCTAGTACGCCGACATCGAAAATCTCTTTTATGCAGTTCGTTGGTGAGATAACCTCAACGCCACCCAGTACTGGGGCGGGAGTTCGGGAGTATCGCCATAACTTGTATAACATATGCTTTTCAAAGGTTGAGGTAGATGGTTTCCGAAGGTTTCTTGGTTATGTGTTGAAGGATGGATACAACTGGATGTAGGATTTGCTAGTTTGGGTGAGATATTATGCTTCCCCTGTATCCCCAACACCTGATTACATAACCGGAAAGGTTCGGGAGTTTCATAGGTGGGAATTCTAGTAGCTCTAGTTCTTCTTCCACGGATATTTGGTTTGAGATTGGGATTTCTTACCGATTATTCGTTCTTGATCCGTATCTTGTTGATTTATTTCTCTACCTTAATTCTACGTGGCTTCTCAATTTATGGATATGTGACCATTTCAAGAGGAATGCATTCGTTCATTTTGTTCGGATGTGAAGACTATATGTTGCAATTTTCATTCCGTTGGATTCAGCTTCAATATTTATCTATCAATGTGCTAATGGTGGTCAACCTCTTCAGGATGGCTCCTCCAACGCGCACGACTCCGAATCCTGATCCGCCACCACCTCCACCTCCTCCGGAGGCATGGCAAGCTGTGATGGCCGCAACCAATGCAAACACATAGTTGATCATGCAAATTCTCCAAGAGCGCAATCAAGGCAACCAAGGGAATCAAGGCAGCAATCAGAATCACTTTGCTTCACTCAACCAGTTCCTTGCTAACGGACCAAAGGCTTTCAGCAATTGTGTTGAGGCAACCGATGCTGACGATTGGCTTGTGGATCTGTGTAAGCATTTCGAGTGCAGTAACGTCAGGCCTGAGGACTTTGTCAAGTTCACTTCCTTCCAACTCAAAGATCAAGCTGCAGAATGGTTCCAGCAGTACAAGGACTCCAGAGGTGGACGTGTTATCACTTGGGATGATTTCCGTCGAGATTTAAGAGCTCATCATATTCCTCAGAGCGTGGTTGAAAGCAAGCGTGAGGAATTCCGCAATCTGAAGAAATGCTCTTTGTCTGTCTATGACTACAACAAGTTGTTTTAGAAGCTCGCCCGCTTTGCCAAGCAGGACGTCCCTGATGAGAAGAGCATGATATACCAGTTCAGGGGTGGTCTCAGAGAAGAAATTCAGCTTGCTCTTGTCCTCTTTGAGCCCTTGAGATACGATGAGTTCTACAACATGGCACTGAAGCAAGAGGCTGCTCAGTTGAGGTGTGATGCTTCGAAGAAGCGAGTCAGAGATGTTACTCCTTCTTCCTCTACTCAAGTGGCCAAGCAGCAGAAGTATTAGCTTCCTCCTCCTCCGTTTCGTCAGCCGTATCAGCAGAAGAGCAAAGGTGGCAGTGGTTCTTCCCACCCACCCAAACCTGGCTTTCAGAACAAGACTTCGTCTCAAGCTCCAAGATCGAGTGCTCCGTACCACCGTCCGCTTTCAGAGGTCACATGCAACAAGTGCCAACAGAAGGGTCACTATGCCAACAAGTGTTTCAACCAGAGGCGTCTTCCTCCTCCTCCTCCTGTCAGATCGGCAAGTACAGCTGTGGTCAAGCATAATCCCAAGTCTGCCAAGGTCAATTTGATGAATGCAGCTCAGGCAGAGGAATCACCAGATGTGATCATGGGTAACCTTCATGTTAATGACATTCCTGCAAGAGTTCTTTTTGACACTGGTGCATCTTTATCATTTTTATCGAAGCCTTTTGCATCCATGCATGATGTGCATACTATTGATTTGCCTAAGCCGATAGCGGTTTCTTCTCCGGGTTTGTTCATGAACACCAAAATGATGGCTCCGGATGTCACTATCACGTTGGGCGATTACAAGTTTCTTTCTTCTCCTATGGTGCTTGGTAACTTAGATATTGATCTTATTCTTGGAATGGATTGGCTTACTAAGCACAAGGCTCAGCTTGATTGTGCAGCCAGGCAGATTCAATTGACTCATTCGTCTGAGGATGTAATTGTGTTTGCCGCTTGTGATGATACCATTCGTCTGTTTTCTCTCAATGAGAAGGGTGAATTGGATGCTATTTCGCAAATTCCAGTCGTTTGCGAATATCAAGACGTCTTTCCAAAAGAGCTTCCAGGAATGCCTCCGCACCGGCCAGTTGAATTCGTTAGTGATCTTGAGCCTGGTACGGAACCTGTGTGCAAACGTCCTTACAAGCTTGGACCTGAAGAGTTGAAGGAGCTGAAGAAGCAACTCGATATTCAAGAGAAAATGGGTCTCATCCGGCCTAGTTCTTCTCCGTGGGGTTGTGGTGTTCTTTTTGTCAAGAAGAAGGATGGAATGGACCGACTTTGTGTTGATTACCGTCTAGTGAACAAGAAGACCATCAAGAACAAATACCCACTTCCCAACATCAATGAGCTGTTCAAACAACTCAAAGGTGCCCAAGTATTCTCCAAGCTTGATCTCCGTATGGGTTATCATCAGATTCGAATCCATGAGCAAGATATTCCCAAGACGACTTTCAGGACAAGCTTTGGTTCATATGAATACACTGTCATGTCTTTTGGTCTCGTCAACGCTCCTCTGACGTTCTCTCACATGATGAACTTCATCTTCAATGCCTACACCAATGACTTCGTTTTGGTCTATCTCGACGACATTCTGGTTTTCTCCAAGAATAAGGAACATCATGCCAAGCATTTGGTTTGGTTCTTGATAAGCTCAGAGAACATCAGTTCTACGCCAAGTTCTCCAAGTGTGAATTTTGGCTTGATGAGGTTCTTTATCTTGGTCATATCATCTCTGCCAAGGTCATTGTCGTGAACCCTGAGAAGGTGTCTGCAATTGTGAATTGGGAACCTCCTCAGAACGTGAAGCAACTCCGCAGTTTTCTCGGTCTCGCAAGCTATTGCTGAAGATTCGTTGAAAACTTTTCCAAGATCGCGAAGCCTCTCTCTAATCTTCTCCAGAAGCACGTCAAGTACGTTTGGTCTCCGGAGTGTGACATTGCTTTCAACACTTTGAAAGAGAAATTGATCACTGCTCCAGTTCTGACTCCGCCTGAGGAATCCAAGCCGTACGAGGTCTTTTGTGATGCCTCTCTCCAAGGTCTTGGCGCAGTATTGATGCAAGAGAAGAAAGTTGTTGCTTATACCTCCCGCCAGTTGAAGCCTAATGAGAAGAACTACCCCACTCATGATCTCGAGTTGGCGGCAGTTGTGCATGCTCTTTTGACTTGGAGACATCTTCTATTGGGAAGAAAAGTGGACATTTTCACTGATCACAAGAGTCTCAAGTACATCTTCACTCAGCCTAATCTCAACCTCAGGCAAACTCGATGGTTCGAAATGATTCAAGAGTATAATCCGAGTATCAAGTATACTCCAGGCAAGGCTAATGTAATTGCTGATGCATTGAGCAGGAAAGCTTACTGCAACAGTCTGATTCTCAAGCCTTATCAATCCGAGCTTTGTGAAGCTTTCCGCAAACTTAACCTGCAAGTTGTTCCTCAAGGTTTCCTCGCCAACCTTCAAGTCTCTCCTACCTTAGAAGACCAGATTCGCCAAGCCCAGCTTCTTGATGCTATGGTGAAAACGGTGAAGATTGGGATTGCCAAGAATCAGTCCAAGTACAAGTGCTACCGCCTTGATGACAAGGACACTCTCTTCTTTGAGGATCGTATTGTTGTACCCAAAGGTGAACTTCGTAAAGTGATCATGAACGAGGCTCACAATTCTCTCCTCTCCATCCACCCTGGGAGCACGAAGATGTATCAGGACCTCAAGCAAGCTTATTGGTGGACTCGAATGAAGCGCGAGATTGCTCAATTCGTGAATGAATGTGATGTCTGCAGAAGAGTGAAGGCAGAACACCAAAGGCCAACAAGTCTCCTCCAACCTCTTGCCATTCCAAAATGGAAGTTTGACCACATTGAAATGGACTTCGTGACTGGGTTTCCAAAGTCCAAGCGTGGCAATGATGCTATATTCGTTGTCATCGACAAACTCACCAAAGTGGCTCACTTTCTGCCTATCAAAGAGTCGATCACTGCAGCTCAATTGGCGGAACTCTATACCTCTCGTATTGTCTCTCTGCATGGTATTCCTCAAGTGATCTCTTCAGACCATGGCAGCATCTTTACCTCAAAGTTTTGGGATTCTTTCCAGAAGGCCATGGGCACTAACATCCGCTTTAGCACAGCTTTCCATCCTCAAACTAGCGGTCAAGTCGAGCGTGTCAACCAGATTCTTGAAGATATGCTCAGGGCTTGTGTGATCTCCTTCGGCATGAAGTGGGAGGATTGTCTTCCTTATGCTGAATTCTCCTACAACAACAGTTTTTAAGCAAGTTCGGGCAAGGCCCCATTTGAAATTCTGTATGGCAGGAAGTGTCGTACCCCTCTCAACTGGTCTGAAACCAGTGAACGTCATCTTTTGGGTAATGACTTAATCACAGAGGCAGAAGAAATGTGCAAAGTCATTCAAGATAACCTCAAAGCAGCCCAATCCCGTCAGAAGAGCTACTATGATAGTAAGCACCGTGATTTGGCTTTCGAGATCGGAGATCATGTTTACCTCCGCGTCTCTCCTATGAAAGGTACTCGTCGCTTCGGTATCAAAGGGAAGCTTGCCCCTAGATACGTGGGACCTTTCAAGATTGTCAGCAAGAGAGGCGACCTCACCTATCAACTCGAGCTTCCTTCAAACTTCACAAATGTTCATGAAGTGTTCCATGTCTCTCAGCTTCGAAAGTGCTTCAAGACTCCTGACCGCACCGTCAACTTCGAGGACACTGAGCTCCAAGAAGATCTCCCTTATCATGAGCACCCAGTTTCTATTCTTGAAGAGACTGAACGCAAGACTCGCAACAAGTCAATCAAATTTCTCAAAGTCAAGTGGTCACACCATTCCAAACGTGAAGCTACCTGGGAATGCGAGGATCATCTCCGTTCTGAGTACCCGGCGTTCTTTCAGTCCTAGATCTCGGGACGAGATCCTTTCATAGTGGTGGAGTGTTGTAACACCCCAGATGTAACTTTCTCAATTTGTACTCCAACTCTTGCCGTTTCCGGCGTTAAGTTATTTTATTTTTCTCGGGTTCGGGTTTTTGGCTCCGTGTGTTGTTGTCATTGTCATGCATCTCATATCATGTCATCATGTGCATTGCATTTGCATACGTGTTCGTCTCATGCATTCGAGCATTTTCCCCGTTGTCCGTTTTGCATTCCGGCGCTTCGTTCTCCTCCGGTGGTCATTTCTAGCTTTCTTTCGTGTGTGGGGATTAAACATTTCTGGATTGGACTGAGACTTGCCAAGCGGCCTTGGTTTACTACCGGTAGACCGCCTGTCAAGTTTTGTATCATTTGGACTTCGTTTGATACTCCAACGGTTAACCGAGGGACCAAAAAGGCCTCGGGTGTGTTGCAACACCCCTCCAATTTGGCCCAAAACCCACCAAACTCTGCTCCATCATCTGCAGCGTTCGATCACGATCGCGTGGCCGAAAACCGCACCTCATTTGGACTATCCTAGCTCCCTCTAACTCTATTTAAAGGCCCCCCCCGATTTTCGGATCTCCTCCTACCTCCGTAACCCTAAAAAAACCTCGCACGCCACCGGACATGTCTGTTCCGGCCGGACGCCCCGCCGCCGCCGCCCCGGACCAATAGGCAAGCGCCACGTGGGCGCCTCGGACCACATCACCGCCACTCCCGCCGAGGCCCACTCAGGCCCGAGGCCGGCCGGCCCGCCGCCGATCCGGGCCAGAGGCCGCGCGCCTCGCCCGCGCCTTCTTCCCCGTAGCCGCGCTGCCTCCCCGCCGCCTGTGCGCCGCCGCCGCGCCGGCGCTGCGAGCCGCCGCACGCCGCCGCCTCTCCACGCCGGTGACGAGCGCCGCTGCTCTGCCGCCCGCCGCTCGGCAAGCCGCCGCCCCGCACGGCCCTCCTCCTCGCCGGATCTCCGCCCCGGCGACCCCTCCGGCCTCTCCCTCAACTCCGGCGAAGAACCCCGGTCATCCTCGTGATCCGCACCGCCGTGCTACAATGACCTTCGCCCGATCCAGATCTGTGAACAGTGAAACCCTAGGTTGATTTTTTCTCTAAGTCCCAAAAATCTCAGTCCAAGTGCCTCTGTTCGTAGCTCCGTAACTTTGCATCCGTAGCTCCGATTCATGCATATAGCATACCAAAATGTTCATCTCAGAGAGTACATCATTTCATTCCATTGCATCATTTTCATTTGAGTTGATATTGATACCCGAAATGCTGTCAAAAGAGGGCTACTTGAGTTAATTGTCAGATCTGCTACTCCATTTAGGTTTTTGTCATTTTTGCCATGATTAATGTGTGCATGCTATGCCCTGATGCTCTACATGAGTTTTGTTAAGGGTTTTGCCATCTTTCTAGAGGTGCAACCCATGTATTTTTGTGATGTGTGTAGTGACTTGTGCAAGCTTGCAAAGTGGTGCACTTGCTAATTCTGTTTTCAGGGACTTAGTAATTTCACTAAGTCCTAGAGTTGTTTATCTCATGATGCCATATGTTCATGTTGTTTCCTAGTGATCCGTGCCTATTTTCAAGATGATCAGTAAGGGAGTTTTGTTAATATTGTAGTGCTCTATCCATCCATGTTTTTTTTGCAATTATGTAGCACCCTAGCTTGAGTCAATCGAGCTCTACTTTTGCTACTTTGTGAATCTCGGCAGATTGTCAACTTGTTTGCAATTTTGCCGGTGATGTTGTAGTTTATCCGTGCATGCTATGCTATTGTTCTTGCCCTTTCTAGCTTGCATTTTGTGCCTTCTTGATGGATGTATGCTTGTCTTGACATGACTTGCACCGTAGTGAGTGCATCGAGCTCGTGAACACGCCTACTTGAGTTATATTTCAGCATGTGTCAGTTTTTCACAGTCTGAAAACTTATTATGTTTGTGCTATGTTCACATGCTTGCAATTGTATTTTGTGATCCCTTTTGGCTCAAGGTCACTAAGGGACTTTTTAAGCTCTTTGAGTAGCTCCATGTCATGCTTTACTTTGCCATGATCAGGTCCTGTAGCATGTAGTTTTGTTGCTCCGAAGAGGGCTACCTGATCTGAGATTCCAGACAAGTGTTGATTTCACTAAGTCTGAGATCTGTTTGTCATATGCATTTTTGCCATGCTTGTTTGAACCTGTTAATGGATGAATTGGCCGTAGCTCAGTGCTAGACTTTTGTTAAGAATCTTGTGTGCATCCCTGCCATGTATTTTGTTGTCATGTTTGGGTGTTGTAGCATGTTCATTTCGTTGCATTTAGATGCCTACTTGCTATAAATCGCAGACCGGTGTCATTTTTGAATCGCTTGCCATTTCCAAACCATAACTCCGATTCCGGCGTTCTTTATATTGTTTTCAAGCGATTTCATCTCATCTTTCCAATGGCACACTTGGTTTTCTAAGTTGAGGCCAGGTTCATGCATTTCCTGTCATATCTTGCATTTGGCATCCCGCATCGCATCCCGCATAGCATATCATCATTGCATCATATTGCTTGATCCTTGCACGTGGTTGATTGTATCCTTGTTGCTTGTTTGTCTTGTTTGGGTAGAGCCGGGAGATGAGTTCGCTAACGAGGAGCCCATTGAGTTTGATTTTGAGGATCCAGTCAACTCTGACAACTGTGCAGGCAAGATGATCATACCCTCAAAATCACTACTATCTTTGCTATGCTAGTTTGCTCGCTCTTTTGCTATGCCAATGCTACGATGCCTACCACTTGCTTGCAAGCCTCCCAAATTGCCATGTCAAACCTCTAACCCACCATGTCCTAGCAAACCGTTGATTGGCTGTGTTACCGCTTTGCTTAGCCCCTCTTATAGTGTTGCTAGTTGCAGGTGAAGAGTGAAAGCCGTTCCTTGTTGGGACATTTATTTACTTGTTGGGATAACATTATATTATCTTTCTATCTTAATGCATCTATATACTTGGTAAAGGGTGGAAGGCTCAGCCTCTCGCCTAGTGTTTTGTTCCACTCTTGCCGCCCTAGTTTCCGTCATATCGGTGTTATGTTCCCAGATTTTGCGTTCCTTACGCGGTTGGGTTATAATGGGAACCACTTGATAGTTCGCCTTGATTAAAGCTTTTTCAGCAATGCCCAACATTAGTTTTACCTTTTGCCACCTAGCCTTTTCTTTCCCTTGGGTTCTGCAGACTCAAGGGTCATCTTATTTTAGCCACCCCCAGGGCCAGTGCTCTTCTGAGTGTTGGTCCAACTGAGCGATGTCTGGGGCTACCAGGGGCAACTCTGGGCTGGCCTACCCGACGTCTTGCTCATCTGAGTGTGCCCTGAGAACGAGATATGTGCAGCTCCTATCGGGATTTGTCGGCACATTTAGGCGGTGTTGCTGGTCTTGTTTTAACCTGTTGAAGTGTCTTGAATTACCGAGATACCGAATCAGATCGGAACGTCTTGGGAGGAGGTCTATTCCTTCGTTGACCGTGAGAGCTTGTCATGGGCTAAGTTGGGACTCCCCTGCAGGGATTTGAAATTTCGAAAGCCGTGCCCGCAGTTATGGGCAGATGGGAATTTGTTAATGTCCGGTTGTAGATAACTTGAACCTTAATTAATTAAAATGAATCAACTGAGTGTGTTACCATGATGGCCTCTTCTCGGCGGAGTCCGGGAAGTGGACACGGTGTTGGAGTAATGTTTGCGCAGGTTGCTCTCTAGTTTCTCGCTTGTGCTTTGCCTCCTCTTCTCGCTCTCTTTTGCGAATAAGTTAGCCACCATACTTGCTAGTCGCTTGCTGCAGCTCAACTTATGTTTACCTTGCCATACCTATAAGCTTAAATAGTCTTGATCGCGAGGGTGCGAGATTGCTGAGTCCCTGTGGCTCACAGATTACTATTACACTAGGTGCAGGGCCTGATGATTCCGCTCCAGGAGACGCGTATGAGCTCAAGTGGGAGTTCGACGAAGACTCTCAATGTTACTATGTTTCCTTTCCCGATGATCAGTAGTGGTGCCCGGTTGGGGGTGATTGGGACCGTGTCGCATGTTGGGTTCTCTTTTATTTTGGCGCCGTAGTCGGGCCATGAGTGTTTGGATGATGTAATGTTATTTATGTACTTGATTGACGTGGCAAGTGTAAGCCAACTATGTTATCTCCCCTTTTATTATCATATTACATGGGATGTTGTGAAGATTGCCTAACTTGCGACATATGCCTTCAATGCGATTATGTCTCTAAGTCATGCCTCGACACGTGGGAGCTATAGTCGCATCGAGGGTGTTACATAGGGGGAGGGGTTGCGCCCCCTCCTTCCTTCCCTTCTCCCTTCCCCTTCCTTGTCTCCTACTCCTAATACTTGGAAGGACTCCTAGTTGGACTAGGAAAGGGGGAATCCTACTCCCGATGGGAGTAGGACTCCCCTAGGGTGCGCCATAGAGAGGGCCGGCCCTCCCCTCCTCCACTCCTTTATATACAGGGGCAAGGGGCACCCCATAGACACACAAGTTGATCTTCGTGATCGTTCCTTAGCCGTGTGCGGTGCCCCCCTCCACGATATTACACCTCGTTCACATTGTAGCGGTGCTTAGGCGAAGCCCTGCGACGGTTGAACATCAAGATCGTCACCACGCCATCTTGCTGACGGAACTCTTCCCCGAAGCTTTGCTGGATCGGAGCCCGGGGAGCGTCATCGAGCTGAATGTGTGCCAAGAACTCGGAGGTGCCGGAGTAACGGTGCTTGGATCGGTTGAACCGGGAAGACGTACGACTACTTCCTCTACGTTGCGTCAACGCTTCCGCTTCGGTCTACGAGGGTACGTAGACAACACTCTCCCCTCTCGTTGCTATGCATCACCATGATCTTGCGTGTGCGTAGGAATTTTTTTGAAATTACTACGTTCCCCAATAGACTGAGTAAGGCAGTGGAGGGAAAGTTGTCATCCCTCCGTCTCTGAATTGGGATCCCACCTAATTGTTGACTCGGGTCATTTTTGCACTCAGTTCGGCGGTTTATATAGAAAAATTCCTTGAAAAGGGGGACTGTGGGTGCTGTATGAAGATAGACTTCACAGAAGATATGTAAATGGTAGATATTGGACACTGAGTTCGGCCCTATATCTTGAGGGTGAAGATCTTGGAAGAACCTAGACCAGGTGGGGTAAACCCTCTAAGTATGTGGTCAGTAAAGACTACAATCTCGTCTTTACCCGGAGTAGGGGTACTTCTCCATTACTGACTGGCCATCCAAGGTCTTGTTGACTCGCCAATAGGCCTTGGCCTACGAAATCATCAAGGATCTTCTTGGTAACCAAGGACCGCTCCCAGTTGATGATGGCCATTTTTTGGCACTTGAAAAATCACAGCCTGGAAAGCATAAGGTGGTCATGGTTATGAGTATATCAGAAGCCATTTATGTGTTGAAAGACGGGTCAGCTACGACTAAAAGACACCTTAATTATAAGGTAGGATCATCAAAATTATGAAGCAGCATGTTGATAAGTCAAATTACAAAGACGTGTTTGGAGCTCTAGGCAGGTTATGGTCATTACAGATGAGACGGCTAAAAGGCTGGCGGGTTATGAGACTATTACTTAAGGCACATGAATGGCATTGGCAGGGCAGTCATATATGAATCTGAGGTTGAAGAAATTCTGCTAAGTATGAGAAAAACAAGCTTCACAATTTTTTCCCATAATTTCGGATCTACTGCAGCGTCAAAAATGAAAGAAAATGGCAAAACCTAGAACGTGGTTGTGGAAGAACTAGTGTGCTGATGCCGATTCTGAAGAAAAAGAGGATCTATTTGAGATTCAATATGGATGCTAAACTGGTTGCTGCATTATTTCTACGGTGTTTTAGATTGGAAGGCAGGATCTATTCGGAGCTATGAAGAACTGCGATGAATGCCAACGAACTTGCGAAAGGTCAGTGACCTAGTGCAGATATGAAAAGGCCAGAAAGTGGTACCTGGCGACGGTGATGGTGAGCGGACGGGCTCCGCGGTCTCTGGTTTGTTCAGGTCGATGCAGTGGCCGGAGTTGAGGTCGCTGAAGAGGAACCGCGGTGGCGGAGCTCTGACGGTGGCATTTGATGCGAGGAGGAATAAGAAGAAAGAGGGACAGGGTAAAAGTGAAAAATGAACCCCCGCGTGCCTATTTATAAGGAAAGCGTGGAAAAGTAAAACGGCAGGCACGAAAATTGAGGAGGCATAATCATTATCTTAACAACAGAGGTGCCTCGATTCTCGGGATGGCTGATTACTGCAAAGATCCGTTGTGATGTCATAGGAATTTTTTCCAAGATTAATGACATGACATAACCTTTCATCATGGCGGGTTAAGAAAGTTTGTTGGTTAAATATAAAAAGATTTAAGAGATTTGCCAACCGAAGGATGAAGATTGACATGAACAGGTTCAAATCAAACTGGGTCATAATGTTGGGGATATAACCCCGCGGTGTGACCCACCCAGGAGGGGCCGGGTTACGCAGTTGGTGACTTATAGCGAAGGGCCCAATCAAGCCCAAGAAGACAATACATGAAAGTGGCGGTTCATAGGCAGGCTTATTGGAGGCCTAAGACCCGGAGGCGACTCAAGACCCGAAGGTGTGAGCCGCCTGATGATGACTTGCTTGGTAAGGCGAGGAGATTTAGAAACCGAGTTGGTCACGTTGTGTGATCCGCTCGGATTCTTGTAAGCCGCCGGACCTCGACCTTTGTATATAAAGGTGACACCCGGCGGCGGGTTAAGGCTGAAGGAAATATGCCCTAGAGGCAATAATAAAGTTGTTATTTATATTTCCTTATATCATGATAAATGTTTATTATTCATGCTAGAACTGTATTAACCAAAAACTTAGTACATGTGTGAATACATAAACAAACAGAGTGTCACTAGTATGCCTCTACTTGACTAGCTCGTTAATCAAAGTTGGTTAAGTTTCCTAGCCATGGACAAAGAGTTGTCATTTGATAAGCGGGATCACATCATTAGAGAATGATGTGATTGACTTGACCCATCAGTTAGCTTAGCACGATGATCGTTGCAGTTTCATTGCTACTGCTTTCTTCATGACTTATGCATGTTCCTCGGACTATGAGATTATGCAATTCCCGAATACCGGAGGAACACTTTGTGTGCTATCAAACGTCACAACGTAACTGGGTGATTATAAAGATGCTCTACAAGTGTCTCTGATGGTGTTTGTTGAGTTGGCATAGATCGAGATTAGGATTTGTCACTCCGAATGTCGGAGAGGTATCTCTGGGCCCTCTCGGTAATGCACATCACTATAAGCCTTGCAAGCAATGTGACTAATGAGTTAGTTGTGGGATGATACATTACGGAACAAGTAAAGAGACTTGCCGGTAACGAGATTGAACTAGGTATTGAGATACCGACGATCGAATCTCAGGCAAATAAAATACCAATGAGGAAGGAAACCACGCATGTTGTTATGCGGTTTGACCGATAAAGATATTTGTAGAATATGTAGGAGCCAATACGAGCATCCAGGTTCCGCTATTGGTTATTGACCGGAGACATCTCTCGGTCATGTCTACATAGTTCTCGAACCCGTAGGGTCCGCACGCTTAACGCTTGATGAAGATTTATATTATGAGTTATGTGATTTGATGACCGAAGTTTGCTCGGATTCCCGGATGAGATCGGGGACATGACGAGGAGTCTCGAAATGGTCGAGAGGTAAAGATCGATATATTGGAAGAATATATTCGGACATCGGAAAGGTTCCGAGTGATTCGGGTATTTTTCGGAGTACCGGAGAGTTACAGGAATTCGTCGGGAGAAGTATTGGGCCTTATTGGGCTATACGGGAATAGAAGAGGCAGGCCAAAGGGAAGGAGGCACGTACCCCCGTGGGTCCGAATTGGACTAGGGGAAAGGGGGCGCCTGTGAGGACATTTCCCTACTTTGTGTTTTGGATGATGATGACAATCCTTTGTTTGTCTAATCTTGTGCTAAGTGTGTCAGGTTTCGGTTTTTAGGCCTTCTTCGGTTAGCTATTCTCTCTGAAAGAAAAAGATCGAAGACGGTGTTTTCTACATGTTTTTATCTCTTTTGGTCGTAGGGAACCCGTACTATCAAGAGGGAATCCACATTGGAAAGTGTTGGGGGCATCATTTCACATACACTTACCTCACCCCTCTCTTGCCTTCCTAAACTGTGAGAGAGAGCTCTTCCCCTTTCTTTCCTACTGCTTACTGTGGGTTCCCAGCACTTGTACCGCTCCCTGGAGCGGTTGTACCACTGGGTCTTGGCGCTGACCAGTTTTGATCGAGCGGTTGTACCGCTGCTTCCGGGCGGTGGTACCGCCAACATGCTCAGCAAAGAAGAGGGCGGTTGTTCCGGCCAGGCACCGCCCAAGTACCGGTCAGGCTTCTGTTTTGATGCGGTACTCGGGCGGTGGTGGCCCGGTTGGTCCAGTCATAACTGTACCACCGGTGTCCGGAGTGGTTCTACTGCTCAGGACTTAGCCGCCCGAGCGCTCAAGGCCATGTGGTTGCACCGGCCCTGTACCACTCGACTACCGCACTCACGGTGACTCCCTTCTGTTCCTATGCGGTGGTTGCGCGGTGGCTGGGCGGTTGGTCCGGTTGTTCTCCTCAACCGGTACTGCCGCCTGGTCGCCCGGTTGTACCACCTGGTAGGGTTCTGCACGTAAACTGTGAGTCCCGGTTGTACCGGGACAAGGAGCGGTTGTACCGCTGCAGTACTGAAAACACAGTAACGGTTGGATTTTTAGGGTTGCTATATAAGGGTGCTTCTTCCACCTACCACAACTACCTTGGACCTCTCTCACTCCACCATTAATGGTACTCAAGCTCTCTTGCCCGATCTCTCTGTCTAGCCACTCAAACTTGTTGATTTGCTAGGGATTGAAGGAGGAGACCTAGATCTACACTTCCACCAAAGGATTTTTGCTTCCCCCATACTTTCTTGTGTGGATTTTGTTACTCTTGGGTGTTTGAGCACCCTAGACGGTTGAGGTCACCTCGGAGCCACATTTCATTGTGGTGAAGCTCCGCGTTTAGTTGGGAGCCTCCAATTAAGTTGTGGAGAGAGCCCCAACCTTGTTTGTGAAGGTCTGTTTGCCACCTCCAAGGGCACCAATAGTGGAATCACGGCATCTCGCATTGTGTGAGGGCGTGAGGAGAATACGGTGGACCTAGTGGCTTCTTGGGGAGCATTGTGCCTCCACACCGCTCCAACGGAGACGTACTTCCTCTCAAAAGGAAGGAACTTCGGTAACACATCCTCGTCTTCATCGGCTCCACTCTTGGTTATTTCTTCCTGTTACTTGTGCAAGTGTATTTGTGTTATATACCTTGTGTGCTTGTTGTTGTTGCATCATATAGGTTGCTCACCTAGTTGCATATCTAGACAACCTACTTTGATGCAAACTTTAATTGGTAAAGAAAAGTCAAAAATAGTTAGTTGCCTATTCACCCACCCCCCTCTAGTCAAGTATATCGATCCTTTCAATTGGTATCAGAGCCTCGTCTCTTCACTAAGGACTTTGTCGTCCGAAGAGTATGGTTGACACCGTAGACGGTCTGGAGGTGCACTCCGGTGTGAATTAGATCTCGTCTATAGGCGATGGGGGAACCTCGGTCTCTCATGAGGAATTCAATGTAGCCTTGGAGACATTGAAAACCTCCATGACGACCGAGGTTGAAAGCATGTTTACTAAATTCATTGAAGGGCTTAAACTATCCACCGCACCGTTGGAAGTGGGTGATCCCACTGACAAGGTGACGGATGCTAACTCCGACAAGGAGGAAGCTAGTAGTGAAAAAGCTCCTTCTTCTAGTGGTAAAAATGGCACCGGGATCTTTGCCCATGTGGAACCACCACTTGTTTATGGTGGACCGATTCCTTCCACTCATTTGAATCATGCTGGTCCTCCCCCTAAGATTATGAAAAATGAGGACTTTGATTCTTGGGTTTATCGCTTTAAGCTTCATTTAAATCATGTGAATACTAATCTTTGGAGAATCATTGAAGAAGGCTTCTATCCGCATGACCCAAGCAACTTCACTCATCGAGAAGCCGCGGATAATCAATTCGATGAGAATGCTCCTTCATCATCCAAGATGCAATTCCACCCGAAGATCTACCTCATCTTCGGCCCTTCTCCTTGGCCAAAGATGCATGGCTTTGTGTTGTCTCTCTCTACCAGGGAAGCGCAAGCATTCAACACTCCAACTATGAAGTAGTGCAAGATGAAGCCGATGAGTTTGCAATGAAATAAGATGAAGAACCTCGTGAGCTTTATCGGAGAGTAACCAAACTCGCGGTCTCACTCCAAGATCATGGGAGCAAGGACACGGATGACAATTGGATCAAGCGCAAATTCCTCAAGGCAATGATGCCTTACCACAAGGCCATGTCCTCTGTCATTCGTTAAAGGCCGGACTTCCACACTTTGACCTCGAGTGAAGTGTTGGATGAGTTTGTGGCTATGAACATCTTGGACAAGATCGCCGACAATGTGGTGCTTCACTCTCAAGGGGCAAAGAAGCCCAACCTTGCATTGAAGGCCAAGGTTTGTGTTGAAGAAGAAGAAGAGGAGGAAGAAGAGGAAAGCAACCCCAAAGATACAAAGTATGCCTATCATGAACACATGGCACTTGCTTCAAGGAAATTTTGGAGCAAGAAGAACTCAAGGCCAAAGTTCAACAAGAACAACTCAAGTGGCATGAAGAGCAAGCAACGTGTGAGGACTTGCTACAATTGTGGCAATGTGAGCCATTTTGTTGTGGAGTGTCTGTATGAGAAGAGGGAAGACAATGGTGGCAAGCTCATCCGAAAGGACAAAGCCAAGTCTTTCCCCAACAAGAGCAACTTCACCAAGAAGACCCCACACAAGGCGTTGGTGGTTCAAGAAGAGTACCATGAGGATGATGATGATGATGAAGATGGTGAGTCGGTTGCCATGGCCTCCATTGCCATTGCAAAAACTCCACGAGTGTCTCTCTTCGACTCACCCAATGAGAACATCACCGCAAAGTGCCTCATGGCTAAAGCCACCAACAAGGTAACCCCCAACATCAAAACTACCATCATTAATAATCCTTCCTTGACAGATTGCATTGATGAATATGAGGGATCTAATGTGGAGGAAAATGAGTTTGAGTCCTTTATGGGTAAATTCAAGGGTAAATCCAAGAAGCATTTTGTTGCTCTCTAGGAACAACTTGGTGAAGCCAATGACATGATCAAGGATCACGAAGATACTATCTCCAAGATGGAGGGGCCTAGTCGTGACTATGCCGATGAGATTTCGGATCTTTCCAATGCTCTTGAGGAAGAGCGTGGTCTTCGTTTGGCTCTTGAGGAGTCACACAACGTTGATCACGCTAAGTTAAAGAAAGATTTTTGATCATGCTCTGGTTGTCTGTCGTGTGCTAAACTCCGAGAAGGCCAAGCTTGGGGTTGATCTTGCTAGACTCAAAGAGGAGTTTGATCTACTTGACAAGGCTCACAAGGTCTTGAAGGGTGCTCATGCTAGCCTCAAAGAGTCTCATGATCAACTTCAAGTAAAGCTAACCAAGGAGAAAGCCACTTTTCCTCGTATGATGTTAATTGATAATGCAAATGCTACTAACCCATGTTGTGAGCATGTGCATCTTGTTGAGGAGAACGCTAAGCTAAAGGTGCAACTCGAGAAAGGTCTTGTGTCTTGCATACAAGGCGAGAAGAACCTCAACGACCTTTTGACCAACCGAAAGGGAGTTGTGGCCAAGGAAGGGATTGGGTACGTGCCCAAGTCCAAGAACAAGAAGAAGAATGACAAGGCCAAACGACCTCCTCCTCTCAAGAAAACCTTTGTGAAGGAGGGAGAGGGTGCTACTAAGGAGAAGGAGAAGAACTGCGTGAGGGGTAGTGATGCCAAGAAGAGCAACGCTTCCATTCCCAACAAAGCCGACGACTTTAACCCTTCTTATGTGTTGTGTCGTGCTAAAGATGGGCATGTTTATGCCAAATTTGTTGGTTCTCCTTTTGAGTACATTGAATGGTCTATTTGGTTTCCTAAGACCCTTGTTACTAACATCAAAGGACCCATTACAAAATGGGTACCTAAAACCAAGCGTTGATCTCTTGTAGGTGTTCGCTTCCAGTGGGGGATCATGGTTGCTCGATAGTGGAGCTACTAATCATATGACCGGAAGCAAGGACTTGGTGGTGGACGTGCAAAAGATTCCATACATGGCCACCAACATCGAGTGGGGTGACGCCGCGTCCTCTAAGGTATTGGGACTCGGCAAAGTTGTCATTTCTCATGATCTTACGATCGATAAGATCATGCTTGTTGAGTCCCTTGCATACAATTTACTTTCTGTTCATCAACTAGCACTCATGGGCTTTGTCACTTTCTTTGATATTGATACCGTGGCCCTCTTGTGGAGCAAGACTCTTAAAGTAGCCTTTGTTGGGCATGTCGAGAACGGTCTCTATGTGATTAACTTTTCGGAGCGACCCACTAAGACCACGACATGCCTAATGGCTAAAGTTGACGTGGGATGGCTTTGGCATCGCCGTTTAGCCCACGTCAATATGAGATCTTTGCAAAGTCTTCTCAAGGGGGATCATGTCCGTGGACTAACAAATGTTAGTTTTGCCAAAGATCGTGCTTGCAGTGCTTGCATCGAAGGAAAGCTACATGAGAAGGCTCACCCTCCCACGACTATCATCTACTCAAAGAGGCCTTTGGAGCTCCTTCCTTTGGATCTCTTCGGGCCTCCATCCTTTGATAGTCTTGGCGGTAGAAAGTATTGCTTGGTGATTGTGGATGACTATTCAAGATACACTTGGGTATATTTCTTCAAGAGGAAAAGCGAGACCCAACAAACCGTCATCGACTTTGCCAATGAAGCTCAACGACAACACAATACAAAGATCTTGACTATAAGAAGTGACAACGGCTCCGAGTTCAAGAACTACACCTTGGATGAGTTTTTGAGTGATGAGGGAATCAAGCATCAATATTCCGCACCTTATACCCCTCAACAAAATGGTGTAGCGGAGAGGAAGAACTGGACGTTGATGGATGCGACAAGGACCATGATGGCGGAGTTCAAGTCTCCCTACAACTTTTGGGCCGAAGCCATCAACACCGCGTGTCATGCATCTAATCGGATCTACCTCTGCAAAGGCTTGAACAAGACTCCATATGAGATACTCACTGATAACAAGCCCAACCTCAAGTACTTCCGGGTATTCAGGTGTAAGTGTTTCATTCTCAAGAAAGGTGTCTGTTTGTGTAAATTTGAGGCTAGAGCTTATGAGGGCATATTTGTTGGTTATGCTACAAACTCTCATGCTTACCATGTTCTCAATAAATCCACAGGACTTATTGAGGAAACGTGTAACATGGAGTTTGATGAGAATAACGACTCCCAAGTGGAGCAAAGTGGTACTTGTGATGTAGGTGATGAAATTCCTTCCCAAGCCATAAGAAGAATGGGTGTTTGTCATATCCTACCCATTGAGGTACCCCTTGTGGCCGAAGGAGAAGAACAATGTTCCACTCAAGTGGAACCTTCACCAACCCAAGACACACACGCTTCCGAAGAACAAAGTGAAGGCCCTCAACCTCAAGAACAAGACCAAGGGCAAGGTCAATCTCAAGATGGTGTTGTAACATGAAGTGATGCCCAAGGTCAAGTTTTCTCCTCCGAGCAAGTTCAAGATTGAGAGCTTCCTCGAGATCAAGGACAAGCTCAAGACGGCGCTCAATATGATTAAGTGAACACTCCTCGTCTCACCCCCAAGGAGGAATTGGAGCGTCGTGCCACCAAGATTGCTTCCAAGCTCTCCACCAAGGATCATCTCATGACAAATGTGCTTGGAAGCTTAAGAAAGGGGGTAACTACTCATAGACAATTAGCAAATTATTGTGAACATCACGCATTTGTCTCGTGTGTTGAACCCCAAAAGATCTATGAGGCGCTCGAAGATCCGGATTAGCTCAATGCCATGCATGAAGAACTCAACAACTTCGAGCGCAACAAAGTGTGGAGATTGGTGCCAAGGCCAACGGGGAATGACAATGTCATTGGAACCAAGTGGATATTCAAGAACAAGCAAGATGCTCATGGGATTATCATTCGCAACAAGGCTCGTTTGGTAGCACAAGGCTACTCCCAAGTCAAGGGTATCAACTACGATGAAACTTTTGCTCCCGTTGCTCGTGTTGAATCCATTCGCATGTTGATTGCATATGCTTCTCATCATTGTCGGTGTTCTGGGAACGGGGGTCCCCAGACTTGCCTGCCTGCGGCCTGCGGCGTGGCTCAAAGGGGGCCCAGCATGGCCCGTCTTCATCAACACAGCCCCAAGACCCTCGCGAGGGGCCAAGCCTCGCGGGGCGGATGACACGGAGCTTCCTCAGGCACGGCCACATCAGGCTGGCTCGCGAGGAGGCAGAGAGATCAGGGCGGGGTACCTCACGAGGTGCCCGTGACGCAAGCCATGACGACCAAGGACGCCAGGTGGGCGCCAGCCCGCGCAGTGTCCTCCTTTCCTCTTTGGTGCAAAGGGAGCAAGCACAGGCGAGAGCATCAAGCAAAGGCACCCGTTTCGGTGCAACGAGACCAAGACCAGTCCAACGGCAGGGAGGAAGTCATTGTGGAGCCCAAGCCAGCGTCACCACCAGAGTCTTTGGAAGGCGAGGACTAACTTTAGTCAGGATAAGTGTACCAGATGTTCCCCTTCAAAATGGCCTATTGTTGGCGCCCTTCCTGCTCAATATTTGGGAAGAAGCCCAGGGCCTTTGCCTATAAATAGGACTAGCCACCCATAGGGTGAGAGGAGGGGATGGTAATCAGGAGATCTAGAATCGGCCAACCCAGAAACTAGCTAGGATCGCAATCGAGAAGAGAGAGAGAGAAGGGTGACTGAACTCCCCCTAGCAGTTCATCCTCACAACCAAGAACAGACCCTCGCAAGGCCGTTCTTCCTTGTATTGCTCATCATCATCAGCCCAAGAGGCAATCCACCACACCACACACTAGAGTAGGGTATTACACCACAACGGTGGCCCAAACCAGTATAAACCCTGTGTCTCTTGTGCTATTCTTTCCATAGCTTAGATCTTAGCAAGGCGGAGGGGTGCAGGTAGGTAGAAGGAGAAATCTCCGCGCGCACCCCAGTGTTCGAACCTCAAGGGTCTGCCGGAACCCGAAATCCGACATTTGGCGCGCCAGGTAGGGGGTGCACCGGAGCTTTCCCTTCCGCCACCGCCACGACCTGCCTCGCGATGAGAAGCGCGTTGCCCGCTCCGGCCGCCAGCGCCAGCACGGGGGCCAGGGGGCTCCGAGCCCTGGCCCTAGCCCTGCAACGGGTACGGTTGTCGGACCAGTTCAAGCCAACGACGCCGCCGCGCTACGGCGGCGCGACTGATCCGCTGGCCTTCTTGCTGGCGTACGAGGAGGCCATCCTCGAAACTGGAGGTGACGATAGGGTCATGGCCAACTGGCTCCCCATGGCCCTCATCGCCGCTCCACGCGCATGGCTGCTCCACCTGCCGGCAGCCTCCATGGCCTCTTGGGAAGAGCTCCGCAGCCTCTTCCCCGCCCACCAAGCTACACCAGCACCCCCGGTCGTCGCGGCCCTCGTGGGCGACTCGCAGGCGCCGCCTACAAGTCACCACGTCAAGCCGTTCATCCGCCGGGTCAGCACCGCTTCCACGCGGCAGGGGGCTCTCCCGGACCGGGCGGCGCCCAAGGCCGGCCTGACCTTCAGCTTGGAGGACCACCCCTCCAACTCGACCTGCTCGGGTGCGCTCCCCATGCTATGCACCCCCACCATCTGCCAAGTGGCCGTCACCAGAACTCTCATCGATGGCGGTGCGGGCCTCAGCGTGCTCTCGGTTGAGGCCTTCAACCTCCTCTGCATACCCCTGGAACGGCTACAACCCAGCCGGCCCTTCTCAGGCGTTGGGGGCGGATCATCCAGCTCCTTGGGACAGATCCGGCTCCCAGTAACCTTCGGCACCTACAACAACTTCTACACGGAGCTGGTCAACTTCAACATCGCCCCCATCGGCCTCCCCTACAACGCCATCCTCGGCTACCCAGCGCTGGCCCAGTTCATTGCCGCGACGCACCCGGCGTACAACCTCATGAAGATGCCCGGGAGCAGCGGTGTCCTCACCGTGCACGGGGACACCGGAGACGCACTACGAGTGCTCAAGCTCACCTTCAAGACGGCGGCGTCGGCACAGCCCGCCGACTCGGAGACCCTCGAGCCCAAGGGGTCTGCACCCGCCAAGAAGAAATAGTTGTTCACCCAAGACAAGGTAGAAACCAAGCAGATACCCGTCGATGAGGACGGGTCCACCAACGCCACTTTCACCATAGGCGCCAACCTTGAACCCGAGCAGGAGGAGGCCCTGGTCGGGTTCCTGCGCGCAAACAAGAAGGTATTCGCTTGGGAGCCTGACCAGTTGGCGGGGATCTCTAGGAGTGTAATCGAGCATCACCTCAATGTGTGCCCCAACGTGCGTCCTGTGAAGCAGAAAGCAAGGCGGCAGTCCACAGAAAAGCAGGCCTTCATCATCCAAGAGACCCGCAAACTAGAAGCCGCTGGGGTCATTCGCGAGGTCCGATACCCGGATTGGTTGTCCAACCCTGTCGTTGTGCCAAAGAAGGGAGGGAAGGAGCGCATGTGTGTCGACTTCACCAACCTCAACAAGGCATGCCCGCAAGATCCATTCCCGCTCCCCCGCATCGACCAGATCATCGATTCCACCGCGGAATGCGACCTGCTATGCTTCTTGGATGCCTTCTTTGGGTATCACCAGATCAAGATGGCGGTAGAAGACGTTGAAAAGACAGCCTTCCTAACCCCGTGTGGGGTGTACTGCTACACATGCATGCCCTTTGGGCTGCGTAATGCAGGGGCGACCTTTCAGCGGCTGATGCACATCACCTTAGGCCCGTAGCTCGGGAAGAATGTTGAGACTTACGTCGATGACATTGTAGTGAAGTCTCGGGAGGCCAGGACCCTGATACAAGACCTGGAGGAAACCTTCACGAGCCTCAACGCAGTGAACCTGTGGCTCAACCCAGAGAAGTGTGTGTTCGGAGTCCCCTCGGGCAAGCTCTTGGGTTTCCTCGTGTCCCACCGAGGCATCGAGGCTAACCCGGAAAAGGTCAAGGCAGTCGAGGACATGAGCCTGCCAAAGACCCTTAGAGAAATGCAGAAGCTCACTGGGCGCGTGATCGCGCTAGGGCGCTTCATCTCCAAGTTGGGGGAGCGAGCGCTGCCCTTCTTCCAGCTAATGAAGAAAAGGGGGCCCTTTGAGTGGACTGAAGAGGCCGACAAGGCATTCCAGGATCTCAAGAGATACCTGACCAGCCCTCCGGTCATGGTGGCTCCGCGCCCTCAAGAGCCTCTGGTGCTTTACCTCGCCGCCACTCCCTACTCCGCCAGCGCAGCCCTGGTGGCGGTTAGAGAGGAGCATCGAATCAAAACCACATCAGCATCCCGGGACAAGGCAAAACAGGAACAAGGAAGGCCCACAGAAACCGCCACCGTGGCTGAGGATGATCAGCCGCCGTAGAGGAGTGCACCGGAGGTGGAAGAGGCCCCTCTCCCAGATGGCCAGCCTCAGGAGGCCTCATCGCCTCAGGAGGCGCTATGGTCTCCGAAGGGCGCCACCAGCACTGAAGCACCCAACCTCGTTGAGCACCCAGTGTACTTCGTCAGCACGGTGTTGCGGGACGCGAGGGCACGGTACCCCATGCCTCAGAAGCTCCTCCTCGCGCTACTGGTGGCCTCGCGCAAGCTGCGACACTATTTTCAGGGTCACCCCATCAAGGTCGTCTCGTCATACCCCCTGGAGAGAGTGCTCAGGAGCCCTAACTCAGCTGGAAGGGTCGCTGAGTGGAACATAGAACTGCAAGTGTTGCAGCTCGAATTCAGCACGACCAGAGTCATCAAGGGAGCAGCATTGGCGGATTTTGTGGCAGAATGGACGGAGGCACCAGGCCTCGAGGCCGACGAGGATCGGTCCCTCTCCTCGGGAAGCGAGGCGCCAGAAGGCTGGGTCATGTACTTCGATGGGGCGTTCTCCAGGCATGGCACTGGGGCAGGGGCGGTGCTTATATCGCCCACTCAGGACAAGCTCTACTACGCTGTACAACTCTGTTTCCAGCAAGGTGAAAAGGTCTCCAACAACATAGCGGAGTATGAAGGTTTAGTAGCGGGCTTGAAGGCCGCAGCTGCCCTGGGGGTGAAACGCCTCACCATCAAGGGCGATTCGCGGCTCCTTGTCAATTTCTCCAACAAGGTGTACGAGCCGAAAGATGAGCACATGGAAGCCTACCTTGCGGAGGTCCGCAGGATGGAGAAGCAGTTCTGGGGGTTGGAGTTGCAGCATGTGCCCCGTGGCACAAATCAGGAGGCCGACGACATCACCAAACGGGCGTCCAGGCGGTTACCTCAGGAGGCTGGCGTTTTTGAGGAGCGGCTCTTCAAGCCCTCAGCCCTGCCATCATTATCAAACACGGCTCAGCCTCGGGAGGAGCTCCCCCAGCCACCTGCCTCAGGAGCCCCGGTCTGTGGCCCGGCCTCAGGAGCACGCCTGCTCCTGACGATGGAACCTCAGGAGGGGTGCTGGATCACGGAGCTCTGGAGTTACTTAACACGAGGGACCCTGCCGGAGAAGGAGGAGGAAGCGGAGCGTGTGGCACGGCAGGCCACGGCATACTGCATCAAGGATGGAGAGCTCTACCGGAAGCGACCAAACGATGTGTCCCTGCGCTGCATCTCCAGGGAGCAAGGAAAGGAACTGCTGGAAGATATACACGACGGAGACTGTGGACATCATTCATCATCACGGACCCTCGTCGGCAAGGCGTTCCGCAGTGGGTTTTATTGGCCCACCGCACTCAATGACGTCGTCGAACTAGTGAAAGCTTGTGAGGCCTGCCAGTTCCACGCCAAGATAATCCATCAGCCGGCAGGAGGCCTGCAGACTATACCCCTTTCGTGGCCATTCGCAGTCTGGGGGCTGGACATCCTGGGCCCGTTTCCTCGGGCGCCAGGGGGCTACTGCTACCTCTACGTCGTCGTGGAAAAGTTCACCAAGTGGGCTAAAGTAGAGGTCGTCCGCACCATCCCCGCGGGTTCCGCAGTCAAGTTCATCAGGGGCATCGTGAGCCGGTTCGGGGTGCCGAACCGCATCATCACGGACAACGGTTCGCAGTTCACCAGTAACCTCTTCAAAACATAATGTGCTAACCTTGGAACGCAGATATGCTACGCTTCGGTGGCGCACCCCCGAAGCAATGGCCAGGCCGAGCGAGCCAACGCAGAGGTCCTAAGGGGCCTCAAGACCAGGATGTTCAAGAAGAAGCTGGAGGCTTGTGGCAGAGGTTGGTACGACGAGCTTCAGTCCGTGTTGTGGTCCATCCGCACAACCGCGACCAAGCCAACTGGAGAGACCCCGTTCTTCCTGGTCTACGGAGCCAAAGCGGTCCTCCCTCACGAGGTCAGACGTCGCTCCGCGCGGGTCCTAGCGTTCGACGAGGCGCAGTAGGATGCCATGCGGGGGATGGACCTCGTGCTGGGGGAGGAACGTCGCCGAGAAGCCGCGCTGCGAGCGGCGAGGTACCAACAAGCACTGCGATGATATCACTGCCACAACATCCGCCCCAGAACTCTCGAGGTAGGAGACCTCGTGCTCAGGCGGGTTCTCTCCAGGGAGGGACTGCACAAGCTCTCTCCCATGTGGGAGGGCCCGTTCAAGGTTGTTCATGTTTCCAGGCCCGGCTCCGCGCGCTTGGAGACTCGGGAGGGGGTGCCGGTCCAGAACGCATGGAACATCCAGCACCTCCGGAGGTTCTACCCCTAAAAAGGCCCGGAGCCTGTGAAGAAGGTGAATGCCTGTGAAGCTATCGCGTTTTGGAAAAGGCCCAGAGCCTGTGAAGAAGGCGAATGCCTGTGAAGCTGTCGCGTTTTGGAAAGGGCCCAGAGCCTATGAAGAAGGCGAATGCCTGTGAAGCTGTCGCGTTTTGGAAAAGGCCCGGAGCCTATGAAGAAGGCGAATGCCTGTGAAGCTGTCGCGTTTTGGAAAAGGCCCAGAGCCTATGAAGAAGGCGAATGCCTGTGAAGCTGTCGCGTTTTGGAAAAGGCCCGGAGCCTGTGAAGAAGGCGAATGCCTGTGAAGCTGTCGCGTTTTGGAAAAGGCCCGGAGCCTGTGAAGAAGGCCAACGCCTGTGAAGATCACCGCCCGTGACACTCTCACGTAATAATGAGTTGGGTTGTACACGCCCCGGAGTCTCAGGAGCGCCAGCCTCAGGCCCTGGGGCTCCCTCCCACGCCCAGTGGTAGCACTTAGCTCCGCGCTGGTGAGAAGACGTCGAAGACTAGATTAGGTGCCGGACGCGGCTTTTTCATTTGCTTTTCGCAGTTGGCTTGTTCGTTCTCATTCGAAGTTTTATTGAAGTTGTTGCCGCCTTTGGCTTGTGGTTCTTCGACTTTTCACTCTCCTGCCTCGATTTCTCTTTTGCAAGGCCCCGCGAGGGGGGCAGCCGAGCGCCCTCGCGAGTGTTCCTGTCCTAGTCGTTCAAAGGTTTCGCAACCTCGGTCCATTACAGGAGCACCCCTCCAGTCTGTGCCTCACGGGCACCGCGACACAAACACAGGGCCTGGGTCGGTCGCCCCCCACGGCTGGGGCCGGGAACTATCCATGTGTGGGCACATAGCCGGAAGGCACGATAACGGAAGCAAAGCGACGATTAACAGCAATAACCCAAACACGCCCCCGCGGGGCTCCACACTACTGTCTTTTACGCAGGAAAAAGGAAAAGGAAGAACAAATCAAGCGCAGCTCACCTCCCACCGGCCTGCAGGGAAGACCCGAGCTGCCTCCGGCGCTCAGGCAGACTCCCTCTCGCGCTTCACCGATACGCGACGGCGGGCAAACACACTACCACCTCCCAAGCAGGTACGACGGCATGGAGGCTGACCGCGGCCACCGCTAGAAGAGTCGCCGCCTGAAGAAGAACTGGTGAAGCTTGGGGAACCCTGAGCGCCGCTAATCACGCGAGCGCTGTCCTCTCCATCGTCGCCGGGGCTGGGTTCCCGGCCGCGGTCGTCGTCCTCAGGGCAGCACCCTGCGCGGCGACCATCTTCCCCAAACACCCTCATGTAGAGGGTGGCGTCACCGTCAAACTTGAAGTGCAGGGTGCACCGACGGCTCAGGCCATGCGCACGGGCGAACGTCTGCCAACCGCGGGCCAAGGCCAGGCTCCTGGCTACGGAGACCTCCAGTGAAGCCCATGAGGCCCGGCTGCAGTAGCCGTCTGCCTGGAGCCAGAGGCCGCCCGGGGCGCCGTCCGGGAGCTTGCCGAGGAGGAAGCGAGGAAGCGGAAGCCGGGTGCTAGTCGGCTCCGCCGACCACACAACGAACTCCGGCAGCACCTCTGCCGCGCGAAAGCGCGGCCTAGGTGAATGCGCTACCGAAACGCGTCCCCCGGCCGCAGCAGTCCGCCCATCACCATGCAGGAAATCGTCTCCACGACCGCGGGGAGCTGCCGTGGTGGCCACAGGATGTTTGCGAGGGTGCCCTCGGCCGCGCTTGGGCGGGGGAGAGGCAGGCTCAACCTAGCGAGCCTTCCCCTTCTCTATGGCCGAGAACCTCCTCGATGGGGCCATGAAGAAGAAGGAGAAGCAAGAAGGAATGGACTGGAAGGGCGCGCGCCATTCCGTACTTATGACCGGCGAAGGCCAACCGCCGACCTCCGCGATCGTAGGTAATCATGACCCACTTTGCATGCAGGGACTTGTCCGATCCGTGCAGTTGCCGAGGCGCCATGGGGAAGTGGAGACGCCCACGTCCAATCAACCGCCACGCGGCGCCCAAGGCCGCAGGCTGTTAGGGCCCGCGGCGCTTCGCCCTTGCCCTTTCGCCTCCCAGCACGGCCAAGTCCGGGTGCGCCTTGGGCCCGGGGGCTACTGTCGGTGTTCTGGGAACGGGGGTCCCCAGACTTGCCTGCCTGCAGCCTGCGGCGTGGCTCAAAGGGGGCCCAGCACGGCCCGTCTTCATCAACACAGCCCCAAGACCCTCGCGAGGGGCCAAGCCTCGCGGGGCGGACGACACGGAGCTTCCTCCGGCATGGCCACATCAGGCTGGCTCGCGAGGAGGCGGAGAGATCAAGGCGGGGTACCTCACGAGGTGCCCGTGACGCAAGCCATGACGACCAAGGGCGCCAGGCGGGCGCCAGGCGGGCGCCAGCCCGCGCAGTGTCCTCCTTTCCTCTTTGGTGCAAAGGGAGCAAGCGCAGGCGAGAGCATCAAGCAAAGGCACCCGTTTCGGTGCAACAAGACCAAGACCAGTCCAACGGCAGGGAGGAAGTCATTGTGGAGCCCAAGCCAGCATCACCACCAGAGTCTTTGGAAGGCGAGGACTAACTTTAGTCAGGATAAGTGTACCAGATGTTCCCCTTCAAAATGGCCAATTGTTGGCGCCCTTCCCGCTCAATATTTGGGAAGAGGCCCAGGGCCTTTGCCTATAAATAGGACTAGCCACCCACAGGGTGAAAGGAGGGGATGGTAATCAGGAGATCTAGAATCGGCCAACCCAGAAACTAGCTAGGATCACAATCGAGAAGAGAGAGAGAGAAGGGTGACTAAACTCCCCCTAGCAGTTCATCCTCCCAACCAAGAACAGACCCTCGCGAGGCTGTTCTTCCTTGTATTGCTCATCATCATCAGCCCAAGAGGCAATCCACCACACCACACACTGGAGTAGGGTATTACACCACAACGATGGCCCGAACCAGTATAAACCCTGTGTCTCTTGTGCTGTTCTTTCCATAGCTTAGATCTTAGCAAGGCGGAGGGGTGCAGGTAGGTAGAAGGCGAAATCTCCGCGCGCACCCTAGTGTTCAAACCTCAAGGGTCTGCCGGAACCCGAAATCCGACAATCATAACTTTAAGTTACAACAAATGAATGTGAAGAGTGCTTTTCTTAATGGTCCGATTAATGAATTGGTATATGTCAAGCAACCTCCCGGGTTCGAGGATCCCTACTTTCCCGATCATGTGTATCAACTCGATAAGGCACTCTATGGCCTTAAAAAAGCCCCACGTGCGTGGTATGACCACCTTACCGAGTTGTTACAAGACCGTGGTTTTGAAGTTGGGCTAATCGACCCCACTCTTTTTACTAAGAAGGTCAAAGGGGAGTTGTTTGTGTGCCAATTATATGTTGATGATATTATCTTTGGTTCCCCTAACAAAGCTTTCAATGAGCAATTTGCCGCTCTCATGACCTCAAAGTTCGAGATGTCTTCCATGGGAGAGTTGAAGTTCTTTCTCGGGTTCGAAGTGAAGCAAAGGAGAGAAGGAACCTTCATCAACCAAGCCAAATACACTCAAGACATGCTCAAGAGATTCAAGCTAAGTGATGTCAAGCCGGCTTCCACTCCCATGCCCACTAAGTGCCAACTTGACATTGATCCCAATGGTAAAGCGGTGGATCAAAAGGTATATCGCTCCATGATTGGCTCCTTGCTTTACCTTTGTGCATCTAGACCGGATATCATGTAGAGTGTGGGTATTTGTGCACGGTTCCAAGCCGCACCTAAGGAAAGTCACTTTGTGGCGGTCAAGCGAATCTTTTGATATTTGGCTCATACCCCAAACTTTGGCTTATGGTACCCAAGAGGAGCAAACTTCAAGCTTGTAGGTTATTCGGACTCGGATTGGGCGGGAGATAAAGTGGATAGGAAGTCCACTTCTGGAGGGTGCCAATTTCTTGGTTGCTCTTTGGTGAGTTGGTCTTCCAAGAAGCAAAGTTGTGTGTGTCTCTCGTCCACGGAAGCGGAGTATGTGGCTGCCGGTAGTTGTTGTGCACAACTTTTATGGATGAGGCAAACTTTAAAGGATTACGGTGTCATTTGTGACAAAGTGCCTCTTTGGTGTGACAATGAAAGTGCCATCAAGATTTCTCTCACCCGGTGCAACACTTCAAGATGAAGCATATTGAGATTCGGTATCACTTCATCCAGGATCACATAAGGCGAGGGAAAGTCGAGCTCAACTACGTCAACACTCATGACAACCTGGCAGATATTTTCACAAAACCCTTGGATGAAGCAAGATTTCGCGAGTTAAGGCATGAGCTAAATATCATTGATTCGAGCAATGTTGCTTGAACCCTTGCACACCCCACCATACTCAACTTGTTATCTTGTCTAGATGTAGTCATGGACATAGGGGGGTGTTGTTCTCTCAATGAACTCTTCCTCCCCCCATTATGCATAAATTGATCAACTCTTTCACATTATCTTGTTTAAAGACGAGTTTTGGTCATGGGCCCAAGGATAATTCTTCGCGGTGCCATACCAATTGACTCATACATAGGTGGCTACGGCCACCGACCCCCTTGATAGTGTTGTGCTTTGTGTTTGTCCTTCTTGTCCTTGCCTTAGTTTGTTTTCTTAGGCTTTAGGTGTTGGGATCTCCAAGTGTGGTTCTCTTTCGTTTTTTTGGATCTTGCAGACCCACCTTTTTCCCTGTGTCTTCTCTATCCCAAGCCTTCCCTTTCCTCGATCCATCTATTCTAATTGCACACACTTGACCATGGCTTTGGTGATGGTGACCGGGCGGTACAACCGGGGTCACAGGCGGTTCTACCGCTGGTGCTCTCCAGGCGGTCTCCCAGCGTTGCTTGAGCGGTTCCACTGCTCAACCACTAGGGTGCCCGTCTGGCCGGTTCTACCGGTTGGTTACGGTGGTACTACCGCTACCTCTTGGCGATGGAAGTACTTCCCGCAGCCACTAGCTTATACCAGGCAGCGGTACAACCGCTTCCTTGAGCGGTATAACCACCGCGTGACTTTGGGCCTATATATACCTGTCGGGGCTGGAGGGGATTTCTTTTTCCCTCCTTCTGAGCCCTTCCTTTCTTGTGCCCTAGCCGCGGGTCGCCATTGCCACTGCCCCGGAGTGCTTCTCGCGCTTCGGATCCATGGGGTCTCTGTGGATCCTCTCCAAGGAGGCCTCCTCCTTCTCGATCTCTTCCCACGGATGACGGTAATGCCCCATGTCCTTTGTTCTTCGCTCTAGGATTTGTCCCCTTCTTCTAGGGCATTACTTGACATTCTGCGTTTATTGTTTAAACTATTGGGTGGAAGAGATCCTTTTTGCCTCCTGCTTAGACTGCACTTCTTAGATATTAGAATATGGCTAGTGTGATACATATTTCGCGGATAGATCTAGTCCCTACCCGTAGTACCACTGTTCAGCGGTTCTACCGCCTCTACGGGCGGTACAACCGCTGGAGCGGTTCTATCGGTAGGTGACCTGATTCAACCGGGATATCTGCACCATGTAGCCTTATTCTGTTTTCTAAGTTTGTGCAATTTATCTTTTCCTCTGTCTGTGTGTGCAATCCTCTCATCCTTGCTGGGTTTCTTGTGTTCTCCTTATGCGTGTGTACAGGTGGCTCTAGTTCTCACTCTGCTCCTCGCAAGACCAAGAAGAGGGCACGAAGGACCTTGCGCCCGGTTGTGTCTGATGACGAAGAAGAGGTTGTGATTCCCACCAAGCCCATTCGCCGTGAGAAGTCTGCCACTGCCAAGCAACTTGTGGTTTTACCCTTTCACCGTTGGAAAGCCAAGGATTGGGAAGCCTTTCGCTCGAAGAATCCTTATGAGGTTCCCATTGCTCCCCGTTGGACCACCGTTCAGTTCTGAAATGAGATGCAAGTGCGGATCGTTCATGAACTCTTTGAGCACACAAGAACAGGTATGCCAAGAAGTGGACCATCGATCTTAACCATTGGAAGAACAACTTGGAGTACTTTGGTGAAGCCTTGGCTCTCTATGAGGAGTTCAATCTGGTCAAGCTCATGTCTGTTAACTGTGACTTCGATGTTCAGCTTGTCCATCAGTTCTATGCCACTGTTCACTTTGGAGAAGACGATGCTCAGACTCTCACCACTACAAAAACAATACAATTCCGTGATGATACGTGTTTGTCACAGTGGGTCGCGTTTTTTGTCATGCATGTACATCCATGAAAAATTTATGACAGAATCAAGATAGTCATACCTATGCTGTCGTAGAAGTGTTCCATGACATTACCAAAATTATCATCACGGAAGTGTCCACTTCCATGATGATAAATCGCGCGTCACAGAAGTGCTTTCGTCAAGGGTGACCGACACGTGGCATCCACCGTAACAGAACGTCGTTAAGCTATCGGGTCGGGTTTTGGATCCGATAACCCGTTAACAGCCCTGACCAATGGGGATTTTCCACGTGTAAAATCATCATTGGCTGGAGGAAACACGTGTCGGCTCACCGTTGGAACAGATGTCAACCACTCATTGGACGGAAGGCACCTATGATACGTCGACACGTGGCACGGCCCAACAAAGGCCCATTCCTATGAAAAGGCCGGCCCGTTTGACTTGGTCAAAAGTTGGCGGACCGGCCCATGGAAAGCCCGTTAACGGCCTGTTTGAATATAGCCCATTTACAGCCCGCTAACCCAAGGCCCGTTACACCCTGTCTGAATTAGGCCCAGTAGCGTCATCTAGGCCATCCAATATGATTCTAGCCCATTTTCACTTCTGGCCCATGTATGGCCCATGACGTCTTTCGGCCCATATGAGGTACTATGTAACTCTTGGCCTACTAACGGCCCGTGGTGAAACTGGGCCGTAATGAACAGTGTATCACTTTACACCCATTAATGGCCAGTGGTGAAACTGGCCCGTAATGAATAGTGTATCACTTTATACCCATTAACGGCCCGTTATTCCGTTGGGCCGTTTCCAACTCATGTTATCTTTCGGCCTTCTTAGAGCCCATTTATTCTTGGGCTCATTTCCAGCATTCGTTTACTTACGGCCCGTTACTGTCATTTTCTGCTTGTGGGGCAAATTCAGCCCGTGATTACAGTCGGCCCGTTTGTGGTCCGTTAATACGTTGGGCCGATTTCATAGCGTCATCAAATACGGCCTATTAACGATGGCCCGTTATGGTCGGCCCATGAACGGACGATTCCAACTCTAGCCCGTTTACGGCCATAATGCGGTCTGTTTGGCCCATGTTTGGCCAATCGATTATACGGCCCGTATAAGGCCCATTGATAATATGGCCCGTAGAAGGCCCATTGTTTCTACGGCCCGTAGAAGGCCCATTGTTTCTACGGCCCATAGATGGCCCACTGTTTCTACGACCAGTAGGAGGCCCAGTGTCACTACAGTAAATATTAGCCCATGGTTATTATGGCCTAGTTTTAAAAAAATAGGTTATTGCAGCCACTAGCTAATCGCGGAAAAAGAACTGCAATGAGTACAAGCAAACAAATAAACAAGACAACAAGGAAATAAATAAGCAAGCAACTAACGCTAGGCTATCACGGCTATTACACATATTACATCCACTGGGCATCAAAGTTCGCCACCAGTGCAAATATAGGGAACAAAGCAGCATATCATATACACTGGTTGTCAAAGTTGGTGACGAGCGCAAATAAATGCCGCAGCAAAACAAATCCAGAACTAAAACCACTTCAGAAGATCTCAAGAAACAATATCCTGGGTACCCATAATGCTGGCAAGATGCTTAGCAAGCTTATTAACTTTCTCTTGTTTGGCGCTTAAATCCTCTAGCGCTTGCTGTTGCACCAGAAAATATGCATCTGAATTCTACAAGGACTTCCTCAGTCCTTCAGCTTCCTGTCGCAGCACATCTGATCGATGTCTTTCAACTTGAAGTTGGGACTCAAGAAGATGAACTGATTCAGGCAGCGAGTTCATAGAGCTTGTGCCAGCAGTAGTGGCCAGTAACTCGAACACTACATCAAGACAGGACTTTTGGGTTCCCTCACTATCGTCAAGATAGTTTTTATCAGCTTTCTTGGAGACCAACAGGGATGCCTCACTATCTTGAACCTTATCTGCATTACTTCCTTTACCATTGGATAACGCGGTACTGTTCTCCAATATTTTGTCCGCATTCTAAAAGAGAAAGAAGCAGACACATCACATGTTTACCATGTTGTATATGAAACTCATTTTGGTAAATGAGTTCAGTAGTAAGTGGACAGGATAACAGCATGAAACAAACATATATCTATGTACCATGGTCACTTTATGGTCTATACCATTCTAGTTTTTGTTGCCAAATCAAGATAGAGACACAGTTCAAATAATATTTGTTCAAGACAAAGCAGAATAGACAGAATATAAGTGTGGGTAACTATAGAGCAATAACAACACTTGTAATGTGCATGACATGAGAACATAACTGTTTATTCAATTGAAACTGAAATCAACATAGAGCAGGTTACAACAGCAAACCAGTTAAAGAAACAGGTTTAAAACATACCTGTTGCGCCATTGGAGTTTCAATTCCATCCTTCAAATTTGAAAATAGTTGGTATGAGTAAATACAGTCATGCAAGAGCAAAGGAGTATGAACCATAGCCACAGAACCTGACCTGAGAACAAATCTTCTTCCCCTTTAAGTGTTGAGTTGGGATTCGGAGTGGTGGTCCTCGTGCTTTGGGCACTGCAGTTCCCTTACTAACTGCTCGTGTTTGGGTGCTCTATGGTGGAGACGGTGTTGTGTCAACTGGAACTGGGTTACTATCTGCTAGGGTTGGGGTTAGAAGGGGCGTAGCTGGTTCTTTTTCCAATTAGGTAGGGGTACAATCTGCGAGAGTCTGGGTTATGTGTGGTGGATCTGGTCCTTGGGAAAGTACAACCATGGTTCTATCTGCATCAACTGGTAGCACTATCTTTTCTGAAGACCGTGTTGTTACTCCCTTAGATACTGCCATCACGCTCTCCAATTCAAATGGCTGATAAACAAGAAAAGTACTTGAAAGTATAGACATTGTATGATAGACAGGTGCAATGGATAGTGGGGAATAAAAGAGGGCATGAAATAATTTATATTTATGTTGTCTAACCAAACAGGATAGCATGACACAATTTCACATATATGATGGCTAACTAAACAGGATAGCATGACACAATTTCACATTATGATGGCTAACTAAAAAAGATGGAAAGACATAGTTCAAAATATGAGACTATGTAAATAGGATGACATGACATAACTATATAATGTGTTTATTAAATAGGTTGGCATGCCATAATTCACATACATTCACGGATAGAATGCCATAATTCAAAATATGATGACTATAAACACTAAACAGGATGAGATGATACAACTATATGATGTCTTTATTAAATGGGTTGCCATGCCATAATTCAGATAGATGATGTGTATGTACTATGTAAACATGATGGCATGATATAATTCAAATATATGATTTATATAGTAAGCAAGTAAGCAGATGGCAATCCATATATGATGTAAAAACTAAGCAATGCAAGACAACATGCATGACATGGGTAAAATAGCCCTGCCAAGTTTGAGCATAGACCTCAGGGGGAAAATAGGACTGGTCATCAGTCTTTGAATCCTCCTCTGAGGAGCTGTCTATAACTAGCAAGATGTTTGCTTCAGCAGGTACCATTGTTTGCTCTGAATACCTTGTTTTCATTCCAGATACTTCCATCACCGCTTCAAATGGCTGATGCATAGGAAGAGTAGTTGAATATACAAATGTTGTCGCCAAATGGAACACGTAATACAAAAAAATGATAGCATGATATAATTCACATACATGATGATTGGCTAAACAGCATGGCATTGCATAATTCACATATATAATGCCTTTGCAACAAGATAGCATTGTATAATTCACATATATAATGTCTTGCAACAAGATGGCAATGCATAATTCACATATATGGTAATTAGACACTGAACAGGTGGCATTCACACAAAGCATGTCTAAACTAATCAAATGACATAGCAATGCAAGACACCA
>NC_041382.1:663262511-663267591 GCF_002162155.2 Triticum dicoccoides | reverse complement strand
TGTCTGTGAATCCTCCTTTGAGCAGCTATCCGTAACCAGCGAGATATGCGCTTCGTCAGATAGCATAGTCTGCTCTGAAGACCTTGTTTTCACTCCAGAATTTGCCATCACCGTGTCAAATGGCACGAAGAGCAGTTGAATGTAATAACATTGTTGACAAATGTAATATGTAACGGAAAAAAAGGATGGCCTGATATAATTTACATATAAGATGACTGGCTAAGCAGGATGGCATTGCAAAATTCACATATATGATGCTTGGCTAAACAAGATGGCATTGCATAATTCACATAAACGATGAATAAACTAAACAGATGGCATTCGCACAAAGGATGTCTAAACTAAGCAGATGGCATATTTGATATATAAAGTAAGCAATGCAAGACACCATATGCATGATATAACCAACATCAGCATGCCAAGTTAGAGCAAAGACCTCAAGGGGTAAATAGGAGTTGTCTTCTCCTTCTGAATCCCCCTCAGAATAGATATCTTCCTCTCGATTACAATCCGAAATGTGTGGAGGGGGGCTGCCTTTGCGCCTACCATGGAGCGACGTATGCATGAAATTTTATTGCCACACAAGGCTCGTCTCTTTTGCTCTACATGTTCAGTTCCATTGTTTACAATAACTGTCATGCATAGGAATAAAACATAGTGAGATTATGTAAGGAGTGCATGCAGAAATCCAGAGTGATGGTAGCAACCTGTGGATAGACCCAAAACCAGTAATAGCAGGCAGATAATGGCTTCTTTACTGTTTGTTTCCCACCCAACATGAAACTCATAGTAGACACCGGAGATTAACCAGATAGTAGATAGATACTATTGATAACGGCCCCGATATGTACCCCACAACCATTTAAAAACTCAAGTTTGACCATTAGTTTGGAGCTGACTCAGAGTCTAATCGGTGAACAGGACGATAAAGTAGCATGTAATATTAAGCGATGCATAACGTAAGCAGACACGAAAGAGTGCGACCTCTCTTGCGGACCCGTGTAGTCCTTGAGGTCATCTGCTCGGTTGATGATGGTAGTGTAGTTTTCATGGCTGCCAGCGGCGGGGAAGAAGATCTAAGGCGGCGAAATACAGTTTGGAGGTCGGATCCCTGCTGTGCTGGACCCTTCTATCGTTGGAGCAGCTGAGCTGGGGTGGACGACGGCGCAGCAGGAGCAGGACAAACCACGCTAGGTTTTCTTTGACAATTATCTATAAGAGAAGTAATTCTGTAAGGGCTCATTTGAATTGGAGGATTACAACAATGCAGGGATAGGAAATAGACAGGAATAGGATAGGAATGCACGTGCAAAACAGAGAATTTAAAAACACAGGATTTCTGCCAATCTGGGTGTTTGTTCACAACAATTGGAAGATCACAGGATGCAAAGAAGCATGGTGATATTAAGTCAAACCATAAGAAAATGTACGGTTATAATGCTATTATGCTACTATCTCTTAGTCTTGTGCTTCATGAATAGGAATTTGAAAAGAAGGACAAGTGAAAATTAAAATTCCTACGTTTTTTCTTTCAAGGAGACACTAAAGGAACAAATTCGTGTGCTTAGTGGACAATATATATAACATGTAGAGTAAAAAAGAGATGCAACAAGTGTACAACCTCTTTGGCGAAGCCATGTCGATCTCAGCGTGATTGGGTTGGCCGGTGAGGATGCTCCGGCTGACTTGGCTGTCGGAGGAGGGGAAGAAGATCGTAGGCGTCTGGAGATGGAGCCTGAGGTACTGCTCCGCTGTGATGGAGGGTTTCGTCATTGGAGCAGCTCCGGTGAGTTGTACGACGCCGAGGCTGAAGCAGGACAAGAGAGACAACGAACAACGTAAACTTGAGTGGGATTCTAATAGCATCTCCAATACATGACGTAAAATACATAACCACAAAGTGCTAGATGTAAAATACATCAGCCGCTCATCTCTGAACTTAACTGTCGAAACTGAATTTAACTGTCGAAACTGAACTTAACTGTCGAAACTGAATTTTGATGTCGAAACTGGACGCACTAGCAAGGTGAGGCCACACATCGGTTGACTGACTTTTTCATATCTGGTCAGTCGATTTTGCAGCTATTGGATACGAAATCAAGGGCCTGCGGTTCATCTTCAACCTCCACCCCCCTGAGCCGGCCAAACAGCAGCCCCCGGCCACCCGCGGTGCGCCGCCCCGCTTGCCCCGAAAACACTCCCCACCGCTGGTCCACCGCCGCCCCGGCCATCCCTCTAGCCCCCCCTGTGCCGAGCTTTTTCTCCGGCGATCCCCATGCCATCGCCCCGCCAACGCCCCGCCACCGCCGGCGACCACCGCCCCCATCCTGAACCCTAAGATAGATAGTGGGGTACCTCTCCGGCGAGCCCCCCTCTCCGCTGTGGCTGGTTCTTCCTTCACCCCGGCGGCATTGGAGTGAAGTGTAGCTAAATCGGAGCAGCATCACAAGCAAGAGCAAGAGCGAGAGCAGCAGCACGAGCAAGAGCAGACTAGGCAGGGGACCGAGAGCAAGAGCAGAGCAGCAGCGCGAGCGAGAGCTAAAGCAGCAGCATGTCCTATTGATGTGGACGTCGCCGCCGAGGGAGCGACACCGTGGAGGAAGTGTCTGGCGATGCCGCCGTGGATGGAGCCGCGCTGTGTCGGCTCGGGACCGAGCGCCGGCAGCACGGTGAGATCGAATCAAGAAGAAAATGTCGCGATTAGTGTACAATCTCTTTGGTGGCACCGATTAGGCCACAGCTTCATCCGAGGAAACAGTGATGATGATGCTCTTCTGGTGGTGCAGGTGAAGACGGCGGTGTGGGAATGGAGGTGGCGCAAAAGACGAGGGGAATGTCGGGGCAGCTCCTGGGAGGTGGAGGACGGTGTGGCTGAACCGGCGGGACGATGAGATCGACGATGGATCCTCATCCCGTACGGTGGATGAGGGACGCCAAGGTGTTGCTGTGGACGACGTCGTCGGGGAAGAGGCTCCGGCTAGGTGGCGGACGAAGCAGGGTGTGGGGTTTCGTCGTGGGTTTTCGCGGCCTCGGTGTATGAATGGGTGGGCGGATGGGATGGCAGTAGGGAACCATGGCTTAGAGACGCGCTTGTCCGAAATGTGGGGTAAGTTACGAAAGTACCCCCACCGATTTGAGGTGGTTCTTTCGGTTCAGGGGTACCACGGGCATTTCACGTGTCGGGATTTCACAGGAGGTGGGATTTTTCGCGCGCGTTGTAATTTCGGAATAGCAAGGCGCGGGTTGAGATGGAGGGAGTTGTCAGAGCACAACGAGACAAAGATATATCTTAAATATTTCGGGCTAACGAGGTGCGGGTTGAAATTTCCGGACAAGCCTAACATGTACTGTACCAAATCAATGCGCCCTACAAATGTCATTCAAAACTTTGAATTCATGTTATGTTCAATTAAAATATTTCGCTACGTGTATAATGCATGCAACCTACTACTCAAATGAACGTTTTAGTGCATTCCAAACGTATATACTACCGCTTCAATATGAACTAAATTTGAATTCGTTTCTCTATTTGAATAAGATCTACAGTAACGATTGTTGTGAAGTCAAAGCATTTGAATTCGGTTCTCTGTTTTAATAAGATCTACAATCATCATTATTGTCAAGTTAAACCATCTTTTGTGTATTATCTTCACAGCACACCACATGATTAGTCTTGAGTTACATATGAACTATGTGTACTATATGAACTCGAACTAGATTTTTTGAATCCACTTTATTTTGATTTCAAATCACATTACATTTCTAGCTCTAGCTAGATATTCATAATCTAAACCATGTCTCATATGTATAATGTGTTTATCACATTATGTATGGTGCCCCGACCCATACGCAAGTATTTAGATGTGAGTTGCAAACACCACACATTACCACAAATTCAAATAAAATGTGAGAATGTTCGATGTATAGTATTTTTTAGATTGTTCGATATTTAGTTGTAAGCTGCAAATGCCACACATTATCACAAATTCAAATAAAATGTGAGATTGTTTGATGTATAGTATGGTTTAGATTGTTCGGCATTTAGCTGTGAGTTGCAAACACCATGCATTATCACATTATGGTATAACATGTGCACAGCACATGTATCACCGCTATATTCATGCATGCAATGTTTAAAACACTATGATCTCCTATTCAAATATATGAATCCGCTTTCATATCAAAATTATGATCTTTGTTAGTCTCTTCCACCCACACAATCCTCTAACCTTTGTAGCTACCACTAACTTTCTCTCGTGCATGCACACGCCCTCCTCATCCTCCCCCTCCCTCGACATTCTATCCACCGGGCACATTCATTTTTTTCTTTAGGTCGTTCTCCCAGAGTCTCCACAACTCCTTTCCGACACACATCGATCGATAAACCTCTCCAGCGATGCCTGCCTACAGCATACAAACACACCTTCAATCTCCTCCTTTATGTGTCCTTGCTTCGTGTCTCTCATACGGTCAGACACACGTGTAAACTCTCGCCCTCTTTTCATCGCTCTCTCACAACCGCACACTCCTCCCCCTATCTAGCTAGTAGTTGGGCCTCTCGCACCACCTCCTAGCTCCATTCTCTCTGTCTATCCATCCCGCTGGGCCTTATTAGCCTCTAACAAATGGACGTGCATGGACCGATCTCTCGCTGTACATATAGCTAGCTAGGTCCTTATAACTCGTCTTTACCCACACGTCAATCGATCTACCTCATTAGTTGTGTCTCTCCCTTCCTCCGACAAACAATAATTGATCTACCGATCTAGTTAGGTTTGCTTACCAAAAACATGGTTCCCCTTCATCATCCATGGATGCGTCCTGACAGATCTATCACGCACAGGCACACACAGAAACACATGCCCACTCTTATTGATAACATTGAAGTTCCACCCTCAGTTTGTCTAGTAGGCCTCTCCCACCATCTTCGAGAAGCAACTCCATCACCCATCCAGCACTCTACCCCTCTCCCTCCCTCTCCCTCCCTCTCTCTCTCTCCTCTATCTCTCTCCCATCATATTTCCCGTCCTTCAGTTATGTATGGATGTCGACCGATCTCCCTCAAGACATAGCTGGGTCT
>NC_041382.1:663254701-663262228 GCF_002162155.2 Triticum dicoccoides | reverse complement strand
CACACAAACTTGACGTGTGCCCTCTAACATTTCGGTAGGCCAGTCGCCCTATATCTTTGACTTGTACACACACACAATTTCGATGGCTCTCTTCATCGATCTCATACCCACCCACTTGATCCTCTCTTCGAGTCTATCGATAGCTGTGACCCCTCCCTCTCTTCTCGTGGATTGCCCGACCCTCTATGTATGATATGGATAGGCCTCCATTTCACACACATTGCATGCAAAATTTTGTTTGAGATGTCATCGACACATATTCCCACAAATAATTCACGAAATCAACCCCCCACCCCACCCCCACCCCAAAACAAAAAACACTCACGAACGCGGTTTGTATCTCTCACACACACCCACGTAGGTGGGGAACGTGCACGAAGAGAAGAGGTGCATGCACGGCGCACGTACTCCCGTCTCTTTCCCAACCACACCCGTGTGGGTACACGGTGGAGCTCATTTCTGTATGAAAAAGGCAGCCCACGTGGTAATTTGGCACGTGTACTGGTTGTCCACTTGGTGGAGGGAGGATCGTCTACCACAGGTGAACAAACAAATTGCGACTTGACATGTTTTGTTAAAAAAAGAGGCAAACCATGTGGGGCCTACCTTAGAGGCAAGGCTCTATACACTGGAGTACTTTTGATGTGTCCCGTTAACTCGCAGAACGAGGAGAAGCTTGCTTAGTACGCCGTCTCCCCCGCCCACGGGCGCGGTGGCTCGCGGGATGAGGTAAAGCTTGCTTACTACGCCTTATGCCCGCTCCATCGCCCATGCGCGCGGTGGCTCGCAGGACGAGGAGAAAAATTTACTACTCCCTCCGTTTACTCCTCGTCCCTACTACCTTGGTTATAGAGATTATATCATATTGTTTGGAATATATATGTCCTTTAGTAGATTTCAATATGAACTACTAGTACATACTCCAAACACTAATGTGTATAGATGTATTTTAGAGTGTAGATTCACTCATTTTGCTCCATATGTAGCACTCTCCCTCGCCCCTCGACCCTCGCCCACGTGGTGGACGTGCAGCAATTCATTCGGTCTCATATAGCCAGAACGATATATGCTGCACTACCATTATTGCTTGACTTCCCGAAGAGGCGAAGAGCCAATCGCAAGGTCAATATTTTGGAGATGCCAAGCGCAAGGTTATAGGAGAACGAGTAGTAGGTGCCGCGTCATTTATAAATAAAGTTTTTTTCTTCAGTGGCACGTACGCAATATGATAGGTTCATATGGAGAGAAAAGGAGTACATAGTCAGGACGGGCCAGCCTACATGGTTGCTTGCTGGGGTTGCTCTCTTCACACTCTCTCGCACAAAACGACTGTGGCCACATCTCTAACCTCCCGACGGATCACGTTCGCTTGGGGAAGGGGTGGATGCTTAGTGTAGATGCGGTGGCCGTCGCCGACGGCGAAAATCCACTGTCGGCATGTCCCGATCAGGGGTCCCCGCCGTTCTCTCTCACAAAGCCGGTGAGGTTGCCTTCGTCCCTTGCTCACTGCCGCGACATGGGCAGTTGCCGCCTCCCACCGCCCTCCTCAAGGTTGAGCTACGTCCCTCAGGTACAACTCCCTTTACAGTCGGCTTGCACCACTGCTCCAACTGCCCACATCACTCCCTGTGGATATTTCTCTACTTCTTTGCCCCGCACATACCTCTACTGGCTTCTACGTACTGTATTTGTGATGAGTTTATGTCTCATCAACTAGTCCCAGTAATCTTATTCTAATCACGCTTGTTCAATTTCTTTGCCACAGGGATGCTCATCTCGATTTTCGTGAAACTGCACAAAATGATCCGATGGTCAAAAGGTTGCAAACTTCATTTATTAGGAAGCTCGAACGTTGCCAGCAAATTAAAGCCTGGTCAGGGTTCACGGTTCAAGGGCTAGGGACTGCATGGATCGTTTTTTTCTTTAGTTGCCTCTGTTCCAAAATAAGTGTCAACTTTAGTAGTAGTACAACTTTGTACTAAAGTTTGCACAAAGTTGAGAAACTTATTTTGGAACGGAGGGAGTACATATTTGCTATGATTTGTCAATCATTGAGATGCAATAGCATGCATGTTAGTCTCCTTTGTATTTGATGAAATGTTGCAACAGGCAACCTTGGACGCAAGATACATGTAACAGAAGCTGGAAGCTTCGTAGCATTGTACAAATTTATCTCGCTGATAAATTACAGTACGTACTATACTAGTACTTCCTCAGTTCCTAAATATAAGTCTTTGTAGAGATTTCACCATGAACCACATGCAGATGTATATAGATGCATTTTAAGTGTAGATTCATTCATTTTGTTCTGTATGTAGTGGAATCTCTACAAAGACTTATATCTACTAGTAATAGCTAGCCCCCAGTACTAGGAATTCTCTATCCTCTCCTTGAGCCACGTCATCGAAATTGATGTAGCCGTTAGATGAAGTAAATCAGTCCATAATAGCCGTCTGATCTTGACGTTGAGAGGCTCCGCACTAAGCCACATGCAAGCATGCAGAAATACCGTGCCACATGCATGTGAGTGGGTTTTAAATCACATCAACATGTCCGCATGCAAGCATGCACCGGTAGCATGCATGTAAGTGAGCTTTTAAGTCCCATTAACATGTCAAAAAGAAAAATATAATCCCGTTATGCAGTAGGAGTTCATGAGTTGGCTGATCTTTTTTCCTTACGTGGGATGATCTAAATGATGATGGGAGTTTATTTAGTTTGGCTACCACATTTGTCATGTGGTTATAGCTTTTTTTTGTTCTATGAAACCGATAATTTTGCGTAGAGAGATATATCGATGTTCCGCGCCAACGCGCGGGGACTCATCTAGTAATATTTAGGAACGGGGGGGAGTACTATGTAAAGAGTTAGGTGTCGCACGGTGATAATAGTGTGAGGTGGGCCATGAAATCACTAAGCCTGCGTGTTTTCACTGCTCTTGCATGCCTCCGCTGTAAGAATAGAGAAAATTGTAATCTAGTAGTAGTAGTAGTATACCTCCTTTCGCCGAAAGCGTGGGACATCCAGCAGTCCTACCACCTCAGTAATAAAGACCAATGAGCCGTCAAATCACATAGACCCAGCAGTAAGTTGGACGGACGAAGCAACCATCACTCTTGCGCCAGTGAGAGGTCGCGTCCGCTCTGCCCGGGCATGAATGCGGCACCGATTCTTTGGAGCGGCCCTGACCGTTTTGGGCGGGAAGCGCGCGGGGGCGATGGGGGGGCTTTGGGTGGGCCAGGCTGGTCAGGAGCGGGCGTGGCAGCTGTCCGCATGTCCCTACCGGACACGCCCGGAAACGATAGGATGCACCAACTCTCGCGGCTGAAATCGTACACTACACAACATCTCTCTGTAGGAGTAGGTTGATCTATCGCTCTCTCTAACACACACATGGTGTTAAACACACACACACACACACACACACACACACAGGCACCTTGGTCCCGTTGCACCTTCTAATGTGACTTATTACACCTAGACGTTGGGAGTAGTAAGTATACGAGATACGGTGGCACACTGACTTAAGTCGAATACAAGTGGCCAAAATTTGTGTGCATGTTATAATAAGGATTCACTTAAAATAGTACGTGAGCGAACAGAGGGATCAATTGGACAGTGTTCCCGAGCAGTAGCGAGATGTGTGAGGTAAGATACACCGCTGGCGCTTTTAATTTTTCTTGTTAATTTGTTTGTTTCACCCTCTGACTGGTGGGACCCAACGTACTACGTGGAGAGAGGTAGGGTGACTAAGGCTGCATTATTTCTGCACCACTGTGGATAGTCTTACCACCAAAGCCACATGACACGATTATGATTGAAATCCCAATGACTCCCACACACAAAAAAAACACACGGCATGCTTGTCACACGAATGCAGGAATGTATAAAAGGTTATTTCCCTCTCGTTGAACATAACGGGAGGGTTGTGTAGCTGGTTAGCTTGTTCGCTCACTCTCTCGCCCTCTCCCACTGGAGCCTCAGCGCTTGTAGTTGCTCTCTTCACACTTTCTCGCCCTCTCCAAATCTAAACAAGACTTCGTTGGCCTCTCTCTCCCCTCACTGCTGCTCAAAGAGCCGGCAGGATCCGTCCGCCGGGAAGGGAAGGAGGCTTAACGATGTCGCCGTCGGTGAGGGACTACCGGCGCAGTTGTTCACTTTCCACCCAGCAGCGGCGCGGGAGGGCCTCCGACCCCTTCTTCTTCATCGTCGTCCCGTCGCCCACCGAACCACGCCCCAAGAACCTTAAGGTATAATTTACTTACTCCACATGCATTGCTCTAGCTTCATGTATACCATGAATCTAGGACGTGGTTCAAAGAGGAAAGGAGTGGGGGAAATTAGTGGGAGAAGTTGTATATAGCATGAATCTAGGGCGTGGTTCGAAGAGGAAATGAAGGGGGAAAGTTGTATAGCATTAATCTAGGGCGTGGTTCAAAGAGGAAACGAATGGGGGAAAGTAGTGGGGAAAGTTGTATCGCATAAATCTAGGACGTGGTTCAAAGAGGAAAGGAAGGGGCGAAAGTACTAGTTCAAAAAGGAAAGGAAGGGACAAGGCTGTAGAGTTTGAGCAGGACTAGATTTGGTGCGCCCACATAGGGAAAGGCGTCTAAAGATAAAAAAACTGGGACCAACACAAATATGCTCCTTGGTTGCTTGTTCTTTGTTGCAACAGACTGTGCATGACCACAGTACATCGGTAGATGCACATGGTGCTGGTGCGTCCACTATCCCGTGCAACTCATTAGCTGTTGTTAATCTAAGGCCTTGTTTGGTTAAAAACTCCCTAGTCCCTACCTGTTGGGTTCCAGGGACTAAACATGGACTAGAGGTTATTAAATGACATGCTAAACGACCATGTTACCCCTAGTAATGAACTAATAGAGACAAGGTGCGATGCGTGGCAGGGGCAACTGTTGGAAAAAGTCCCAAAAAGACTCACTCGGGGTCTTCTTTCTTTAGTCCCAAATGCCCACTTTTAGTCCCTAAAAGTCCCTCCTCTTTGGTTTAGATGGGACTGACACGGAGTTTTTTTAGTCCCTACACCAAAATGTCCCTGTAAACAAACACCCTCTAATAATGCCGCTGGAAAATTGATGCAATGCCACAGTTAAAAGCAAATTACATGTTTAGCAAATTTTATTGTTAATATAATCTCTATGTTAATATTAATCAATGCCACCGTTTGAGAAATGCTACTGTCTTGCCTTCTTTCCCATTTAGATAAGGTAGATGCTTCTTTTTGTTGGCTTCTGTGTCATCCACCGTTATTGACCACTAATTGTTTCCTTTGCACCTCTGTGTAAACATGGTTATCTGCTTCACCTCGTTGCCATTGTAACCATTTGTTGCACTGCACAAAACACTTTTGTTTTAAGAGTGTTTTGTGTAGTTCAACCAAAATGTCACACCGACAACGTTGCTTGATTGCTTGATCTTAGTGGAACTGCAAAAGAGGAGATCTTACTTCCTATCCGTTAAGGCGAATTTGGTTCAGATCTTCTTCTTGTGAGTTGTTTGAATTCTGCATCATGAGAGGTTAGTACTAGCCTTCTTTCACATGATTCTGCAGTGTGCATTCATATGTTGTGCTACTTGTATGATAATGTTGCTTGATTTTAGTGAACTGCTGTAGCGATCAGACCTCAAACAGTCTGATCTCTGTGCTCTGATGTCATCCCTGGATCAGTAATGCTGACACCACACAGTACTCGGAGGATTTATAGCAGAGTAGCAATCACACACTTATTACATCGAGTGTCTCAAAAGAAAGCTTACTACAATAAATATGGCTTAAGGCCATCTAATAACTATAACAGCGGAAGGCTTGGAAGATAAGTGAGTCCATCAACTCCAACGGCATCACTGAGTATAGAACCACGACCTAAAAACTCCTTAATCATCGTCTAAAAAGTCTGCAACATTAACGTTGCAGCCCGAAAATGGGTCAGCACATGGAATATGCTGGCAAGGTAACACATGGAGAGTAATGGAATGAAACAACTATACTATATGCATATTTGGCTGGTGGAAAGCTCTATGGTTACAGTTTTGCGTAAAGCCAATTTTTCCCTACTCCAAAGGAATAAATTTAATTACTATCATGGTGGTTGTTAAACATTGAGAATGGTTGACAGCATCCTCAATCCCAATTAAGCATCATCATTAAACATAACCCAACAAAATTAATTTAGAGTAACATGTTGAGATTCACATGAAAATCCAGGTACTAGATACTCAAGATGTCCATAACCGGGGACACGGCTAACCATGATTAGTTTATTACACTCTGCAGAGGTTTGCGCACTTTTCCCCACAACACTCGATCGCCTCCGTTTGGTTTCTCGCACTACATGGTGTTTAAGAAGACGGATGACCGAGACATAGTCTTTCAGAAGCGCTAGCACCTTACGATCGGGTAGACCGTACTACCTACATCCCCTACATCTGCTAGTCTACCACTGTAAGAGTTTGCATAACTTAGTCAACTATGCTAGAGCCCATAATAGCTTGTGGCTGCACACGGAAGTTTCTAGTATGAATAGTCTCATGATCCCTTTGAGCCTGGGTGGCGGTCCAAAAAAACAGGCAAATCCTGGAATACCCAGGTGCCTCAATCCACCCAGATGTGTGTTTAAGTTGCCACCTTAGATAAACCATTAATTAACAATCTCACATCTGTCATGGATTTCACTCACCCAATCCACGTCTACTAGCATAGCATGGCATGATAAGCAAACGTAGAAGTAACTCCCAAAGGTTTGATAATAAATAGGTAATAGGTACTACCTCATCTACTTCCCATCCCATAATTTAATTAGATCCTAATCTTGCAATGTGTGAGGTTTGATCTAATGCAATAAAACTGGGTAGTAGAAAAGGTATGATCAAAGTGTTACTTGCCTTGCTGATGATCCGGGAAACCTAACGATTCGAAGTAACAGGCGGCGCACTCCGGATACTCTATCGCAAACAACAAACGAGCATACAATAAGTACTCATCTAATGCAGAAGTAAAACTCAAATAAGAGATCTAACCAGAAGGTTCAACTTAAGAACTCCGGTTGGCAAAAAAATCGAATCGAACGAAGCAACAAAAGTCAAACGGCGAAAGAAAACAACTTCGTTCTAGTAATCTGGATCTAGGGCAAATTTTACAGTAGTAAAATCTTGTTTAAGTTGGTTAAACGGATAGAGGGTTTCGAGATGAAACTCTAGGCGCTTGAATCGCCTGATTCCGATAAACGAGCGAAAAGTTATACTAAAACGAAAATCGGATCAGGAATCGCGATCAGAAAATAACCGCGGAAAATCCGAGAAAAAGAAAAACGACGAACGGATTAACGAACCAACGTTCGTTATCCAGATCTAAACGATGAACGTGTTCGTTTAAACGAACAAACGAGCGAACGCTCGCTATTTAACCTAAACCAAAAAAACCGAAAATAAACCGACGGAAAACCGATCGGTTTTCTAAAAAAAATGGGCGGCGCGGATTACGATGTGGCGGCGAACCTCGGCGAGCGT
>NC_041382.1:663085241-663253908 GCF_002162155.2 Triticum dicoccoides | reverse complement strand
GGCGCGGGTGCGGGGCTAGGGCGGGGCGCGGGGCGCGGGGCTAGGGTTCCCCCCCGGGTGGGCCGGCTTATAAAGCCCCTACGGGCCGGGAGTCCTAGTCGGACACGGCCCGTAGGTCGGTTCCTTTTTAAAAAAAATACGCTCGGAAGAAAAATAAAAAGAAATACTAAACGGACTCCAAAAATCCCGAAATAAATTTTCCCGGGCTTCTAAAATCAAGCCCGACAAAGTAAACATTTATTTGGGCCCTAAATGCAATTTTGAAAAACGCATTTTTTTCCTAAATTCAAATAAAACACCGAAAAAACTCCGGAATAAAATCTTATTTGATTTTATTATTAAATCCTCAATATTTCTTTATTTTGGGAAAGTCATTTTATTCCCTCTCTCATATTTTGTAATATAAATAATTGATGATAAAATAAATAAAATCAAATGATCCTATTCTCAAAATTTGAGAAAACTCAAATATGAAAATAACGAAATACCCAACTCTCTCCGTTGGTCATTGAGTTGCGTAGAATTTCCAGGATCAACCAAAATGCGAATAAAATATGATATGCATTGATGATCTAATGTATAACATTCCAAATTGAAAATTTGGGATGTTACAAACCTACCCCCCTTAAGATGAATCTCGCCCTCAAGATTCGGGTTGGCTAGAAAATAGGTGAGGGTGGTCTTTGAACAAATCTTCCTCTCGCTCCCAGGTGGCTTCATCCTCTGAGTGGTGGCTCCACTGAACTTTGCAAAACTTGATAACCTTGCTGCGAGTAACTCGGTTGGCAAACTCGAGAATATTGATTGGCTTCTCCTCATAGGTCAAATCGTTACCCAACTGTATAGTTTCCAAAGGCACTGTATCTCTCAATGGTATGTCAGCCATCTCCGCGTGACACTTCTTCAGCTGAGAAACGTGGAACACATCATGAACTCCTGACAATCCTTCGGGCAATTCCAACTTGTTGGCCACTTCCCCCATACGTTCCAAAACTCGATATGGTCCTACAAATCGTGGTGCTAACTTCCCTTTAACTCCAAAACGCTTTGTTCCCCGAAGTGGAGATACTCGAAGATAAGCTCTATCCCCAACTTCGTAAACTATCTCCTTGCGTTTAGAATATGCATAACTTTTCTGTCTAGACTGGGCTACCTTGAGCCTATCGCAAATCAATTTCACCTTCTGTTCAGACTATTTAATCAAGTCAGGACCAAACAACTGACGGTCTCCAACTTCGTCCCATGACAACGGTGTCCTGCACCTCCTTTCGTACAAGGCTTCGAAAGGGGCCATCTTTAAACTGGTTTGGTAACTGTTGTTGTAAGAGAAGTCTGCATATGGCAAATTATCGTCCCAACTAGATCCGTAATCTAGCGCACAAGCTCTCAGCATATCCTCCAAAATCTGATTGACTCTCTCGGTCTGTCCATCTGTTTGTGGATGAAAAGATGTACTGAATTCTAGCCTGGTAGCCAAAGTTTTGTGCAACTGCTTCCAGAACTTTGAGGTAAACTGGGTTCCTCTATCTGATACGATACTCCTTGGAACTCCATGCAGACATACGATCCTGGTCATGTATATCTTTGCCAACTTAGCACTGGTGTAAGTGGTCTTTACTGGGATGAAATGAGCTACTTTCGTCAATCGATCAACTACAACCCAAATTGAGTCATAGCCTGAACGAGTCCTGGGTAATCCCGTGATAAAATCCATGCCTAGCTTATCCCACTTCCATTCGGGTATTGGCAATGGTTGTAACAATCCTGCTAGCTTCTGATGCTCTGCCTTTACTCTCTGACATACATCACAAACGGCTACATACTCCGCTATATCCTTCTTCATTCCGGTCCACCAGAAAATATCCTTCAAATCCAAATACATCTTGGTATTTCCTGGGTGAATTGAATATGGTGAATCGTGTGCCTCTTGCAAAATCAACTTCCTGATCTCCGGGTCATTGGGCACGTAAACACGGTCTTCAAACCATAGGGTGTCGTGTTCATCCTCACGAAATCCTTTAGCTTTTCCTTTGCTCAGTTTCTCCTTTATAGCGGCAATCTCTTTGTCAGTTTGCTGAGCTTCTCTGATTTTATCCATCAAAGTTGACTGAATCTCCAATGGTGCTACATAGCCTGTCGGAACTATTTCCAAACATAGTTCAAGAAGATTTTCTGGTAACTCCTTGGGTATTTCTCCCGTCATTAACGTATTGACAAGGCTCTTACGGCTTAATGCGTCAGCTACTACATTAGCCTTTCCGGGATGATAATGCAATTTTATATCATAATCTTTGATGAGCTCCAACCATCTCTTTTGTCTGAGATTCAACTCCTTCTGTGTGAAAATGTACTTCAAACTCTTATGATCCGTGTACACCTCACAATGGTTTCCAATGAGGAAATGTCTCCATGTTTTCAAAGCATGCACTACGGCTGCTAACTCCAAATCATGCGTAGCATAATTCAACTCATGGGGCTTCAGTTGTCTTGAGGCATATGAAACAACTCTCCCTTCCTGCATAAGCACTGCTCCAAGTCCTCGACGTGAAGCGTCGTAGTACACCTCATAATCTTTGGTCTGGTCTGGCAAAATCAACACTGGTGAGGTAACCAAACGTTTCTTCAACTCCTGGAAACTAGCCTCACACTCCTCTGTCCATATGAACTTGGTATCCTTCTTTAATAACTCTGTCATAGGCCTCGCAATCTTTGAGAAATTTTCAATAAATCTCCGGTAGTATCCTGCGAGTCGAAGAAAACTCCGGATCTCTCCAACTGTTGTTGGGGCTTCCCACTTGGTCACGGTTTCAACTTTAGTGGGATCTACTGCTATACCTTCTCCAGATATAACGTGTCCGAGGAATCCTACTTCCTTCAACCAAAACTCACATTTGCTGAACTTGGCATATAATTGATGTTCTCTGAGCTTTCCAAGTACCAAACGCAAATGCTCCTTATGCTCCTCTTCATTCTTCGAATAAACCAGGATATCATCAATGAACACTACGACAAACTTATCCAAAAACTCCATAAACACTTTGTTCATCATGTTCATAAAATAGGCAGGTGCGTTAGTCAGACCAAATGACATAACGGTATACTCATACAGCCCATACCTGGTGGTAAAAGCTGTCTTCGGAATATCCTGTTCTCGAATCTTCAACTGGTGCTATCCTGATCGCAGATCGATCTTGGAAAATACCTTAGCTCCTTGCAATCAATCAAACAGATCGTTGATCATTGGTAGCGGGTACTTGTTCTTGATCGTTACTTCATTCAATCCTCGATAATCAACAACCATCCTTAACGATCCATCCTTCTTCTCCACTAGAAGTACTGGCGATCCCCAAGGTGAAGAACTTGGGTGAATATATCCCTTATCCAGTAACTCCTTAATCTGCTTCTTAATTTCCACCAAATCTTTTGCTGGCATCCTATATGGTCTCTTTGATATTGGCCCTGTGCCTGGCAATAGCTCAATCAAAAACTCAATATCTCTATCCGCTGGCATGCCTGGCAACTCCTCTGGAAATACATCAGGGAAATCCCTTACCACTGGTACTTCCTCCTGCACAACTCCTGTTAGGCAATTTACTTGGGTCCTCTTTGGCACATGCCGGGATACATACTTGATCCTTCTCCCTTCTTGGGTGGTAAGCAAAATTGACTTACTAGCACATTCAATATTCCCTTCATACTTTGATAACCAATCCATGCCTAATATCACATCCAATCCTTGAGATTCCAATACTATTAGGTCTGAGGGAAAAACATAGTTACCAATCCTTAATGGTAACCGATCACACCATAGACTAGCCACATACTCTGCTCTGGGCGAGGTTACTAACATGGGTGACCTAAGGGCTTGGGTTGGTAGGTTATACTTATCCACAAATACCCTTGAGATGTATGAATGTGATGCACCAGTATCAAAAAGAAGGAGTGCAGTAAATGACTTAACCAAAAACTTACCTATTATTGCATTGGGCTGAGCTTCAACCTCCTCCACGCTAACGTGGTTCACCTGTCCCCTGTTGAAAGGGTTCGGCTTCTTCCCAGAACTTCCATTGCCATTTTGGCCTTCAGGACATTCATTGGCATAATGTCCGGTCTTCGAACACTTATAGCAAGTGACTTGGCTCAAGTCCTTCTTGGCTGGGGTTGAGGGGTTGGTGCAGTTCTGTCCGTTGCTTCCTCCATTGCCATTACCATTTTTGGTGCCATTGTGATTGTGTGAGCTACCTCCTCCATGGGTATGCTGAAAATGTCCTCCCGGTCTAGGGGTAAAACGTGGCTTCTGCTGAGCTCCTGAAGTGTACTTTCCTTGTCCATACTTCCTCTTGCGATTCTCAATTTGCTGCTGCTTCCCTTCAATCATAAGAGCACGATCTACCAAATCCTGGTAGTTTTTGAAAGTGGCTACCATCAACTGCATGCTCAACTCATCATTCAGTCCTTCCAGAAACTTCTCTTGCTTAGCTGCATCTGTAGCGACGTCATCTGGGGCATAACGTGCTAACTTACTAAATTCCTCCACATACTGGCCAACTGTCCGTCCTCCTTGGCGCAAGTTACAAAACTCACGCTTCTTCATGGCCATAGCTCCTGCTGAAACATGGGCAGTACGGAAAGCCTGCTGAAACTGGTCCCATGTGACAGTGTCGACTGGGAAGGTGGCTGTGAAATTCTCCCACCCTGATGTTGCGGGTCCTTCTAACTGATGTGCGGCAAACTTCACCTTCTCCGCATCTGTGCATCCTGTTGTGGTCAACTCCCTAGTTGTCTTACGGAGCCAATCATCTGCTACTATCGGCTCGGTGCTACTCGAAAACACCGGCGGATTCAGCCTAAGGAAACGGGCTAAGTGGTCAACAGGTGGTGGTGGTGGTGGTGGGTTGCTGTTGTTGTTCCCCTGATTCTGATTCTGGACTAGCAACTGCATCAATGTGTTCTGCTGCTGGATCAACTGGGTGAGCTCCGGTGGGAAAGCAAATCCGGGGTCACGTATCGGAGGCATCTGAGGGTTTTTAGAAAAGATGAGATATAAGAATAGAGGGGGTCTAAAGAGAAAACACTACCCATATGCACATGAGGCAAAAGCAAACAATTCACTTCAATCAATCAAACAAGGGCATACAATCGATCTATCTATCGCAAAAGTGCTCGGACTACTATATTTACATGGTGGACTACTACTGATGAGGTGGTCTACAAGAAATATTCTTCAGTCGTTGACTCCATGATATCTGCTCTAGCTTCATCAACATAGTCATCATCGCTACTGTCTGGTTCCGAGTCGGTGTCGTCGATGATGATGTAGTCTTCCGGGCTAATCTCCTTGGGTTCTTCATCTTCATCTACTGGTGTCGGGCCTCCCATAAATATTCCAATCTTCTTGATCAGGTCGTCATTCTTCTCCACCAATACTTCAATTTCCTCTTCATAATCTTCATGTGTAGCCTTGAGTTCTTCCTCCAGTTCCTTGATTCTAGTCTTAGCCTTCTTTAGATCTATCATGTCGGCACACATATGGTTCTCCTGGCGTCGAATGTGCTGGTTTAATTCCTGGATAAAAGCTGCGATTGATCTATCCTTCTTGGTGCTGATCATCTCCCAGTGCTCATCTCGGCGCCCACAAATCTGGTAGATAGTATCCTTGAGATCCTTGTGGTAGACTTCTCCAATGCGTCCCATGGCGATGTGAGCTGCCATGCTCATTCCCAGACTCCTAGTTGGTGCATCAAATGAAAACTCTATGGGCTCAGTGACTGGCATGAACGTCCTTCCTGGAACTTGAACTTGAATCACCCAGCGCTCTTCTTCAGGTAAAGTGGCGTTGTAGGTTCCCGTGAAGCTTGGTACTCCTATGTTCAGGTATCTAGTGACTTCCTTCAAGTGTCGTCCAAAGGGTGTATCTTCATCCGGTTGTGTGAACTTGTTCCTTGCATCCGCCATCCTAAAGAGTAGAAAAGATGAGAAGTCAGAAGAGAAGAGAGTGAATAGTGATCTAGGGCTTTTAGCTTAGTGGTCGTGTCCTACAGTCAGCGTGTGCTCTGATACCATCTCTGTAGCGACCAGACCTCAAACAGTCTGATCTCTGTGCTCTGGTGTCATCCCTGGATCAGTAATGCTGACACCACACAGTACTCGGAGGATTTATAGCAGAGTAGCAATCACACACTTATTACATCGAGTGTCTTAAAAGAAAGCTTATTACAATAAATATGGCTTAAGGCCATCTAATAACTATAACAGCGGAAGGCTTGGAAGATAAGTGAGTCCATCAACTCCAACAGCATCATTGAGTATAGAACCATGACCTAAAAACTCCTCAATCATCGTCTGAAAAGTCTGCAACATTAACATTGCAGCGCGAAAATAGGTCAGCACATGGAATATGCTGGCAAGGTAACACATGGAGAGTAATGGAATGAAACAACTATACTATATGCATATTTGGCTGGTGGAAAGCTCTATGGTTACAGTTTTGCGTAAAGCCAATTTTTCCCTACTCCAAAGGAATAAATTTAATTACTATCATGGTGGTTGTTAAACATTGAGAATGGTTGACAGCATCCTCAATCCCAATTAAGCATCATCATTAAACATAGCCCAACAAAATTAATTTAGAGTAACATGTTGAGATTCACATGAAAATCCAGGTACTAGATACTCAAGATGTCCATAACTGGGGACACGGCTAACCATGATTAGTTTATTACACTCTGTAGAGGTTTGCGCACTTTTCCCCACAAGACTCGATCGCCTCCATTTGGTTTCTCGCACTACATGGTGTTTGAGAAGACGGATGACCGAGACATAATCTTTCAGAAGCGCTAGCACCTTACGATCGGGTACACCGTACTACCTACATCCCCTACATCTGCTAGTCTACCACTGTAAGAGTTCGCACAACTTAGTCAACTATGCTAGAGCCCATAATAGCTTGTGGCTGCACACGGAAGTTTCTAGTATGAATAGTCTCATGATCCCTTTGAGCCTGGGTGGTGGTCCAAAAAAACAGGCAAGTCCTGGAATACCCAGGTGCCTCAATCCACCCAGATGTGTGTTTAAGTTGCCACCTTAGATAAACCATTAATTAACAATCTCACATCTGTCATGGATTTCACTCACCCAATCCACGTCTACTAGCATAGCATGGCATGATAAGCAAATGTAGAAGTAACTCCCAAAGGTTTGATAATAAACAGGTAATAGGTACTACCTCATCTACTTCCCATCCCACAATTTAATTAGATCCTCATCATGCAATGTGTGAGGTTTGATCTAATGCAATAAAACTGGGTAGTAGAAAAGGTATGATCAAAGTGTTACTTGCCTTGCTGATGATCCGGGAAACCTAACGATTTGAAGTAATAGGCGGCGCACTCCGGATACTCTATCGCAAACAACAAACGAGCATACAATAAGTACTCATCGAATGCACAGGTAAAACTCAAATAAGAGATCTAACCAGAAGCTTCAACTTAAGAACTCCGGTCGCCAAAAAAAATTGAATCGAACGAAGCAACAAAAGTCAAACGGCGAAAGAAAACAACTTTGTTCTAGTAATCTGGATCTAGGGCAAATTTTACAGTAGCAAAATCTTGTTTAAGTTGGTTAAATGGATAGAGGGTTTCGAGACGAAACTCTAGGCGCTTGAGTCGCCTGATTCCGATAAACGAGCGAAAAGTTATACTAAAACGAAAATCGGATCAGGAATCGCGATCAGAAAATAACCGCGGAAAATCCGAGAAAAAGAAAAACAACGACCGGATTAACGAAAGAATGTTCGTTATCTAGATCTAATGATGAACGTGTTCGTTTAAACGAACAAACGAGCGAACGCTCGCTATTTAACCTAAACTGAAAAAAAACCGAAAAAAAAACGACGGAAAACCGTTCGGTTTTCTAAAAAAACAGGCGGCGCGGATTACGATGCGGCGGCGAACCTCGGCGAGCATGCGGGCGGGGCGGCGGCTCCGGCGGGCGGCGGCGGCGCGCAGGCGGCGGCGGCGGCGGCGGCGGCGCGGTTGCGGGGCTGGGGCGGGGCGCGGGGCTAGGGTTCCCCCCCGAGTGGGCCGGCTTATAAAGCCCCTACGGGCCGGGAGTCCTAGTCGGACATGGCCCGTAGGTCAGTTCCTTTTTTTAAAAAAAAATTACGCTCGGAAGAAAAATAAAAACAAATACTAAATGGACTCCAAAAATCCCGAAATAAATTTTCCCGGGCTTCTAAAATCAAGCCCGGCAAAGTGAACATTTATTTGGGCCCTAAATGCAATTTTGAAAAACGCATTTTTTTCCTAAATTCAAATAAAACACCGAAAAAACTCCGGAATAAAATCTTATTTGATTTTATTATTAAATCCTCAATATTTCTTTATTTTGGGAAAGTCATTTTATTCCCTCTCTCATATTTTGTAATAGAAATAATTGATGATAAAATAAATAAAATCAAATGATCCTATTCTCAAAATTTGAGAAAACTCAAATATGAAAATAACAAAATCCCCAACTCTTTCTGTTGGTCATTGAGTTGCGTAGAATTTCTAGGATCAACCAAAAATATGATATGCATTGATGATCTAATGTATAACATTCCAAATTGAAAATTTGGGATGTTACAACTGCACAAATGGAGACAAGACTTCCAATCTGTATGTGCACCGTAATATCCCATTGAGGTAAGATAAGGATATTTCACAACTGCTGGCCTGTATTTTGCTACTTTCATCAGAAAATGAAGTTTAGTACTATACTTGTGCTCCCTAATTGACATGCCAAATCTTACATAGAAGGCGAAGCTTGTTTGTTATTGAACCAAGTGATGAAGGGGAAGAACAAGGGGAAGAAAAACAAAAATCAACTCCCCGTGCTGTCATGAAAAAGTGGTATTATCCTTGAGAAGTGCTTCATCTATGTTGTTTTAAATATTTCCTTTCCTTTTTTCGAGCAAACAGTGATGCTAGCATTTAGTAGTCCTCTTGTCTTTGCACAACAGGGTCATCTTCCTCTGAAGAAGAATATGTAGTACGTGAAGTGACTAGTTCCGATTATGCCAGGATGAAGAAGCCATGTCTATCTTATCATCAGAAGGAGCAGTTGAAGGATGGTTACATTACTCCCCACAAGACCAAACTAACTTCAGCTCAGAAGGACTGACAAAATCTCCATTTTTTTGCTGTGATGCGCGAGTACAATGTTGTTCTAGGATTCTTTCTGGTGAGTTCTATTTTTCTAAAAGTGTGCTCTACATGGACCATGTATGTGCCTGTTGAAACTGTCAATTCATAGTACAGTTTGCTCTATACTAATCACTTTTTTGTATTTGTGCAAACAGGGGTGCTCAGCTTGATTTCAATGGGAACTGCACAAAATGTTCATGAATACATCGAATCATTCATTTCCACCACAAGAAAGGAGGTGACGATAAGTTCAAGGTGTTGCAACATATAAGGGTGAAATCATACAAGCTACGTGCGAATTTGGTTGATTTTGGTGGAACTGCACAAAAAGAACAACTGATTTATTTAGCACGAGGTGTCATGTCAAGGTCCAAACTGATGGCAAACCATGCCCATTCCACAATCATAGGCATTTGATATTTTGGTATGGGACAACCTTGTCAAATTTTGCTCATTGATTTTAGCAAGACACACGTTTGATATTTTCGAATGGGACGCCCTTGCTGTCAGCAGCGTCGATCAATTTTTTCTTTATTCTTTAGTTGTGAAGTAAATATTGCCTCTGACATGTGAGTCGCTAAGATACATAATCATCGATTGTTTTGAATGTTCTCTATGAATTGCCAGCCCTGTGTGTTTGATTGCAATGTACAGAAACGCTAAAAACCTGCTCAAACTCTTTGTACTCCTTCTGTTCCTTTTTACTTCACACATTGTGAAAGTGCATACTTTTTTGTATAAGATTGGTCAAAGTAGAGATACTTTGACTGCAGACAAAACTTGAATGCAGACTAGAAAGGACCAGAGGGAGTACATGTGAAACTGCTACAAACGAGGTGATCACCCTGGGAACAATGCTAGTACATATTGTTTTGCATGTTCATCCAATGCTAGTGATACAGGAATTCGAACTAATCGAAATAAATTCATTCATACATGGTCGGATTTCATATAAACATGCCAGATTTCATTACATTTCATACATTCTTCAACTAAAAAGGGGTGCGTTGGAGGTATAATTAACTAAAGCTACCCACCTGTGTGCCGCTGAGCCGAATAGAAGCTTCAGTGACTTAACTGCAGGTGCAGTTATGTAACTGACATGTGGCTTGTTGGGCCCACGTGTCAGTTAGCCAACTGCACTAGCAGTTAAGTAGAAGCAGCGTTATTCTCCAGCAGAACTCCCCGACTCCACGTCACCGCCAAGAAGCTAACCGGCCGTCAATGGTCAACCCGCCTAGCTTGGCTTCAACAAGAGGGTAGCAGCGGTGGCCTTACTTGGACCCAAGCGGCGGCGACCTACCGTGTTCTACTCTTCCTCATTTTCTATGTGGCGCGGCCTCGTTGGCAGCGGGGCGGGGCCTCGGCGGACCCAGCGATGTCCTCTATCTCGTTGCCAGCGAGCGGCGCCTCAGCGGAGCGGTGGAAATCCTCCCCTGCGTTGCCGGCAGGGTGGGGCCTCGGCTGAGCCGGCGATGTCCTCTGCCTCGTTGTTGGCGGGGCGGGGCCTCGGCGGAGCCGGCGGTGTCCTCTGCCTCGTTGTTGGCGCCGCGGGGCCTCGGCGGAGCAGGGCCTCGTCGACGCCAGCGGAGCGGGGACTCGTAGGAGCTGGCATTGCCCTCTGCCTCGTCATCGGTCTCGCCAAACAGCGCCTCGCCCGCTTCATCGCCCTCTTTGCTAGCCTCTTTGTAGGCGGCCGCAGCCTCCGCGACCCGCATGCGCTCCCGCCAGCGCTCAAGGCGGCCCTTGCGGGCGGAGCGGTACGAGTCGAGCAGCGCCTCCTGCTCCGCCCGCTCCGCGGTGATCTGCTCCTCTGCCTGCAGATGCTCCTGGAGGAGATGGTGGTTGTAGGCGGCATCGGCCTGCGCCACCCGGAACTGCTCCTGATGCATCTGCCTCACACTGTCCATATATTGGGCACGGGCCTCGCCGATGGTCATGGTGCAATGCATCGGCGAGGATGGCGCGGAGGAGGGGGTTGGCGCCGGATCGTCGATTACCATGTTCTCCATTGGGACGTCGTCGTCCTCCAGCTGCCTGCCGGGCCGCCGGTCGGCAGCAATGGCTGCCATCTCCTTGTGCTCCGTTGCCCGCCCATCCCGAAGAGCGCTGGAGCGCGAGGAAGCCATGGTGGGCAGTAGTGGTGTGGACAGGAGAAAGGGAACGGATGCAGATGACTGCGGCTATGGCCGGCGCGACAATTTATATAGCAATGGTGGACGGGCGAAGGGACGGACGTGTGGCGCCAGAGTAGCTGCCTCAGCAACCACGTATCATTAATGTGGGTGGCAGATGGACGGACGGACGACACTTGTGTCGTTTGAAGGCGGAGCAATCGCCTGCATCGGGAAGCGGGGCGGGCGGCGCTGACTGTTTCGCGCAGAAAGCGCGCGCGGGCGAGGACATGACTTTACTTAGAGAGGATGACAATGGGGACCCACCAGGTCCATAGCCTACGTACGCAAGTGCCTCCTTATTATATATATATATATATATATATATATATGTGTGTGTGTGTGTGTGTGTGTGTGTGTGTGTGTGTGTGTGTGTGTGTGTGTGTGTGTGTGTAAAACTATACTCCCTCCGTCTAGGTGAATAAGTCGTAGTAGAAGGTGCATCACGACCTAGGTGCAAGCAGATGGTGGAAAAGAAGAATATTTCTCTCTTCTAAACATAACATTTAATCACAGCAGTTAAGAGGATGCCTTATTAGCTACCCATGCAGGCCATCGTAATTCATAGCAAGCAAAGCGCTTTTATTTCTTGCCTAATAACCGCATGGACGTGCTGCATGCATTGGTCCTTGCCCGAGCAAAAAAAAGGGAGGAAAGGGGTTTCCACAGGAGACAATGAGGCAGAGGTGGAAGCGCTCCCTGGAGTTATTTATTTTGCTTCCCCTGGTTTCCTGACATCACGGTCCCACACCATTGTCAACCTATGTAGTACTAGTCAATAAACGAGAGAATTGCACAAGAAGCGGCCGACAGCTAGGACCAAGCAGCTCGAGCAGTATTTGTGTTTTTGAGGTGTGAGCACTGCAGAGTTTTTCGATGTTTAGCCCAGATATTATTTTTTCTCCTCTGAACAACAACGAAAACATCGCTGCAGGTATTAACTGGGCGGGCTGTGGCCCATCTAGCCCAGGCCAGATATCCAACCCAGATATTAATTTTTTTCAAGCTAAAAATGGCTAGCCCAGCTATACTTTTTTCTAGGAATACTCAGGCAAGGTCAAGTTGTTATTCTCCGCCCCGCTGGGCTGCAAATCTTTCCTAGGAGGGATGCATTAGACTTAACAAGAAAATGGGCTTTAAGAAATAATAAATGGGATGTAATTATAAAAACTGGGCAGTAACTATAAAAAATTGCACCAAACACGTGATTACTTTATAAAATATTATTTTTGGATATTGAAAATTTTAATTTCATTAATTGTTGCGAGCACAATGTTTCGTTGGATTTTTATGTAATATAAATTTATATTGAAATTATATTTAATCTGACTAGAAATTTCGGAATAAAAATATTTCGGATCCCATCAAAATGTGGGAAATTTTATTGAATTATGTTTTGAACGGTTGGTTGAAATGGGTTGTACTTTTAACAAACTATAAATGGGCTATAGTAAATTCCATTAGAATTCAAAAATGGGCAACACATTCTTACAAATCTCAAATGGGCTATAAGTTCTCTGCCACACACTTCTCGCCTTACTAAGTTGACGTGTCCCCTAAAAAAACAGAGTTGACGCGTATGCAAGGCTTTGTCAACTTATAGTCAACACACGGTTCTAGCAGCAGTGGCCGTTGGATGTCCATCCAACGGATGTCGTGTTTGTTCTTCAATCTCGGATATTCTAGCTTCACCTGCCCAAAAAATGATTCCTCCCCCTGACATCTGGGGCGCATCATTTCGGAAGCTGACCTGTGGGCCTACTAAGTTGACGTACCAAGGGCTTTGTCAACTAGTCAATATAAACGATTCTAGCTGCAGTGATCGTACGATGTCCATCCAACGGCCGTACTGCTTCTTCAACCTCTGGTCTTCTTGCTCCAGCCACCCAAAGCAGCGCCGGTCGTGCCGCCTGCTCCTGCCTCCCGTGGCCGGCTGTGCTGCCATGGAGCCTCACCACCCCCTACTATTCCCACCGTTGGCCAGGCCCTGCGGCAACGGCCGCCTCACACCGCAGCCGAACGAGTGAACCCTCATACTCCTCTCCGCGTGGGCATCCACTGCCGCGTCTTCACCGGCTCCGTGTCGTCCCCTTCCTAGGCCTCGCCGTCGTCGACCACCCTGGTGCTCTCGGCGCGGCGTGGTCAACATGGAAGGAATGACTTCCATCGGACATGGACTGTACGTGGAGAGGCTGACAACTGGGTCCACGGCGGCAGCAAGGAAGTGCCTCCTTATTACGTGGAAAATAATGATTCCTCCACCTGACAGCAGGGACCCACCGGACGGGCCACTAGTATTTTGCGAAAAATATCGTTTCCCCCTGACTGCTGTGACCCACCGGACGGGCCACCATTTCGCGAAAAAAAACGTTCCCCCCGCTGTCAGCTCGAACCCACTGGAAGTGCCTCCTTATTACGCACAAAAAAATGAATACTCCCCCGGCTAGCTGGGACCCACCTTGCTGGGAGGCTGACTTGTGGGCCTACTAAGTTGACGGGGACGAAGGGCTTTGTCAACTTAGTCAATATGAATGATTCTAGCTCCAGTGACCATACGATGTCCATCCAACGGCCGTAGTGCTTCTTCAACCTCTGGTCTTCTTGCTCCAGCCGCCCAAAGCAGCGCCGGTCGTGCCGCATGCTCCTGCCTCCCGTGGTCGGCTGTGCTGCCACAGAGGCCTCACTGCCCCCTACTATTCCCACTGCTGGCCAGGCCCTGCGGCGACGGCAGCCTCACACCGCAGCCGAACCAGTGAACCCTCGTAGTCCTTTCCACGGGGGCTTCCACTGCTGCGTCGTCCCCTTCCTAGGCCTCGCCGTCGTCCACCGCCGTGGTGCTCTCCGTGCGGCGTGGTCAACGTGACTTCCATCAAAAGAGTACTATACATGGAGAGGCTGACAGCTGGGTCCAAGGCCACAGCATAGTTTTTTTGTGATTTGCCTAGTGAGTCGCTTTGTCAGGCCTGTTGGGCTACAAATCTTTCAAGACGAGGAGAGCTTTCATTCGGCTGGCTGAGAAAATGGCCCTTCAGTAATGAGAAATGGGCTGTACATTTTTAAAACACATCAAACCGGCAATTAGTTTTAAATATCTTTTTTTTCATTTCAAGATTTTAAATTACATTAATTTTTATGCGTGGAGAATTTGTTGGATTTTATATTGATATACATTTATTTCTAAAATCAGTTTGAATGTGAGTCGAAATTTCGGGATTAAAAATAGTTCGGACCGCACCAAAATATGCAAAATTTCATATAAATTTTTAACCGTTGCCACAATATGGGCTGTAATGCTAACAAAATAAATATGGGCTCCAAAAAACCCTTAAGAATTAGCAAATAGGCTGTAAATTATTAGAAATAATGGTAGATGGGTTGTATGTTGTTTTCCACAGATTTGAGGCTTTCCTAAAAAAAGGTTGACGCACAAGCACTGACTGTTGGATGTCCATCCAACAGCCGTCGTGCTCCTTCAATCTCTGCTCTTTCTGCTCCAGTCGCTCAAACAAGGGTCGACGGGACTGCCTGCCTCCTCCTCGTGGCCGGCTGTGCTGCCGCGCAGGCCTCACCGCCCGACCGTACTCCCATCGCTGGCCTAGCCATCCCTCTACTCACCCACACCCGATGTTATTCTTCGGCGACGGCAGACGAACCAGTAAACCCTTGTACAATCGTACTCCCCTCCGCATGGGAAACAACAGCCGAGTCTTCCCTGCCTCTGTGTCGTCCCCTTCCTAGGCCTCGCCGTCGTCCACCGCCCTGGTGCTCTTGGCGCGGCGTGGTCAACGTGGTCAAGGAATGACTTCCATCGGACGTGGACTGTACGTGGAGAGGCTGACAGTTGGGTCCACGGTCGCAGCAAGGAAGTACCTCCTTATTACACGGAAAATAATGATTCCTCCACCTGACAGTTGGGACCCACCGGACGGGCCACTGTATTTTGCAAAAAAACGTTTCCCCTGACTGCTGGGACCCACCAGCTACATCTTCGCACGCAAGGAAGTGCGTCCGGGCAAAAAGACGATTCGCCCCCTGACTGCTGGGACCCACCAGCTACATCTTTGCAGTCAAGGAAGTGCCTGACAGTCGGGACCCACCTGGTCGAAGCGTACGTAGTGTTGTCATTCTGGTCGCGAACGTGTACGTACATACTGGTCGATGTAGAGGGGCGCACGTGCCGTAGTAGAGGCGTGCACGTGTCGTAGTAGAGGCGTGCATGTAGCATGTACACGTACGTACAGCGGCCAGGGTGCAAGAAAGAAAATACGGCCACGTATGTGTACATACGGGCGGGGTCTCGAACGCCTACTCGCGCATACGTATGGCCAGGGCTCGTGTACATTGCTGGGTCGGAACGGAGAAACAACGTCGTCGTCGTGTTCATGGGGAGGCAACGGAATGCGTCGTGTTCATCGGGAGGGATTGGACGGAACAGGCGATGGAAATGAGGCCTGGCGTACCGCAGAACGGAGGAAACGGCCTTGTGTTCGACCGGCCATGTTCGAAATGAGATCCTGTTCATTGGGAGGGGTCTGGCGTACCGCAAAACAAAGGAAACGGACCTCCTACGGTCGAAACGGGGGTCCTGTTGATTAGGAGGGGTGTGGCGTACCGCAAAACAGACGAAACGGACTTGTATTGGAGCGCTACGGTCGAAACGGGGGTCCTGTTCATCGGGAGGTGTCGTGGGTTTTTCACGGCAGATGTCCTCATGAAAGGACTTAGTTGTGGAGCCATCGCAATGGGTTAGCTTAAAGGGGTTAAACCGGACAAGGGGACACGGGAGTTTATACTAGTTCGGCCCCTTCGATGAAGGTAAAAGCCTACGTCTAGTTGTGATTGGTATTGCTAGGGTTTCGAAGGCCAGGGAGCGAATCCGCTTTGTCTGGCTTTCGATTTGTTGTTGTCCGTCCCTAAACCGCGGCCGGGTCGTCCCTTTATATACATAGGTTGACGCCCGCCGGGCTACAGAGTCCCGAAGCCGGTTTATAAACGTATCCGGTTCGGCCTCTCTCTTTCTATCTTACTATACAAGTTACATGACTAGGCCGGTTTACATTTACATACTGTAACTCACCTTTGGGCCCTTCATAAAGCGCTAGCATCTTTACGTCTTCATGGGCTTCTAATCTTCAAGGAGTCAACCCGGCTACATAAGGCCGGTTTACCTCCAATAGTAATATCCCCAACATTAGGCCCCAGATTGGTTTGAACTTGTTCATGTCAATCTTCCACACTTTAGAAAAAAATCTTCTCTCTTGTCTTCATTTTTGATCTTGTAAACCACCGTGACATCATACTTCAAAATTACGATAAACCGTCCTGACGTCATCCGTTCGTTGATATCGGAGATTTCCTTCATTTAATATATATCCAGTTGTCGAGGCGACACCTTTATTAACTTATCCATTTTTTGGACTCCTCAACTCCCGCACTTGCCATTTTTCACTTCGCCTTATAAATAGGATCGAGGGGTCATTTTCACCATTCCCCCCCGTGCCTCTTCGCATCATCTTCCTCGCGCCGCTCAGCCTCTGAAACTCCGCCGCCGCCGTCGACCGTCATTTCTGCTCCGACCTCGGCCGCTGCATCGCCCTGAACGCACCAGAGAACTGCGTCGCCCTTCCGCTTCCTCACTAGCTCCGGTAAGTTCTCTGCTTTTTTCACCATAGATCTGTTCTAGGGTTTCGATATTCCTCGCAGTTCTTCCGAAGTTCATCAGTGCTATTCTTCCATGTTCTTCCTTTAATAGATGGACACTTCTTGCTTGATACATCTCTTACCGTAGCTTACCTACCATGATCATCAAAAATCTTTATGCGCCAAGAACTGATCTGTCTGTCAAAAATTGCTTCAGTTCTGCACCCCTTCAAGATCCAATTATTTTTGCTTTTCTGTCTTATCTCTAGATCCGAAAGTTTTATACATCACTGTGAAATCTGTTTCTCCTCACACCAATATAAGCGATTTGATATTGGATAAATAGTCTATGCCATTAGCCCTCTGATAAACCGGAAGAGCATGTTACCTTCATAATTACGCTCCGGTTTAACAGTGTCTGATCAATCCTATGCTAGCATTACCTTCTTTCTCATCATACTAGTCTCCGGGTTGTACCATTTATTATATTAGTACGTTTCTTACTCCCTTGTCTCTTGTGTATGATCATGCATAATTTATAAACCGGCCTTTCATTTTCAGTTTGTTTGCTTTGCAATGGCCAAATAGTTCACTGCCTGCAACTGGGCTCGTTCCCGGGTTACTGAGGCTCAACTGGATGATATGGTTAGCATCGGCTCTCTACCTAAGAAAACAGAGATCAAATGGCGAGCCCCAGGAATTGAGAATCCTCCAACCCCAAGACAAGGCGAAGTGGTAATCTTTGTTGACCATATAAGCCGTGGTTTCAAACCGCCAGGGTCCAAATTTTATCGAGATGTGCTTGCCAGCTTCCAACTGCATCGACAAGATATTAGTCCCAATTCAGTCTCAAACTTATGCAATTTCCAAGTCTTCTGTGAAGCCTATTTACAGGAAGAACCAACTGCAGAATTGTTCCGGGATTTCTTTCACTTAAACCGGCGCACAGAGTTTGTGAATGGCCCAAATACAGAGCTTGGTGGTGTTCCGATTCAAAAGCAGAAAGAAGTGGAATTTCCTCATGCCAAACACCATAGCCACCCAAAGGAATGGAACCAAACATGGTTCCATTGCAGAGACACTTCACCTGAAGATGAGAATCCCCTCCCCGGCTTCCGAGATCATAGATTATCCAATACTAACCCAATGCCACAACGCCTGAGCTCCTCAGAAAGGGAAAAATATGCTCCTCAAATCGCCAAACTCCGGGCCTTTATGGCAAACGGTTTAACAGGTGTGGATTGTGTACGCTGTTGGATATCCTGGAGTATCTTGACACTAAGTCGGCGTCCCGGTTTAATGTGTGAATATACCGGTGAGGTTGACGATCCTCGACGCCACTGCAACATCCAATTATCTGAGGAAGAAGTTACTGAAGGTGTAAAGAAGATTCTAAATGAATCGGAACTAGTCTGTAGTCAAACCGGCCTGAGTCCCTTCTACACCAAGAACAAACCGCCTGTTGTAAGCATTACACTTCCTCTTCATCTCTAATATCTTTGACTTATACAAGGTGTAACCCTTCTTCTTTATATGTATAGGGTGATGACCCCTTCTGGAAACGGAAATCCATAGAGAAAGCGGCAAAGCCAACTGGAGACAAAGTGGCCAATCCAACCCGCCCGAAGACCAAAGCCGTAAAACGGACGTCAAAGCGGAAAAGGGTGACCGGATTAATATGGAGCTTGATGATGATACTGATGACCCAGAAGCTGAGGTAGAACTTGACTCACTTGGCTCTCTTTTTATGCATCTTGTTAACAATGATCTTCCTCAGGAGGAGGCCGAAGCTAGTCAGGCTGAGGACATAGAGGTAATTACCCTTTCCTCCGGTTTAGACTCTATGCCAACACAAAAACCTCGCCAAACAATCCGGAAAGTAAGCTTTTCTCATCCTCTTGCTCACTTGGATCCAACATTTATTTTGAAGACTCAACAGCATGAGGCTCGCCGGACAGTTCGGCACAGTGGCCAACAGGTCACCTCTACCGGTTTACCTGATACTCCGGTTCGGAAGCGTCGGTCTGAGGTCTCTCCTACTTCTGACCATTCTTACCCCAAGGTAGGTTATTTCAGACAACCTCTTAATCCGTCTGATTCAAATTATCAGGTGACACATCCTTCCTCTTCTGGTGAATCGACAGCAACTCAACTCCCCCCTTTGAAAACTGTGGCTGGGTGAGTTACGAAAAACCTTTCCTTTCAACGCGCCCTACATCTTTTGAACAGGATGTTAACCCTTTTTATTCTGTTTGCAGGGCCAAAGCCAGACCCAGCAAGAAAGCTCGGGTCACCAATCCGCCAGAAGACCCTGTTGTTGAAGAAGAAGAACTAAGAATTGAACCGGAGCAAACAGGTGAACCGGAAGGCCTCCATCCTGAAACAATGTTTGATGATCCGCCCCTTGACGGACAACATACTGACGAACCCACAGATGTTGAGCCTGCCGCCCCTGATGCTGAACCGGCAGAACCAAACCGGGCTAATCCAATGAAAGACACTGAAATTCCATCATCATCCGCCCAAAATCCTGAAGGCTAAGGCGATGACGTTATTATTACTGGAGCAGGCCATAGTTCTCCTGGTCATCCCGTCATTTTGGATCAGCATAGTGCCTAAGAAGAGCAAATTGCCAGGGATAAAGGTAAATGGAGCAGTGACTTATCAAACTATGCTCATCTTAACGCTGATGAGCTTCATTCCGGCTTCTTGAACCGTCTGCACTCAAACTGGGATTATGAAGCCGGTTTGGTGAATTTGATGAAAGAACGATATGAGGTAAATTCTTCTCCCTTGCACATTGATTTATAGCTGAAATACTATTCCAAGTAGCCCCCAAGAGCCGTTTTATAATTTTCAATCATAAACCGGGTCTTTGTAACACTTTAAGCATCCCATCATTAATCCTTGCCAAGGCGTGTCTTCAATCATAGATAAAACTCATGTTTGAAAAATGAGATAACATTCTGTAGCATAGCCTCCAAAGGCCGGTTTAACTTGGCTAGTTAATCCGGTTTTTAATCCACACCGCCAGTTTAGAACAAATGTACATTATCCCCCAAGTGTCAAGGATAATGCCTGCATTGTTCTGGAGACTTGCATAGAAGGTAGTATTTGAGAGCAAATAAGCATTAGCCCCCAAGTATGAAGTGGATAACTTGCTATATGCTTTATACTTAGTGCATATATATATGTTGTTTTGTTGAAGATACCTTCAATGTTGCAGGCTGAACTGAGAAGCAAAGATGCCAAAAACTCTGACTTGCAAGAAAATGTGAAGTCGCAACAAGTCGAAGCTGCAAAAGCCAAAGAGGAGCTGACCCAGGCCCTGGCCAGAATGGAAAAATTGAAAGAATCCTTCAATCAAGATCATGCTGCATGGGATACCGAAAAAGCCGGTTTGACCAAAAGAGCCGTAGATGCCGAGGAAGCCCTGAAACCGGTGGCTGAAGAACTAGCCGGTTTGAAGCGCCAAATCAACGCTATGACCTCTGCTATCTTTGGTAAGTATCTTCTTATGTATGTTGCATCAGTCAATGAATCTTAAAACTGACCACGATGTGGAAAAAATCTTTGGCAGGAACTCGGATCACTCATTTTGGTGCAGATATGCGGATGAAGCTCAAAGCGGCATGCACATTGGTGGAGCAGCTATACTCTGGATCTCAGCGAGCCATTAGTACAGTAGCTTATAACAAACCGGCACCAACGTTGATTAAGGAAACCCTTGAGAAGTTGGGCATGTTACCGGCGCGTATTGCCGAGTTGAAAAGAGCCGCTGCAAGAGCCGGAGCATTAACTGCCCTTTTTCGAGCCAAGGCCTGGATTCCAGATCTTGAAGCGGAGGATATCATTAAAGGGTATCCAGGCGTTAAAGAAGATGGTTTAAACTTTGACAATGATGATCTTTGGCGGTTGACCAAACAGATGCGGCCAGCGGCCAGCAAATTAGCTGAAGACACCGATTTGTCCCATTTTCAACCGTTTTATGATGCAGAAGGGAAAAGACATCCGGCCGAGATCCATGAAGTCGAAGAACTTGTGCCTCCGATTCGTAAGCACACTTATGCCCCTGATATTAACCCTTCTGATCTAGTCCATGAAGAAGCAGTATTCCGAGCTTTAACCGGAATCGATTGGTCAACGGCTGATTTCCAGCGGGTGGGGAGGGATGAAGAAGTGCGTACACCAACTGATCCGCAACCATCAAACCGCCGTGATGAAGAGTCCTGATCCGGTCACCGGTTTATATGGCTACTGTGAAAAACAATGGCACTGTTGAGCCGCTTTAAAGCTTCATGTAATAGGATAGCTGAAACTTTGTTCATCTACCATGCCATCGAGCATGCTTCATATCCCTTTGTGACAATCTGTGCCGCCCTTCAGGATATATTTTATGCATAGTCTATGATGACTTGCCTTACTGGGTACAAAAAACTTAAAAGTGTCTAGCGGTTTACCGCTAAACATATCATAATATCCAAGAAGTATATAGTACTTGAGTTGAATAATCAAGTGTTTGTACAAAAAATAATGTACAAAACATACCTCATTGAGTGAGCAAATGTGTATACAACAAAGGTGTTTAACACCAACCCGATACGTTTGATAATCTCATCTTCATAATGTCGGTCTATCTATTAAACCGGACCGGTATACCTACCGGATTTTCTTCATAACACTGGTGATTTAGTCAAACCATACCGGGTCAGTGACCACCGGTTTATAACTGATCATGAACCAACAGCTGGTGGTTGGAAAGCAAGCCGGATCAAGGATGCCGATTTATCAAAAAATACTTATGATTGTCAACAAACAAAATGCAAATAGGAAAATATGCAAGGCTTTTTACGAGCTGTCAGGCTCCAAATCGAGGCTTTTCATGGGCTGCCACGCCTATGAGTTAAACCATTTAACAAAGCCTTTTAAGATGGGCCTCCAATTAACCAATCACTGTTTTAACTATGACAAGTTCAGGGTCTGTAAAAGATTGACTTGTCAAACGTTCGATGGGTCATGCCAGGATTACCTGGATAGGAGTGGCTTACTTGATGAAGGCAGGTTAACCCGGGGTTTTAGGTGAATACACTAGGCTTCCAAGCCGTGGCTTGATAGCCAATTATGAGGGTCCTTTCAAACTCTTTGTTGCTTTGCAAAAAAGAGCCCCCAAGTAACTTTGTGAGTGATGCTCAGCGTGTGCCTATGTTTGAGTTTGTACAGTGCACAATACTCTCTTTGGCTCCACAAATTTGTCCTTGTGTGGCTGAAAAGCCTATCAAGAGGTGTAACTGTGGTTCAAACAAGACCAAGCCCCCTAGTGATTTTCTTTATCTTTATGCAGTTGCTAAATCCAGTTTAACAAAGACTCCGCTTTGACCGTTAACTTGTAAAAGCACACATATGATAGAAGAAAGAACAGATACCCCGCTTATAACGGAGGCTCCCGTTTATTATATGGTATATACACTGTCATAAATATGTACAGGTGAAAAAGCCTATGGCTTTAAGTATAGTAAGGCCGAAGGAGAGCTATGTTCCATGGCCGCTTTGTCTCCTCCTTCGATTGACATGAGTCTTCATGCTCTCGAACATCAATGAGGTAGTAGGATCTGTTGTGCAGATTTTTGCTGACCACAAAGGGTCCTTCCCAAGGGAGGGATAACTTATGCATATCAGTCTGATCCTGGATGAGCCGGAGCACCAAATCACCTTCTTGAAAGGTTCTAGTTTTAACCCGGCGGTTGTGATAACGTAGAAGATCTTGTTGATAAATCGCTGAACGCGCTGCTGCAAGATCCCGCTCTTCATCCAATAGGTCCAGAGAATCCTGACGTGCCTTCTCATTATCAGCTTCAACATAAGCTGCCACACGGGGCGAATCATGACGGATGTCACTAGGAAGAACCGCCTCTGCTCCATAAACCATGAAGAAAGGCGTGTAAACCGTAGACCTATTGGGTGTGGAGTTGATGCTCCATAACACAGAAGGTAGCTCCTCGACCCAACAACCCAGCGTCCGCTTTAAGGGAACCATAAGCCTTGGTTTGATACCCCGCAGAACTTCTTGATTTGCCCTTTTCGCTTGACCATTAGATTGGGGGTGAGCCACTGATGCTAGATCAAGCCGGATATGCTCACGTTGACAGAATTCTTCCATCTCTCCTTTTGACAAGTTAGTGCCATTATCTGTTATAATGCTATGTGGAAGGCCAAACCAGAATATCACCTTTTTAATGAATTGAACCGATGTGGCTGCATCACACTTGCTGACTGGCTCTGCCTCTACCCATTTAGTGAATTTATCAACTGCTACTAACAGATGGGTCTTCTTGTCCTTGGAGCGCTTGAAGGGTCCAACCATATCCAGCCCCCAAGTGGCAAACGGCCACGTAATTGGAATCATCCGCAACTCTTGAGCCGGAACGTGCGTACGGCGGGCAAACTTTTGACATCCATCACATCTTTTGACTAAATCCTCCGCATCAGCATGCGCCGTCAACCAGTAAAAACCGTGGCGAAAAGCTTTAGCAACCAACGACTTTGAACCGGCGTGATGACCGCAATCCCCTTCATGAATTTCTCGCAAAATCTCACAACCTTATTGAGGAGAAACACATCGTTGAATCGCTCCTGAAACACTATATCGATGTAACTCCCCGTTGAGTATGGTCATGGACTTGGAACGCTGGATTATCTGTCGAGCCAATGTTTCCTCAGCTGGTAACTCGCCCCGGTTCATGTAATCCAGATATGGGATCGTCCAATCCGGTATGGCATGCAAAGCTGCCACCAATTGAGCCTCCGGATCAGGAACAGCCAAATCTTCTTCGGTTGGTATTTTGACTAACGGATTGTGCAACACATCAAGAAAGACATTGGGCGGAACCGGTTTACGTTGGGAACCAAGACGACTTAAAGCATCCGCCGCTTCATTCTTCCGCCGGTCTATATGGTCCACCTGATAACCTTTAAAGTGACCAGCCACTGTGTCCACCTCTCGCCGATATGCAGCCATGAGTGGGTCTTTAGAATCCCAAGTGCCAGACACTTGCTGAGCCACTAGATCTGAATCGCCGAAGCACTTAACCCAGCTCAAATTCATCTCTTTAGCCATCCGAAGACCGTGGAGTAAAGCCTCATATTCAGCTGCATTGTTAGTACAAGGGAACATTAAACGGAGGACATAACAAAACTTATCACCTCGTGGGGAAGTTAATACGACTCCAGCCCCCGAACCCTCTAGTTGTCTGGACCCATCAAAATGAATAGTCAAATATGTATTATCTAGTTTCTCCTCAGGTGCCTGTAACTCCGTCCAATCGTTGATGAAATCTATGAGTGCCTGGGATTTGATCGCCGTGCAGGGTATATATCTGAGCCCGTGGGGTCCAAGCTCAATGGCCCACTTGGCAATCCGGCCAGTTGCCTCTCTGTTTTGAATGATGTCACCCAGAGGAGCTGAACTGACTACTGTGATAGGATGGCCCTGAAAATAGTGTTTGAGCTTCCGGCCTGCCATAAACACCCCATACACCAGTTTCTGCCAATGTGGATACCTCTGCTTTGACTCAATGAGCACCTCATTGATATAATAAACCGGCCATTGAACCGGATACTCTTTGCCAGGCTCTTTGCGCTCTACCACAATGGCTACGCTGACAGCCCGGGCATTAGCAGTCACATATAATAATAAGGGCTCTTTATCGATCGGTGCTACCAGTACGGGCGGTTCCACGAGTTGTTTCTTCAGATCTTCAAACGCCTTATCAGCTGCTTCACTCCAGACAAAGTTATCCGTTTTCTTGAGCATCTGATATAAGGGAATGGCCTTCTCTCCAAGGCGGCTGATAAACCGGCTCAAGGCTGTAATCCGGCCGGCTAGACGTTGCACATCGTTAATACACGCCGGTTTAGCCAAGGACGTAATCGCTACAATCTTTTCTGGATTAGCCTCAATGCCTCTGTTTGAAACCAGAAAGCCTAAGAGCTTGCCTGCCGAGACACCGAAAACACACTTCTCTGGATTGAGCATCATCTTGTAGACCCGGAGATTGTCAAAAGTTTCCCGTAGATCATTTATCAACGTCTCCTCCTTTCTGGATTTGACCACAATATCATCTACATATGCATGGACATTTCGCCCAATTTGCTTATGAAGGAAATTCTGAACACATCGCTGGTAAGTTGCCTGGGCACTCTTGAGTCCAAAGGGCATGGAAACATAGCAGAAGGCTCCAAAGGGAGTTATAAAGGATGTCTTCTCCTGGTCCTTAACTGCCATTTTGATCTGATGATAACCAGAGTAAGCATCCAAAAAACACAAACGGTCACAACCCGCCGTAGCATCAATTATCTGATTAATGCGAGGGAGAGCAAAGGGGTCTGCAGGGCAAGCCTTGTTTAAATCTGTGTAGTCCACACACATGCGCCAAGTGTCGTTTTTCTTAAGAACCAGCACCGGATTGGCTAACCACTCTGGATGAAAAACTTCAACAATAAACCCAGCAACCAACAAACGGGCGACCTCTTCACCTATAGCCTTGCGCCTTCCCTCGTTGAAGTGGCGGAGGAACTGTCGGACCGGTTTGAATTTCGGATCAATGTTGAGTGTGTGCTCAGCGAGTTCTCTCGGTACACCTGGCATGTCAGAAGGTTTCCATGCAAAGATGTCCCGATTCTCACGGATGAACTCGATGAGCACGCGTTCCTATTTGGGATCCAGGTTAGCGCTGATGCTGAACTGTTTGGATGAATTGCCAGGGACAAAGTCAACCATCTTAGTGTCTGTAGCTGATTTGAACTTCAATGCTGGATCATGTTTCGTGGTTGGCTTTTTTAAGGAGGTCATGTCTGCCGAATCAACTTGCTCCTTATAGAATGTTAACTCCTCCGTGGCACAAACCGACTCAGCATAAGCCACATCGCCTTCTTCACACTCCAAAGCAATCTTTCTACTTCCATGTACTGTGATAGTCCCCTTATGACCTGGCATTTTAAGCTGCAGGTAAACATAACATGGCCTTGCCATAAACTTAGCATAAACCGGCCGCCCAAATAGAGCGTGGTACGGACTTTTGATCTTCACCACCTCAAATGTCACTGTTTCTGACCTTGAATCGTAGTCATCTCCAAAATCTACCTCCAAAGTTATCTTACCAACAGGATATGTAGGCTTACCAGGCACCACACCATGAAATACCATATTCGACAGTTTAAGATCCTTATCTGTCAACCCCATACGGCGGAATGTATCATAATACAAAATATTGATACTACTTCCCCCATCCATGAGCACTTTAGTGAACTTGTATCCCCCAACTTGAGGGGCTACCACCAAGGCCAAATGACCTGGGTTATCAACCCGGGGCGGGTGATCATCTCTGCTCCACAAAATAGGTTGCTCCGACCAGCGTAAATACTGAGGTACTGCCGGCTCAACAGAGTTGACTACCCTTTTGTGAAGCTTCTGATCACGTTTGCACAAACTAGTAGTGAAGACATGATATTGCCCGTTGTTCAGCTGTTTGGGATTGCTTTGGTAACCCGACTGCTGCTGCTGCTGCTGATTCCCCTGATGGTTGTAACCTCCCTGGTTGCCTTGGTGTCCTTGATTGACGTGTCCGGTTTGATTGCCTGGAAACCATGAACCGGAACCACCGCCTCCGTAACCCGGCCCGTGGAAACCTCCTCCTGAACCGCCGGGCGGGCTGTTGTCATATTGGAACATATTGGAATTCATGAAATCCCGCATGATATAACAATCTTTCCAGAGATGTGATGCCAGTTTCTCCTTTGATCCATGCTTTGGACAGGGCTGATTTAACAAACGCTCCAAATTGTTGCCTGGACCTCCACCCCTCTGGGGCTGCTTGCCTTTACGGCGCTGGCCATTATCCTGTGCGTTGGTGTCAGGACCCCGACTCGATGTCACATCGATCTAGCTGGTAACACCTCATATCACTTTGCGGCCTCACGCACGGTATCCCCACGGGTGTCGTCTTACCTTTTGCCGGGACCGTTTGCGCCTTTTGGCTCACGTATATGATAGTGTCGCTAGCATCCATATGATAAAGAGCCCGGGCTGACATGACTAGTCGTAAACCCAAAGTGGCACAGACTTACAGGGACAGGCATCCATGACCCAGCTTCGAACGTGTCGGTCATCAGCAAGTGGGTCCGGGCTGTAGCACTGGGCTAGCAGGACTCCGGTAAACCGGGCTGTAGCGGGCTAACAGGACTCCGGTACTCAAAGCGTGACATTTCCCCGAAGGGACAGACACAGGAACGAAGAAGGACACATGCCGGCCAGCCTAAGTGTTCCAGAGCAGTAGCAAGCTACCATGGCTCAGCGGTAACACTAGGAGACATTTCCCGGTAAGAGAGGCTACTAAAGATAGACAACTAGATAGTCAGATCCCACACATACCAAGCATTTCAATCATACACACAATATGCTCGATATGTGCAAATACAACGAAGCATCACAACATGACTCTATGACACAAGTACTTTATTTAAGGCTCAGTGAGCCATACATAACATACACAAGGGTACGGGTCTCATGACCCCACATACAAGTCATACAGTCATACAAACCAGCAGCGGAAGTAACTTGTCTGAGTACAGACAACTAGTAAAATAAAAGAGGCTTGGGAAGCCTAGCTATACTACAAGGTCCTTCACAAGCTCAGGGTCACCACCTGGGTCTTTAGCCTACTCGTTGATGTCAACGTCTACATAGAACCCATCAGAAGGGGTTGCAGCGTCTTCTGTAAAAATGTAGATTATAGCAACATGAGTACAAAGGTACTCAGCAAGACTTACATCAGATCCTACATACATGCATAGTATCAAGAAGGGTTGGTGGAGTTATTGCAGCAAGCCAGCTTTGACTCTTGGCTAGGCTATCCTACGATACTCCAACTTGAAATGGTTTTGCGCACACGAGTCCACTACTCACCAATTCAATACACTGCCGAGGATCCACCTCCGTCTTCCTACGGAAGAGCCATCCTCGGCACTCACACTTATCTTGAGGCTTTTAACAGTTTCCATTTACTTGTCTATGAACTGTATAGGCAACCAAGTAGTCCTTTACCGCGGACGCGACTATTCGAATAGATTATGATAACCCTGCAGGGGTGTACTTCTTCATACATGTTTCCACCACTTAGCGTCTGCACACGACATGTGCTCGGCAGACTTCAAGCGAAAGCCGACGTGGGTGTAGACCACGACCTACCTAAACACTTAAGCCTCTAGTCCAGGTTTATCGCCTATTCAGGTTCCATCCGCAGGGAGTCCGGCCGAGGTTTCCCATACGGCCCCGAACGATGTGAACAGGGTTCCCGAGATACCTAACGGGTATTCGGTACACCCGGCCACGTACCTACCGCATCACAGCCCACCCCTACGGTCAGCGCTGTCCACGGCCTCCAGTAGGCTACAAACACCAGAAACTACTTGCAACTCCTGGATAGAGAGCTAGGGTGAATAAGAAGTCGAGCGGGGTCATATTTCAGGGCCCAATGCATGGTAGTAGCTGTATCTTAAATCACGCATACAGATCTCAGTGCTTAAGGTCGGCTTCAATGAAACAACCCACCATGTACTCCTACATGGCCTCTCATCGATACCTTTACCAAATCGTGTTCACCACACCACTCTCATTACCGACATGATCATTTCACTCCAGCCCATCACCCAGATGAACCAGACCTGACACGACTCTAAGCGTAGCAGGCATAGCAAGGTAGGAACAACACATACATATGGCTCAATCAACTCCTACACATGCTAGTGAGTTTCATCTAGTTACTGTGGCAATGACAGGTCATGCAGAGGAAATGGGTTCAACTACCGTAGCACACAGCAGTTTGAACCGCGTTGTCTTAATGCAGTAAAAGAGAGCAGGAGCGAGAACATGGGATTGTATCGATATGATCAAATGGTTGGTTGCTTGCCTGATGGTTCGATGCACTGATACGGTTCTTCGTTAGGGTAATCATGGTACTCCTCGGAGACAGAACCTGCCGCAGAGAGCACCGATACACAAACATTACCAAACAGTATGCAACAATATGATGCATGCATGAGACATGGCAAAATGAGTGTATTGGGCTAATGCAACTAAAACCAGAAGGGTTTGAACAAATTTGAATCAAGGATTCAAATTTCAAATTCAAATATGGCCTTTTAAAGTGCTTTTCCTTGTTCTGCTTGAAACATCAATTTAACTTGTTTGATCATGCATGAAAATAGTACAGATGGATAGATTGGATTTTTCTGATCATTTTTCATATATAATTTGTCCAATTTGGAGTTACAGAATAAAAGTTATGAATTTTTGAAGTTTAATTAATATTCTGGAATTTCCTGATTTAAATTAAATCCAGAAAATCAATTACTGCGTCAGCCTGACGTCAGTGTGACGTCAACAGGTCAACGGAACTGGTCCAGGTCAAACCTGACAGTGGGTCCCGCATGTCAGGGTGATTATTTTAATTAAAACTTAATTAAAACTAATCCTGTTTAATTAACAGGGCTGGGCCCCACCTGTCATTGACTCAGGGGAGTCAACCAGGGCCCACCCGTGGTCAAAGTCAAAGTCGGCTGCCGGCGTTTAGCCGCCGGCGAGCCCGACGCGGCGGCGGGAGTGGTTTTGGCCATTTCGGCCACCAGAGGGGCCGCGGAGACCACCGGAGTGGAGCTGAGGACAAACCGCAGCTCTTGGCGGAGTCCGTTGGGGTCGGCGTGGCCGGAGTCGACGGCGGCGAGCTCGGCTGCGGCCGCCGGGGTTCGGTCGTGCACGGGAACAGGGTTGGAGCTCGAAGTCGAGCGAAGCGAGGCACTAGGGATGCTCTACGGGGTCTTGCGAACTCGTTGGACTCGCCGGGGTGACCAAATGGTCACCGGAGCTGCGTCGACGGCGAGCTCGGCGACGGCGGAGGTTCGGCCGTGGTGGGGAGGAGGCTACGGTGGGGAAACGAGGGGGAGGAGAGGGGGAAACGGTGGCGTAGCTCACCGCGGTTGCAGTGGGCGTCGAAGTGGGCTCGGGGACGCGCTGGAGACGGCGACGGTGGTCGGAGCCCGAAGAGGGGAACGGCGACGTGGCGGCGATGCAGGGCTTCCGGGGAGCTGTGGAGCGGTGGGGAGGAAGAGGGAGTCGAGGCGGAGCTCCTGAGCTAGTCGGGGGAGCGAGGGGTGGCCGGAGATGGCTGCTATGGCGAACGGCGGCGACGGTGGTGTTCGGCCGTGAGAGAGAGAGAGAGAGCGAGAGAGAGGAAGGAAGAGCCGGGAGAGAGTGAGAGAGAGCAGGGGGGATCGGGACGGCCTGCGGGAGTCGTCCACGCGGCCAGGAGCTCGTCGACAAGCAGGAGGTGGCCGCGCGGCCGTGCGCGCGCGAGCACGCAGCAGCTTCGGGGCGAGGGGAGGAAGACGACGGAGAGCTGCAGTGGTGGGCTGGGCCGGCTGCCGGCTGGGCCGGCCAGCTGGCTGGGCCGCACAGTGGAGGAGCCCAGGTAAGTTTTCCCCTTTTTTTTCTATTTCTGTTTTTATTTAATATATCTGCAACTTTGTTGAATTTAATAAAATACCTAGGCAAGTTCAAAAATCACCAAACTTATTCCTGGCCCATAGTTGGATTATTTCCAACATGAAACATTTTAGTTTGGAGATATTTGAGCATTTAAATATTTTATATTATTTTAAATGCCCAAATTCAAATATTTATGATTTAATTCAAAAACCCTAGGATGGCCTAGGAAAATGTGCACCATTTTTGGCAGAGGTTTTGAACCAAGACAAAAATGATGGGCATTTTAGAAGGGCATTTCAGGTTCATTGAAAAATTATTTTAGTAACCCTGGTTGGTTTCAGAGGGGACTGGGGGTTCTGTCATCCCCATTTCAAGTTTCTGATGAAAGAATAAACATGATGCAACACTCTAATGCATGACTAGCTAGGGTGTGACAACTCACCCCCACTCAAAAGAATCTCGTCCCGAGATTTGGGTTCCTCCGAGAAGAAGGCGGGGTACTCGAGTCGAAGACGATCCTCCCTTTCCCAAGTTGCTTCATCCTCAGAATGGTGCGACCATTGAACCTTGAGAAACTTGATATTATGACGTCGAGTGGTACGCTCGGCCTGATCGAGGATACGAACGGGGTACTCTCGATATGTAAGATTATCTTGGAGATCAAGCGTTTCGTGGTCCACTCCACGGATAGGATCCGAGAAGCAACGCCTGAGTTGAGAAACGTGGAAGACATCGTGGACTCTGGAGAGGTGCGGAGGTAGTTCCAACTGGTAGGCAACTTCTCCTCGTTTGGCAAGAATGCGAAAAGGTCCAATGTAACGAGGAGCCAATTTGCCTTTGATACCGAAGCGATGGGTTCCCTTCAGAGGGGTGACCCGAAGATAAGCCTTCTCGTCAACCTCGAAAGTCACAGCCTTATGTTTTCGGTCATATTGACTCTTTTGACGGGATTGGGCTGTTTTCAACTTTTCACGAACGATACGAACTTGTTCTTCTGCTTCCTGAATCATGTCCGGGCCAAAGAATTTTCTTTCCCCGGTCTCTGACCAGTTAAGGGGTGTTCGACATCGTCGTCCATAGAGAACTTCAAAAGGGGCTTTACCCAAGCTAGATTGATAGCTGTTGTTGTAAGCGAATTCGACAAATGGAAGGCACTTCTCCCAGTCCATTCCGAATGAGATAACAGAGGCTCGAAGCATGTCTTCTAGAATTTGGTTGACGCGTTCCACTTGACCACTCGACTGAGGGTGGAAAGCGGTGCTAAAGGAGAGACGGGTTCCCATAGCATTTTGGAAACTTTCCCAAAATCGAGAGGTGAAAAGACTTCCTCGATCCGAGTTAATTTCCAAAGGGACACCATGAAGGGACACTATTCGGGAGATGTATAAGTCTGCCAGCTGACTAGCGGTTATACTCTCACGAACAGGTAAGAAATGAGCTACTTTGGAAAGACGATCGACCACGACGAAAATAGCATTATTCCCTCTCTTGGTCCTGGGAAAACCGGTAATGAAATCCATACCAATTTTATCCCATTTCCATTCAGGAATAGCTAAGGGTTGAAGGGTGCCAGCAGGCCGTTGATGCTCTGCTTTTACACGACGATAGACGTCGCAATTAGCAATATACTGAGCAATTTCTCTCTTCATCCTAGTCCACCAGAACCTCTGGCGTAGATCCTGATACATCTTAGTACTACCGGGATGAATAGTGAGAGGAGATTCATGAGCCTCCTTAAGGATCAACTGCCGTAGATGCTGGTTCTTGGGAACCACTAGACGGTTCTCAAAGTACACAACACCATGATCATTTGTGGAGAAACAACTAGCACCTCCGCTAGCAATGTTCTCCTTGATCTTAGCTATTCCCTTATCTCGCTTCTGGGCAGCAATGATTTGATCCGTAAGAGTAGGTTTCGCCACCAAGGTGGAGAGAAATCCTTGAGGAACAATGTGAAGGTTAAGCTTCCGAAATTCCTCATGGAGAAGCGGTTGACTTTGTTGTAACATCAGATTGTTACAATAGGATTTACGACTTAGCGCATCAGCCATGACGTTGGCTTTCCCTGGGGTGTAGGTTATTCCTAAGTCGAAATCTGTGATCAACTCGACCCAACGTATTTGCCTGAGGTTCAGATCCGGTTGGGTGAAGATGTACTTCAGACTTTGGTGATCAGTGAATATTTCGCAACGGTTACCGAGGAGGTAATGTCGCCAGGTTTTAAGTGCATAGACTACGGCTGCAAGCTCTAGATCATGAGTGGGATAATTCTCCTCATGTGGGTGCAATTGCCGTGAAGCGTAGGCAATTACGTGTCGATCTTGCATGAGAATGCAACCTAGTCCTTGTCGCGAGGCGTCGCAGTAGATAACAAAGTCCTTAGAGAAGTCTGGCGGTACCAGTACGGGAGCAGAAGTCAAGCGTCTTTTCAGTTCCTGACAGCTGTGCTCACATTGTGGAGTCCATTCGAACTTCTTATCTTTCTTGAGGAGTTCGGTTAGAGGTTTAGCAACCTTGGAGAAGTTCTCGACAAAGCGACGACAATAGCTCGCTAAGCCTAGAAAACTCCGAACTTGCTTGACTGATTCAGGTGGAGTCCAATTAAGAACGGCTTGAACTCGCTCAGGGTTAACAGCAATACCTTTACCAGATATTACATGACCCAGATAGGTCACTTCTGACAACCAGAATTCACATTTAGAAAATTTGGCATAAAGGCGATGCTCTCGAAGTTTCTGCAACACTAGCCTTAGATGTTCGGCATGTTCTTCCTCGTTCTTGGAGTAGATGAGTATATCATCGAGGTAAACCACGACGAATTTATCCAAATACTCCATGAAGATTGAGTTCATTAACCGAGAAAAGGTGGCTGGAGCATTGGTTAAACCGAAGGACATGACGGTGTACTCGTATTGGCCATAACGAGTGACAAAGGCCGTTTTAGGAATGTCCCCGTTTCTGATTTTGATTTGATGGTAGCCCAACCTCAAATCCATCTTGGAGAAGACTGAGGATCCAGTGAGCTGATCATACAGGTCGTTGATCCTGGGAAGCGGGTATTTGTTCTTGATTGTGACCAAATTGACAGGTCGGTAATCTACAACCATCCGGTCCGTACCATCCTTCTTCTTGACGAATAGGACGGGGCAAGCCCACGGAGATGAACTAGGGCGGATGAAACCCCTTTTCAAGGACTCATCGAGTTGTTTCTTAAGCTCGGCTAGTTCTAGGGGTGCCATCTTATAAGGTCTTCTAGCAATCGGAACGGTTCCTGGAATGAGGTCTATTACGAACTCAACATCTCTGTCAGGTGGAACACCTGGCAATTCCTCTGGAAAGACATCCGGGAAGTCACGGACTACCGGAACATCCTCAAGGTCTGGCAAAGGGCTGGTTTTAAGAGAATATAATTGTCGCTTGGCTATTCGAGTCAAGACATTGACTATCTTCCCCGAAGGATGGGTGAGTTGAACAGTCCTAGAGAAGCAATCGATTTGGGCATGATGAGCCGACATCCAGTCCATACCCAGAATGATATTAATATCTGAAGATTTAAGGGCTATCAAAGACGCGAGGAAAACAAGTTTGTCGACTTGGATCTCATTTCCATAGCTTACCCTAGAGGTCTGCCATCTAGAACCAGGGGTAGAGATTTCCATAGTGGATGGCATGTCACAGAATGCAACGTTATGCAATCGAGCATAACTTTCGGATATAAAAGAATGAGAGGCTCCTGTATCGAAAAGAACAGATGCCGGGTGGCAGTTAACAAGAAGCGTACCGAGAACGACGTTGGGATCCTCTTGAGCTTCTTCGGCAGAGACACAGTTGACATGGCCACGTGAAGCGGTGACCGGCTTGGCGTGGAATACTTTTCCTGTCGGCTTGCCACGGCCAACAGCTTTAGCAGATTGATTGGGGTTGGTCTGGGGGCATTCACGCATATAGTGACCAGATTCCCCACACTTGAAACAAGTCACGGAACTGGTACGTGGAGGAGCATTGTTAGTTGGACCCCCATAGGGCTTGGCTGGAGCAGACAGTTGAACGGGGCGAGGCGCCTGGAAGGATGGCCTCGGTGTAAACCTGGGTGGCAGGGCGGTGTTGGGTACCCACACGCGGCGCTTCTGAGGACCAGCACCGGATGAGGAACCCATGTCACGTCCATGCTTGCGTGTTGCGTCATAGTCAGTCTGACCAGTTTCAGCACTGATGGCTTTGTTGACAAGTTTCGAAAAAGATGTGCACTCATGCAGACGGAGGTCACGGCGAAGCTCAGGACTAAGGCCCTTACGGAACCTTGCTTGCTTCTTGGCGTCAGTAGACACTTCCTCAGTTGCATATCGGGCGAGATTACCAAACTCCCTGCTATAGGCATCCACAGAAAGTCGGCCTTGGGTGAAACTGCAAAATTCTTCACGTTTACGGTCCATGAGACCCTCCGGAATGTGATGTTCACGGAAAGCCTCGCTGAATTCAGCCCAAGTAGTGACATGGCCCGCTGGGCGCATAGCTCCATAATTCTCCCACCATAGACTGGCGGGGCCTTCAAGATGATATGCAGCAAAGGTGACCTTGTCAGCCTCCGCTACCAGCGCGGAACGCAGTTTGTGAGAAATACTGCGAAGCCAGTCATCAGCGTCGAGAGGCTCGGCGGAGTGGTGGAACGTGGGTGGATGCAATTTGATAAAATCACTAAGTGACACCACGTTAGCCCTCTGATGGTGTGCTGTATTCTGTTCAATACGCTCCAACAAACGGTTTGTCTCCCGCTTGTTTCTCTCAGCTTCCATCATCACCTCGGCTAGTGAAGGAGGATGAGGCAGATTTGCATCCCTGGCTTCACTGCCTTCGGCCTGCTCTTGAGAAGCAGGGTTAGCGCGCGTGTTGACCATCCTAGGTAAACAAGACAATGATTTAGTCAGGATGGTAAAATTCCGACATAGGATTCATAATGTAAGAAATAACTCGGAATGCAAGATGATCATCCGTATGACATGGTAGATACAGAAACTGCTTCTTTTATTCCATCGTCATACACACCATACAGGGTTTAGTACAAGACCAAACAAAGTACTATTACGGTGAAAAGAGGATTACATCTCATCGGAGGCATTCCAAGCTCCTATACATTATTTTTCTACACCTCCGGAAGGAGTACAAACTAGGTCATATCCCACGAGTCACGCGGGACGATAGACGACACAGCTAGTGCGAACTAGTGATACTACCACTAACTCAGACCGATCCGTAGTAGTCCTCGTAGAAGTCACCTCCATAGCCTGGAAGCTCAACATGATCATCTGGAAACAGACGGTCTCGCGGAGCTTGTGGACCATAGGGGCTAGGATGAGGCCTTGGACCAACAAATGGTGGCCTACGGGGACCGCGAGGTGGGGTGATGCCTCCTACATCACGCCAAACCATCACGTCTGGAAGAGCAGATCTCACAGGATAGAGATCACGCATATCTGAATATCCAGCTTGCACCGCCGGTGCGAACCGAGTCAAAGTGGCCCAGTGGTCAGCACGGGTGTTGAAGAGCTCTAGCCTTAAGGCCCGATTTTCACGGTCCTTATCCTCGAGCATCTCAGCAGTGGTGCGAGTCCGTGAATCCTCCTGAGTGGGGTCAGCATAGATAGCCTGGAGATACCCTTGTGCTCCCGGAAGTGATCCTGGCATATACCGGAAATCAGAGTCCCAAAATAAACCAGATCTGACCCGCATAATGGTCATCATAGAGTAGGCGGCGTCCTGCACAGCCATCTGGATGGTAACCCCGAGTCCATAGGAGCAGTGAAGAGGCTCGGTGGATCCAGGATAAGATGGAAATATCCTGACAGTGCAGAGATACTGGCTTTGATTAAAATCTCGGAATTGCTCTTCGACCGTGTACTCGGGATACCAGCGGTATCCAGCCTCAGTCATTACCCTGACCAACTTAGCAGTATGGCCGGGTACATCTAGGCATCGAGTCAGGCGAACCACTTGATTGAGGTCGCGAGTGGCCATCTGAAAGCACAATCATAATGCAAAGGCATTAGAATTTCTAGCAAAATTTCGGCAGCATAACAGCTGTAAATGCTCAAAAAGGTTTTGAGACATTTGACAAAGGATTTCGTACACACTCATCATCATCATATCAAAGTTCTGAAACCATTCTGGCAACATAATGTGGTAGTAGAACTGAACTAGGCTAGTAACCATCAAACTTATAATGTACTACTGATTAGTAACTCGTGATCCTGATAGAGAGAACAGATCCTAATTCCTTAACCCCCGGTGGAAGAATGGACTGACTCAGATCGGAAAGTCATAAGGTATAAGGAGTAAAATGAGCCTTACGTTCCAACCCACAAACAATTCCCCTACATATAACTAAAGAATTTCTAGACTCAACATCGACCAGTTTGGCTTGGAGAACCTACAGGCAGTCCTGCTCTGATACCAACGCTGTCAGGACCCCGACTCGATGTCACATCGATCTAGCTGGTAACACCTCATATCACTTTGCGGCCTCACGCACGGTATCCCCACGGGTGTCGTCTTACCTTTTCCCGGGACCGTTTGTGCCTTTTGGCTCACGTATATGATAGTGTCGCTAGCATCCATATGATAAAGAGCCCGGGCTGACATGACTAGTCGTAAACCCAAAGTGGCACAGACTTACAGGGACAGGCATCCATGACCCAGCTTCGAACGTGTCGGTCATCAGCAAGTGGGTCCGGGCTGTAGCACTGGGCTAGCAGGACTCCGGTAAACCGGGCTGTAGCGGGCTAACAGGACTCCGGTACTCAAAGCGTGACATTTCCCCGAAGGGACAGACACAGGAACGAAGAAGGACACATGCCGGCCAGCCTAAGTGTTCCAGAGCAGTAGCAAGCTACCATGGCTCAGTGGAAACACTAGGAGACATTTCCCGGTAAGAGAGGCTACTAAAGATAAACAACTAGATGGTCAGATCCCACACATACCAAGCATTTCAATAACATACACACAATATGCTCGATATGTGCCAATACAACGAAGCATCACAACATGACTCTATGACACAAGTACTTTATTTAAGGCTCAGTGAGCCATACATAACATACACACAAAGGTACGGGTCTCACGACCCAACATACAAGTCATACAATCATACAAGCCAGCAGCGGAAGTAACTTGTCTGAGTACAGACAACTAGTAAAATAAAAGAGGCTTGGAAAGCCTCTGGCTATACTATGTGGTCCTTCACAAGCTCAGGGTCACCACCTGGGTCTTTAGCCTACTCGTTGGTGTCAACGTCTACATAAAACCCATCAGAAGGGGTTGCAGCGTCTTCTGTAAAAATGTAGATTATAGCAACATGAGTACAAAGGTACTCAGCAAGACTTACATCAGATCCTACATACATGCATAGTATCAAGAAGGGTTGGTGGAGTTATTGCAGCAAGCCAGCTTTGACTCTTGGCTAGGCTATCCTACGATACTTCAACTTGAAATAGTTTTGCGCACACGAGTCCACTATTCACCACTTCAATACACTACCGAGGATCCACCTCCGTCCTCCTACGGAGGAGCCATCCTCGGCACTCACACTTATCTTGAGGCTTTTAGTAGTTTCCATTTACTTGTCTATGAACTGTATAGGCAACCAAGTAGTCCTTTACCGCGGACGCGGCTATTCGAATAGATCATGTTAACCCTGCAGGGGGTACTTCTTCATACACGCTCTCACCACTTACCGTCGTTTACACGACATGTACTCGGCAACCTTCAAGCGGAAGCCCAACGTGGGTGTCGGCCACGACCTACCTAATCACCTAAGCCTCCAGTCCAGGTTTATCGCCTATTCAGGTTCCATCCGCAGGGAGTCCGGCCGAGGTTTCCCATACGGCCCCGAACGATGTGAACAGGGTTCCCAAGATACCTAACGGGTATTCGGTACACCCGGCCACGTACCTACCGCATCACAGCCCACCCCTACGGTCTGCGCTGTCCACGGCCTCCAGTAGGCTACAAACACCAGAAACTACTTGCAACTCCTGGACGGAGAACTAGGGTGAACAAGAAGTCGAGAGGGTCCATTGGTTTCGGGCCCAATGCATGGTAGTAGCTGATTCTTAAATCACACATACAGATCTCAGTGCTTAAGGTCGGCTTCAATGAAACAACCCACCATGTACTCCTACATGGCCTCTCATCGATACCTTTACCAAATCGTGTTCACCACACCACTCTCATTACCGACATAATCATTTCACTCTAGCCCATCACCCAGATGAACCAGACCTGACACGACTCTAAGCATAGCAGGCATAGCAAGGTAGGAACAACACATACATATGGCTCAATCAACTCCTACACATGCTAGTGGGTTTCATCTAGTTACTGTGGCAATGACAGGTCATGCAGAGGAAATGGGTTCAACTACCGTAGCACACAGCAGTTTGAAACGCGTTGTCTTAATGCAGTAAAAAAGAGCAGGAGCGAGAACATGGGATTGTATCGATATGATCAAATGGTTGGTTGCTTGCCTGATGGTTCGATGCACTGATATGGTTCTTCGCTAGGGTAATCAGGGTATTCTTCGGGGACAGAACCTGCCGCAGAGAGCACCGATTCACAAACATTACCAAACAGTATGCAACAACATGATGCATGCATGAGACATGGCAAAATGAGTGTATTGGGCTAATGCAACTAAAACCAGAAGGGTTTGAACAAATTTGAATCAAGGATTCAAATTTCAAATTCAAATATGGCCTTTTAAAGTGCTTTTCCTTGTTCTGCTTAAAACATCAATTTAACTTGTTTGATCATGCATGAAAATAGTACAGATGGATAGATTGGATTTTTCTGATCATTTTTCATATATAATTTGTCCAATTTGGAGTTACAGAATAAAAGTTATGAATTTTTGAAGTTTAATTAATATTCTGGAATTTCCTGATTTAAATTAAATCCAGAAAATCAATTACTGCGTCAGCCTGACGTCAGTGTGACGTCAGCAGGTCAACGGAACTGGTCCAGGTCAAACCTGACAGTGGGTCCCGCATGTCAGGGTGATTATTTTAATTAAAACTTAATTAAAACTAATCCTGTTTAATTAACAGGGCTGGGCCCCACCTGTCATTGACTCAGGGGAGTCAACCAGGGCCCACCCGTGGTCAAAGTCAAAGTCGGCTGCCGGCGTTTAGCCGCCGGCGAGCCCGACGCGGCGGCGGGAGTGGTTTTGGCCATTTCGGCCACCAGAGGGGCCACGGAGACCACCGGAGTGGAGCTGAGGACAAACCGCAGCTCTTGGCGGAGTCCGTTGGGGTCGGGGTGGCCGGAGTCGACGGCGGCGAGCTCGGCTGCGGCCGCCGGGGTTCGGTCGTGCACGGGAATAGGGTTGGAGCTCGAAGTCGAGCGAAGCGAGGCGCTAGGGATGCTCTACGGGGTCTTGCGAACTCGTTGGACTCGCCGGGGTGACCAAATGGTCACCGGAGCTGCGTCGACGGCGAGCTCGGCGACGGCGGAGGTTCGGCCGTGGTGGGGAGGAGGCTACGGTGGGGAAACGAGGGGGAGGAGAGGGGGAAACGGTGGCGTAGCTCACCGCGGTTGCAGTGGGCGTCGAAGTGGGCTCGGGGACGCGCTGGAGACGGCGACGGTGGTCGGAGCCCGAAGAGGGGAACGGCGACGTGGCGGCGATGCAGGGCTTCCGGGGAGCTGTGGAGCGGTGGGGAGGAAGAGGGAGTCGAGGCGGAGCTCCTGAGCTAGTCGGGGGAGCGAGGGGTGGCCGGAGATGGCTGCTATGGCGAACGGCGGCGACGGTGGTGTTCGGCCGTGAGAGAGAGAGAGAGCGAGAGAGAGGAAGGAAGAGCCGGGAGAGAGTGAGAGAGAGCAGGGGGGATCGGGACGGCCTGCGGGAGTCGTCCACGCGGCCAGGAGCTCGTCGGCAAGCAGGAGGTGGCCGCGCGGCCGTGCGCGCGCGAGCACGCAGCAGCTTCGGGGCGAGGGGAGGAAGACGACGGAGAGCTGCAGTGGTGGGCTGGGCCGGCTGCCGGCTGGGCCGGCTAGCTGGCTGGGCCGCACAGTGGAGGAGCCCAGGTAAGTTTTCCCCTTTTTTTCTATTTCTGTTTTTATTTAATATATCTGCAACTTTGTTGAATTTAATAAAATACCTAGGCAAGTTCAAAAATCACCAAACTTATTCCTGGCCCATAGTTGGATTATTTCCAACATGAAACATTTTAGTTTGGAGATATTTGAGCATTTAAATATTTTATATTATTTTAAATGCCCAAATTCAAATATTTATGATTTAATTCAAAAACCCTAGGATGGCCTAGGAAAATGTGCACCATTTTTGGCAGAGGTTTTGAACCAAGACAAAAATGATGGGCATTTTAGAAGGGCATTTCAGGTTCATTGAAAAATTATTTTAGTAACCCTAGTTGGTTTCAGAGGGGACTGGTGGTTCTGTCATCCCCATTTCAAGTTTCTGATGAAAGAATAAACATGATGCAACACTCTAATGCATGACTAGCTAGGGTGTGACAGTTGGTATTTGCGACAAAGTCCAAACCACTGTCGGCCTTGAGCTTACCAGTGTTTCCATGGCCTGCCGAATTGTGTTGTTGGCCTTTGGTATTGCCGGTCTTCTTACCCTTCTCCGGTTTGTCCTCCTCTGAATCCGGATCCTTGGTATTATCTGAATCGGCGTATTTAACCAAAGCAGCCATGAGTGTTGACATGTCGTTGCAGTGACGTTTGAGCCTTCCCAACTTCTGTTTCAATGGTTTGAAACCGCAATTACCCTCTAACGTTAACACTGCGGTGTCTGCGTTGATACGATCTGACGAATGCAAAATTGCCGAGACCCATTTGACCCAATGGGTCGTGGACTCCCCTTCCTCTTGGACACAAGCGGCCAGATCTACAATTGACATCGGCTGCTTACACGTATCCTTGAAGTTCTGGATAAACCGGTGCTTCAATTCGGCCCATGATCCAATAGAGTTGGTCGGCAAGCTCTTCAACCAAGTGCGAGCGGTTCCTTCCAACATCATGGTGAAATATTTAGCACACACCGCCTCGTCCACATCTAACATCTCCATTGCCATCTCATAGCTCTCCACCCACGCCTCTAGCTGCAAATCGGCGGTATAATTCGATACCTTACGAGGTCCCTTGAAATCCTTGGGTAGTCGCACATTACGCAAAGCAGGAGATAAACACGGTACCCCTAAGGAACTGAACATCGCCCCTGGCTCCATGGAGGCAGTGGGGTGAACCGAAGTATGCTGTCGTGCCTCGTGTCGAGCTGTCAACTCGGCCTCTCGACGTGCGCGGCCATGATCCACAACATCTTGTGCATTAGCACCTCCCCCAGCCGGGTTGTTCCCTCGTGGCGAATTTCGGCGGCGTGCACTACTGGACACGGCCGGTTCGTCTTCCACGTGTCTGCTATAACTCCGACTTGGGCGGGGAGTGGAGTGAATCCTCTCACGGCTGTGTGAATATGCTTGCTATTGATTTAGCGCTGTCTGAAGGAGATCCCTGGCCCGACGTGCTTCCACTGCCACTGGTGACTCGCCGTCGGTTGGGAGGGCCGCCAGGCGTGATGCAGCGGCCACAATGTTGTCCAACGGGTTGGAATAATGCCCGGGCGGCGTCGATGGTACAATGTTGTTCCGACGAGGCAGGTCCGTCGTGCGCGGCTGAACCGGCGCTCCTGCTCCCGGCGCCCCCGCCTGGTTTAGTGTGGGTTGGTTACCAGCTCCTGCGCCTGGCGTGTTGAAAAGATTATGCGGCTCATAAACCGACGGGAGACGTGATCGGTACCTTCTTCTCATGACTTCCCCTGAAGCATTCTGATCCAGTCTAATCCGGTAAGCCTGTGCTTCCAACTCGGCCCGCTCCATAGCCATCCTGGCGTTCTCTGCTGCCAGGTCCACCTTGGCCTGGGCTATCTGATCTTTCACCTTTGCGATCTCCGCATCATGCTGATCCCTGGCTGCTGCATCTACCTCCGCGGTCATCAATGTTGCCAGAGCGTCGAACAAATCAGATAAGACTTGGGCCGGAGGTGGCGCCGAGCTTCCTGCCCCTGCTGGTGTGGCTGTTGTTGAATCGGAGAGCATTGCTGTAGCGGTAGATGAATGAGGCGCCGATTGTGTGCCGACCATGAAGATGGCGGCCCAGTTTGGCAGACCAGGGGAATCCGGAATACTGTTGCCCTCGGATCCTCCCTCAATCCGGCCGTCCTGCAATTGGTAAAGCGATTCGGTTTCTCCAGAAGACTCGTCATCAGAGCAAACTACGGTTTCTCCCTCGAACATCGGTCCGTCCTCATGCCCTGATCCATGGACGACACCTACAAAAACATGCCTTGCCTCGGGCTGAACCGGCGAAGGACTTGCATGCCGAGCTGTTTCCATGATGTCGATGCGGATGTCCGGCTCAGGGGCTGGTTCGCCGATCTTGCCGATGAAGACGTGAATCCCACCAAAGGGGACCCAGTACCCGTATTCGATTGAATCGGCCTCGGGACCCCATCCTGCGTTGTCGATGTAGAGCTTGCCGCGGCAACTCTTTGTCATCCGGCCCACAGCATATCCCTTAAGTCCATCAAAGCTGCCCTTCAAGAACTCGAAACCATCGTGCGATAGCCCCACGGTGGGCGCCAACCGTCGTGGGTTTGTCACGGCAGATGTCCTCGTGAAAGGACTTAGTTGTGAAGCCATCGCAACGGGTTAGCTTAAAGGGGTTAAACCGGACAAGGGGACACGGGAGTTTATACTAGTTCGGCCCCTTCGGTGAAGGTAAAAGCCTACGTCTAGTTGTGATTGGTATTGCTAGGGTTTCGAAGGCCAGGGAGCGAATCCGCTTTGTCTGGCTTTCGAGTTGTTGTTGTCCGTCCCTAAACCGCGGCCGAGTCGTCCCTTTATATACATAGGTTGACGCCCGCCGGGCTACAGAGTCCCGAAGCCGGTTTATAAACGTATCCGGTTCGGCCACTCTCTTTCTATCTTACTATACAAGTTACATGACTAGGCCGGTTTACATTTACATACTGTAACTCGCCTTTGGGCCCTCCGTAAAGCGCTAGCATCTTTACGTCTTCATGGGCTTCTAATCGGTCAACCCGGCTACATAAGGCCGGTTTACCTCCAGTAGTAATATCCCCAACAGGAGGGGTGTGGCGTACCGCAAAACGGGACTCCACGGGATACTGTTCATCTTCACCGTCGACCCCCTCCAGCCTCCACGAGCTACTGTTCATCCACCGTTGACCTCCTCCAACCTCCACCTGCGACTGTTCATCCACGGGCTCCTGTTCATCCAGCCTCCACCGCACGCTACTCCACCGGCTACTGTTCAACCAGCCCTCTCCACGGGCTCCTGTTCAACCACCCCTCCATGGGCTACTATTCATCCTGCCCTCCACGGGGTGGTCCTGTTCATCCAGCCCTCCACGGGGTCCTGTTCATCCAGCCCTAACCGGCTCGATCGATCGGGGTCCTGTTCATCCAGAGGCAACACCACGGGGTCCTGTTCATCCACCCCCACCGGGAACTGTTCGTCCAAAACCCCCCGCAACACTCACTATTCATCCAGAGGCAGCATCGATTGACTTCAGTTAGCAGCAGTAGCGAAGGAATCGCTCGATCAGGTTCAGTTAAAAGCCATCGATCAATCGCTCAGGTTCAGTAACACGTAGCCTGCAGTGCAGTCGCTCGGGTTCAGTTAGAGCCCAATGCCTCGCTCGGGTTCAGTTAGAGCCAACGCCTCGCACACAAGCGCGTATGTGTACGAGAGAAACACGCATCGCTTGGCCCCCGACCTCCCACCATAACCGGGAACTCCCCAAAATTTTCCTCCCCCTCACTTCTACCACGTTTTTTTCCGTCATGGACGGCCCAAAGAATGTCATGCAGCTGCGTCTCCAGCCCACTCAGGACGAAAAGCCCATTTTCTGTCATGATTTTTTGTCATAGAAGTAGGAGCCCACCACATCTATGATGATACCGGGTTTTGTCACAATTATCGTCATAGAAGTGTCATATGTATGACAAAAAAATTCGTTCGGCCCAAAATGTCACGGATGTGTCTTTTTTTTGTAGTGCACATTCATGTGCCGTGATGAGCTCTTCCAAGTGCCCTGGAGGGCCTTTTGCAATGCTATTGGGTATGACGATACCGGTCTGGCAGGAAGGGGTGGCATTCGCCCTCATGACCATCCTGAGTCCATGCCTAAGGAGAAGCTTGCACCTCTGTACATTCGGGGCCGTGGTATTCTTGGTGAATCTAAGGATTTGGTGAAGGTCTATGACATCATGCATCGTGTGTTTCACAATGTGCTTCTTCCCAAGGTGGGAAATCAAGATGAAATCCATGGCTATCTTGTTGACTTGATGGTTGCAATGAAGACCAAGGTGGGCTCTGGGGAAACGTTTGATGTGTCCAACTGGCTGTGGCATGAGATGTACAACATGATCATCTACAGGAAAGTTCCCATTTATGCTCCGTTTGTCATGTGCTTTCTGAACTCAGTATGGGAGGTTCGCCGTCCTGGAGAGACTCTCACTTCTCCTGATAATCTCACCGTTCATGAAGTCAAGCTCCTCAAGAAGAAGAAACACGCCGAGCCTCACTTCCCTGCTAATGCTCCCGAGGATGTTTATGCCACCTCGGACGATGAGGACTTTGAGATGGAGCCAGGGGCCAAGCCCTTGTGGGTGGCCAAACTCACAGCCAAGGTGAAGAAGACTTTCTGCCTCCAGATGGATATTCAGATGAAGTTGTATGAGGCCCATGTCAATGAGAAGCTTGCTCGGCGTCGTCAGATTGCGATGATGAAGCACCTCAACATGCATGTCCAGAGTGGTTCTGAGAAGAGCATCACACCAGAGGAGCGTTGGATCTCTGCTCACAGCACGTGGTCTGGTGATGAGGTCCCTTACCAGCCTTCCACCTCCTTTGCTGCAACTATTGATATCTTGGAGGAATCCGATCACGACGATGATGATGAGTCTGATGATGATGCGGATCCAGATGCTAGCGAGGATTTAGAGGAGGACGATTGAGCTTTGGGACGCTAGCTTCGCTCTTTTTTCCTTTTTGGTGTCTTCATGCCAAAGGGGGAGAGAGTTCTATAGGTCTCGGGATTTGCATGGGTTTTTATTTGCCTTGCTTGGGTGTGTTTTCCTTTCGTTCGTTGTGTTGAACTTTCGCTTGTGAACCTTGTTGCTTATCTCTTGTTGCATGGTGTAAGACATGTGCTTATCTAGCTACTTTCTTTATTATCAATGACATTGTTGTGTATTCCATTATTATCTTTACCTTCATATTATGGTCTTATTTCTCACCATGTTTAGTAGGAGTGGCGAGTCTATAAAATCTAGGGGGAGTCTCGTCCCTAATGTGTGCTCTCAAATAGCCTTCTCAATTTGGGGCACACATCTAAGGGGAGTCCCGTCTACATTTTCTAGACTTTCCACTTGCAAATCGTGGTGTTGTCATCATCCACCAAAAGGGGGAGATTGTGAGGATATTTCCCTACTTTGTGTTTTGGATGATGATGACAACCCTTTGTTGGTCTAATCGTGTGCTAAGTGTTTCAGGTTTCGGTTTTTAGGCCTTCTTCGGTTAGCTATTCTCTCTGAAAGAAAAAGATCGAAGACGGTGTTTTCTACATGTTTTTATCTCTTTTGGTCGTAGGGAACCCGTACTATCAAGAGGGAATCCACATTGGAAAGTGTTGGGGGCATCATTTCACGTACACTTACCTCACCCCTCTCTTGCCTTCCTAAACTGTGAGACAGAGCTCTTCCCCTTTCTTTCCTACTGCTTACTGTGGGTTCCCAGCGGTTGTACCGCTCCCTGGAGCGGTTGTACCACTGGGTCTTGGCGCTGACCAGTTTTGATCGAGCGGTTGTATCGCTACTTCCGGGCAGTGGTACCGCCAACATGCTCAGCAAAGACTAGGGTGGTTGTTCCGGCCAGGCACCGCCCAAGTACCGGTCAGGCTTCTGTTTTGATGCGGTACTCGAGCGGTGGTGGCCCGGTTGGTCCGGTTGTACCGGTACCACCGGTGTCCGAAGCGGTTCTACCGCTCACCGGCCCTGTACCGCTCGACTACCACACTCAGGGGTGACTCCCTTCTGTTCCTATGCGGTGGTTGAGCGGTGGATGGGCGGTTGGTCCGGTTGTTTTCCTCAACCGGTACTACCACCTGGTCGCCCGGTTTTACCGCCTGATAGGGTTCTGCACGTAAAGTGTGAGTCCCGGTTGTACCGGGACAAGGAGCGATTGTACCGCTGCAGTACTGAAAACACAGTAACGGTTGGATTTTTAGGGTTGCTATATAAGGGTGCTTCTTCCACCTACCACAACTACCTTGGACCTCTCTCACTCCACCATTAATGCTACTCAAGCTCTCTTGCCCGATCTCTCTCTTTAGCCACTCAAACTTGTTGATTTGCTAGGGATTGAAGGAGGAGACCTAGATCTACACTTCCACCAAAGGATTTTTGCTTCCCCCATACTTTCTTGTGTGGATTTTTTACTCTTGGGTGTTTGAGCACTCTAGACGGTTGAGGTCACCTCGGAGCCACATTCCATTGTGGTGAAGCTCCACGGTTTAGTTGGGAGCCTCCAATTAAGTTGTGGAGAGAGCCCCAACCTTGTTTGTGAAGGTCCGGTTGCCACCTCCAAGGGCACCAATAGTGGAATCACGACATCTCGCATTGTGTGAGGGCGTGAGGAGAATACGGTGGCCCTAGTGGCTTCTTGAGGAGCATTGTGCCTCCACACCGCTCCAACGGAGACGTACTTCCTCTCAAAAGGAAGGAACTTCGGTAACACATCCTTGTCTTCATCAGCTCCACTCTTGGTTATTTCTTCCCGTTACTTGTGCAAGCTTATTTGTGTTATATACCTTGTGTGCTTGTTGTTGTTGCATCATATAGGCTGGTCGCCTAGTTGCATATCTAGACAACCTACTTTGATGCAAACTTTAATTTGGTAAAGAAAAGTCAAAAATTGTTAGTTGCCTATTCACCCCCCCTTCTAGTCAACTATATCGATCCTTTCAGCGCCCCCTTCCCATTCCTACTCCCTCTCTCTTCCCCTCTTTCTTCTCTCCTACTCCAGAAAGGAAAAGGGGAATCCTACTAGGACTTGGGAGTCCTAGTAGGACTCCCCACACTTGGCACGCCCCCTCTAGGGCTGGCCTCCTCCTCCCTCCTTTATATACCTGGGCAGGGGACACTCCAAAGGCACAATAGACAATCGCTTAGCCGTGTGCGGTGCCCCCCTCCACAGTTACACACCTCGGTCATATCGTCATAGTGCTTAGGCAAAGCCCTGCGCCGGTAACTTCATCATCACCGTCACCACGCCGTCGTGCTGACGGAACTCTCCCTCGGCCTCAACTGGTCAAGAGTACGAGGGATGTCACCGAACCGAACGTGTGCAAATCGCGGAGGTGTCGTACTTTCGGTACTAGGATCAGTCAGATCTGAAGACGTACGACTACATCAACTGCGTTGTCATAACGCTTCCGCTTACGGTCTACGAGGGTACGTGGACAACACTCTTCCCCTCTCGTTGCTATACATCACCATGATAGATCTTGCGTGTGCGTAGGAATTTTTTTGAAATTACTGTTTTCCCCAACAAAGGCAAGAAACAATTGATCGATAGCTAGGTCAAGCGTATTCGCTCCCTTGTAATCAAAACTCAAGCAATACAACTAGAAGCATGACGTATGCTTTTACCTCGTTGTGAGGGGCCAAACCTGGGTAAATCCTTTGTGTCCTTTGTCCTGTTCAACCCCTTCGAGCTAACCCACGTTGTGATGGTTCACACCTAAGTCCTTTCTGTTGGAAATATGCCCTAGAGGCAATAATAAATTGGTTATTATTATACTATATTTCATTGTTCATGATAATCGTTTATTATCCATGCTAGAATTGTATTGATAGGAAACTCAGATACATGTGTGGATACATAGACAACAACATGTCCCTAGTAAGCCTCTAGTTGACTAGCTCGTTGATCAATTGATGGTTACGGTTTCCTGACCATGGACATTGGATGTCGTTGATAACGGGATCACATCATTAGGAGAATGATGTGATGGACAAGACCCAATCCTAAGCCTAGCACAAGATCGTGTAGTTCGTATGCTAAAGCTTTTCTAATGTCAAGTATCATTTCCTTAGACCATGAGATTGTGCAACTCCCGGATACCGTAGGAGTGCTTTGGGTGTGCCAAACATCACAACGTAACTGGGTGTCTATAAAGGTACACTACAGGTATCTCCGAAAGTGTCTGTTCGGTTGGCACGAATCGAGACTGGGATTTGTCACTCCGTGTAAACGGAGAGGTATCTCTGGGCCCACTCGGTAGGACATCATCATAATGTGCACAATGTGACCAAGGAGTTGATCATGGGATGATGTGTTACGGAACGAGTAAAGAGACTTGCCAGTAACAAGATTGAACAAGGTATCGGGATACCGACGATCGAATCTCGGGCAAGTATCGTACCGCTAGACAAAGGGAATTGTATACGGGATTGATTAAGTCCTTGACATCGTGGTTCATCCGATGAGATCATCGTGGAGCATGTGGGAGCCAACATGGGTATCCAGATCCCGATGTTGGTTATTGACCGGAGAGTTGTCTCGGCCATGTCTGCATGACTCACGAACCCGTAGGGTCTACACACTTAAGGTCCGATGATGCTAGGGTTATAGGGAAAGTATGTACGCGGTTACCGAATGTTGTTCGGAGTCTCGGATGAGATCCCGGACGTCACGAGGAGTTCCGGAATGGTCCGGAGGTAAAGATTAATATATAGGAAGTATGGTTTTGGCCACCGGAAGTGTTCCGGGCATCATCGGTAGTGTACCGGGACCACCGGAGGGGTCCGGGGGTCCACCGGGTGGGGCCACCAGCCCCTAGGTGGGCTGGGGCGCCTCCCACCAAGGCCCAAGGCGCCTCCAAGAGGGGAAGAGGGCAAACCCTAGGGCAGATGGGCCCTAAGGCCCACCCTAGGTGCGCCTCCCCCTCTCCCCCTTGTGGCCGCCACCCTAGATGGGATCTAGGGCTGCCGCACCCCTTGGGGTGGGAACCCTAGGTGGGGGCGCAGCCCTCCCTCTCCCCCTATATATAGTGGAGGCAAAGGGGCAGTCCAACACGCGATTCCATCTCCCTGTTGGCACAGCCCTACCCTTCTCCCTCCTCGTCTCTCGTAGTGCTTGGCGAAGCCCTGCTGGAGTCCCGCGCTCCTCCACCACCACCACGCCGCCGTGCTGCTGCTGGATGGAGTCTTCCCCAACCTCTCCTTCTCCCCTTGCTGGATCAAGGCGTAGGAGACGTCACCGGGCTGTACGTGTGTTGAACGCGGAGGTGCCGTCCGTTCGGCACTAGGATCATCGGTGATTTGGATCACGATGAGTACGACTCCATCAACCCCGTTCACTTGAACGCTTCCGCTTAGCGATCTACAAGGGTATGTAGATGCACTCTCCTTCCCTCGTTGCTAGATTACTCCATAGATTGATCTTGGTGATGCGTAGAAAATTTTGAATTTCTGCTACGATCCCCAACACTTTCACTAGGCCATCTATCATGACAAAACCATGACACGCTTTGTTCGCTCTCACAAAATACTTCACAGAAGCAATTAGAGGCGATTTCTTGCGTTCCGTGAATGTCGGCGACGCTGTTGGGTCCTCGTCTTCTCCGTCTGCCGCTCTGGCGATGGGAGCGGGCGGGGACCCCATCAATTTCTCTCTAGTATGGCGATATGATAGGTGTAGTTTACTTCCAGAGATACTACATCAATGGTGGGGATGGCGCCTTGTCGACATAATCTGCTTCTACTCTTCCCCCATCTTGGTGGCCCTCTAATGATCGGCGTCAAGACCAAGAGGCTTGGTCTTCGGATCCGGTGATATTTGTTTCCGGTGGTCGACGCATGACACTCTTCGGGTGACGTTGGTGCCAACTATTGCGGTTGTGTTTGGTGTCTTGCAGCAGGATGCATGGATGGTGGTAGGCAGCGACGTTCCTCTTCTTCGACCGCGTCGGATGAAGTTGACGGTCTGAGATCAAGCGGACACGGGGAAGAACCCCAGCCGACGTGCCACAAAGGCTTGTCTAGTCGCTTGCGGTTGTCCGATTCATTGACTCGAAAAGCATCCTTCTATGCAAAAGTACTCCTCCAGATCTGTGACGGCAGATCCCTCTTTCTTCAGTGTTGCCTCGGCGGCAGCAGAGGACGATGGTGGATGACATTTCAACGGGGCACATTTCAGCATGGCACAGGATTCTGTTGTAGTGAAATTCTAGTCTTACTTCTTCTGGAGTCCTTCATGCAATAGTGCTAGCCATTTATGTTTGTTTCTTGTGATGACCCCATATGTACTCTTTGTAATCCATCTGTCTAATGAATTTACATGTGGTTAATACAAAAAAACACATATGCCTGCATAAATGTGGTCAGTGCCCAATTTAGCCGGTTTTCCTATTTGGTGAAAAATAACAGGATGAAATATAGCTGAAAAATAAACAGAGAACTTGAACAGAGGGGGGAAAAAATCAATCAGTGTCCGTTCAAGCAAAAACTGATCGCCACTTTCAGAAAGGAAACTCTGAAGGGTGGGCAGCTCTGCAGTCCCCGGTGTAATTTTACTTCAAGCATCATGCATCAAACACCAGAACTCCACAGATCACTGCGACATAGAGATAAACGAAACAAGATCTTCTATCTGCAAGAAAAACAAAACCTACACAATCTACATCCTTTCAGAACTAGGCAAATTTGCTCAAACATAACCTAACAATTTTAGACAAATTGAATATCTTGCGTAGTAACATAAATACTCTGGTACAATACACAGGTTCGTTGTGGTCGCCTGATCCTTGCCACATCTACAATACAGATTTGGCCGTGGGATACCATGAGGGCCTATGCCATTTGCCTCTTCTTTACAAGCAATGCAAGGGACCAGATACTACCATGCCCAACTCAACATTGTAGCTGAACTGGACGGGTCTCAATGCTAATTACAGTACAATGTACACTGAGCATTCCGGAAGGATCCGTGTCCTTGTTGATGCAGGATGCTTACGCGTTGGGAGCACCAAACATCTGCGCGAGCGACGTCCATGTCCCGGACGCCGAGAGCGCCAGGCCGACGACGACGACAGCCACATCAGCGACGAGCGCAGGCCACCCGATCTCGGCGCCCAGCACCTTCATGTGGAATGCGGCCGGCAGCACGAATCCGAGCAGGACGCAGACGCTGCTCCCGACGAGCGAGAGGAAGTCGGCGAAGTTGGGCACGAGCATCGCCATGAGCCCCACGAACACGACCAGGATCCAGCGCAGCCACCAGGCGTACCGCTTCCCGTAGAGCAGGCGCTCAGCGACCTCGTAGACCGGGTTCATCATCACCGGCATGGTGAAGAAGAGGTTGATGCAGAGGCCGAGCTGCACGGTCACCGAGAGCCACCCGGCGCCGAGGTTGGTGGTGATGATGTCCCGCGTGGACGCGCCGAAGGCGAGGTAGCCCATGGCGCCGAACAGCCCGTACATGACGGCGATGAACACCATGGACAGCCCGAGCGTGCCGCCGAACTTGCGCTTGTCCGCGGCCTCCGCCTCCAGCGGCAGGACCATGCCGATGCCCTCGAACGCGTAGACGGCGACGCCGAGGCCGTACAGGAGCTCGGCGGGTCCCCCGAAGGCGAACACGGGGGGCTTTTCGGACAGCCACGTGGACACGTCCTGGCCAAGCACGACGCCCATGGCGCCGAGATCCACGACGTCGGCGAAGATGCTGAGCGGCGCGAGGAGCGTGAGCGTCTTGATGGAGTTGAGCCCGAGCTGGAACGGAAGCATGACCCAGATGAAGAGCGCCTTGGCCGTGAGGAGAGGGGAGGACGCCGACGGGTCCCCGATTGGGTGGAGGTGCGCCAAGGTGTTGGCGATGAAGATGAGGTAGCCGACGCAGAAGCTTGCCTGGCTGAGCACGAGCATGGCGTCAACGGTGTGGCGGCCCGCGGCGCCGTACACGGCCGCGCCCAGGTCGCCGAAGGAGGCGATCTTGGGGTGCTCGTCGGCGAGGCGGCGGCGGCAGGCGACGAGCAGCATCATGCAGTGGAAGGTGAGCCCGGCCACGGCGAGGAGCAGGATGGAGCCCGCCGCCCAGCCCGTGCGGGAGAAGGTGTAGGGGAGGCCCAGCACGCCCGACCCGACCACCGCGATGAAGACGTTGGCGAAGGTCTTGGGCTGCGACGACAGGCGCGCGCCGACGCCCGCGCCGCCGTGCTTCGGCAGCAGCGCCGCCGCGTCGAGCCCGGAGGAGGAGGAGCTCGCCTCCTTGTCGAACCCCATGGCGGGCGAGGGCCCGAATCGGACGCAGGATCGGATTAGCTGGTGAGATCTCTTGTTGCTCGAGGCGATTGAGCTCACTACAGTGACGTGTTGGGTGCCCAGGAAATTGGGGATTTGGGGGCAGCCTCGGTCGGTAGCGTTGCCGTTCTGTGAAGGGGGGCGAGGTGCCGTGGACTTTCTTTTGGGGAAAATAGCATGGACTTGGTCCATGTAAATGGTACGATGGGTGCTCTAGTTCTGTACGTCTTGTGGGGCGGTGGGCCGCTCGTGGCGGTGGGTGCCGGTGCGTGAGCTCTCTATGTAGACCACCGGCGGGTGGAGTGGTGGACTCACCTCCTGCTGTTGGCGAGCTGCCGGAATTGTACCGGACTGGTTTAGTGCTCGTGGGTTATGAGTTATGACCAAACTGTAGGTTCGTTAGAGCATCTCCTGTTCCTCAAATCGCCCGCATCCATTCAGACCGAGTTGTCCGAACTTATTTTAACAACAATGATACTCTATCGATTCATGGAGCGGTCCGGACGTCCATTTTTCCGCAAACCGGGAGGGGGGAGTGACGTTGCTAGAGTCCGGACCACCGGCACATAGGACTCGGACACCCCTGACCCACTCAAGTCTCACTTCTCATCCACTTTTCTTCCACTTCTCCTTTATACCCCTGTTACTTTGCATTCGCACCCTCCTCGTTCAGCGTCGTCAATGCACCTTTACAACCACCACACATGCATCGTAGGACGTTCGCACCCCCCACCAATGCGCCTGCCCTCCTTGGACTATGTTGCCATCCACCCAGGATCCCTCGACAGCCAGATACCCAATCGGGGACCCGTCGGCGCCTTGGCCGTGATGAAGTCGGAGCATGATTTATTTATTGATTGTCTTCCTTATGAGTGGCGGTCGGGGACGAGCGATGGTCTTTTCCTACCAATCTATCCCCCTAGGAGCATGCGCGTAATACTTTGCTTTGATAACTTCTAGATTTTTGCAATAAGTATATGAGTTCTTTATGACTAATGTTGAGTCCATGGATTATACGCACTCTCACCCTTCCACCTTTGCTAGCCTCTCTAATACCGCACAACTTTTGCCGGTATCATACACCTACCATATACCTTCCTCAAAACAGCCATCATACCTACCTATTATGGCATTTCCATAGCCATTTCGAGATATATTGCCATGCAACTTTCCACCATCTAGTTCATCATGACACATTCATCATTGTCATATTGCTTATCATGATCATGTAGTTGACATAGTATTTGTGGCAAAGCCACCGTTCATAATTTTTTTCATACTTGTCACTCTTGATTCATTGCATATCCCGGTGCACCGCCGGAAGCATTCATATAGAGTAATACTTTGTTTTAGAATCGAGTTGTAATCATTGAGTTGTAAATAAATAAAAGTGTGATGATCATCATTTAATAGAGCATTGTCCCAAAAAAAGAGAAAGGCCAAAGAAAAAAAGGCCCCAAAAAAGAGAAAATAAATAAAAAGGGGCAATGCTACTATCCTTTTACCACACTTGTGCTTCAAAGTAGCACCATGATCTTCATAGTAGAGAGTCCCTCATGTTATCACTTTCATACACTAGTGGGAATTTTACATTATAGAACTTGGCTTGTATATTCCAATGATGGGCTTCCTCAAAATGCCCTAGGTCTTCATGAGCAAGCGAGTTGGATGCACACCCACGTAGATTCTTTTTGAGCTTTCATATACTTATAGCTCAAGTGGAAATTATTGTTGATATGGACAATAATAATATCATGAAAAATTCGGACGCTCTTGCTGAAGAACCCCCTATCTTACATACAAAAAAAATTCCGTATTGGTAGTGGTAATATTATTGGAAAAGGAGTTATCCAAGATTTCTTTACTTGTGCCGGTGCTTTGCCTTCTATGGGTAGTTCTATCCTTCATAGAATTAGTAGTCTTGCGGACGCTATTGCCATGCTTGTAGTTGAACTTGAAAGGAAATTTATGCACATGCACCCTAGCATACAAAGGATTTTCCTAGAATTTTCTAATATTGAGCATTCTTCTGTCAAGCGTGCCGCTACTATCTTTTTGTCTCATGAATTCAGATTTATAATAAGAGAGGCCAAATAAATCTTTGCGCATTATGGGGTGGACGCTGGTCGTCCTCCCATAGAAACTATCATATTTGATCAAGAGGAAATAATGCGTTTTCAATCTCTAGATTATGTTGCTTTTAGAGAAAACCTTAGAAAAAAGGTTCCCACCAATGTTCTAATTGATAGAATTTCTGAACTTAATAATGATTTTGCTATTCAAAATAATGAGCTAGGATACTCTCTTGAGTATAGGCTCACAAAGTTCTGCCAAAAGAATGCTTATAATGATGAATTGGTTGTGCAATACGAAGGGCCGAAGGAGGAACCTATACCTCCTAAAGTTGATCTTGGAGACTTTTGTCCCATTAAATTTAGCCCTTTTGATTACTTTTTCTTGCCTCAAATAAAAATTGCTGCCGAACGTAGAGAATATGAAAAGAGTTTTAATGATCTATCTTACTATTATGGCAATACCTAGATCTATCATGCCTAGCTAGGGGCGTTAAACGATAGCGCTTGTTGGGAGGCAACCCAATTTTATTTTTATTCCTTGCTTTTTTCTCCTGTTTAGTAATAAATAATTTACCAAGCTTATGTTTTGGTTGTGTTTTTTGTATTTAATTAGTGTTTGTGCCAAGTAGAACCATTGGGAAGACTTGGGGAAAGTCTTGATATCTTGCTGTAAAAAATAGAAACTTTAGAGCTCACGAGAACTGCTGCCATTTTTATTTGGAAAGCGATATTTAGTTAATTATTTTTTCAGATGATTAATAGACAAATTCCTCACGTCCAGCAATTTATTTTAGAATTTTTGGGGCTCCATATCTTGCGCTAGCTACAGATTACTACAGACTGTTCTGTTTTTGACAGATTCTGTTTTTCGTGTGTTGTTTGCTTATTTTGATGAATCTATGGCTAGTAAAATAGTTTATAAACCATAGAGAAGTTGGAATACAGTAGGTTTAACACCAATATAAATAAAGAATGAGTTCATTACAGTACCTTGAAGTGGTCTTTTGTTTTCTTTCGCTAACGGAGCTCACGAGATTTTCTACTTTGAGTTTTGTGTTGTGAAGTTTTCAAGTTTTGGGTAAAGATTTAATGGATTATGGAACAAGGAGTTGCAAGAGCCTAAGCTTGGGGATGTCCATGGCACCCACAAGATAATCTAAGGACACCTAAAAGCCAAAGCTTGGGGATGCCTCGGAAGGCATCCCCTCTTTCGTCTACTTCTATCGGTAACTTTATTTGGAGCTATATTTTTATTCACCACATGATATGTGTTTTGCTTGGAGCGTCTTGTATGATTTGAGTCTTTGATTTTTAGTTTAACACAATCATCCTTGCTGTACACACCTTTTGAGAGAGACATACATGATTTGGAATTTGTTAGAATACTCTATGTGCTTCGCTTATATCTTTTGAGTTATATAGTTTTGCTCTAGTACTTCACTTATATCTTTTAGAGCACGGTGGTGGATTTGTTTTATAGAAACTATTGATCTCTCATGCTTCACTTAGATTATTTTGAGAGTCTTAAATAGCATGGTAATTTGCTTAAATAATCCTAATATGCTAGGTATTCAAGATTAGTAAAAAATTTCCTATGAGTGTTTCGAATACTAAGAGAAGTTTGATGCTTGATGATTGTTTTGAGATATGGAGATAATAATATCAAAGTCGCGCTAGTTGAGTAGTTGTGAATTTGAGAAGTGCTTGTGTTGAAGTTTGCAAGTCCTGTAGCATGCACGTATGGTAAATGTTATGTAACAAATTTGAAACATGAGGTGTTATTTGATTGGCCTCCTTATGAGTGGCGGTCGGGGACGAGCGATGGTCTTTTCCTACCAATCTATCCCCCTAGGAGCATGCGCGTAATACTTTGCTTTGATAACTTCTAGATTTTTTCAATAAGTATATGAGTTCTTTATGACTAATGTTGAGTCCATGGATTATACGCACTCTCACCCTTCCACCTTTGCTAGCCTCTTCGCTACCGTGCATTTCCCTTTCTCACATTGAGATTTGGTGCAAACTTCGCCGGTGCATCCAAACCCCGTGATATGATACGCTCTTTCACACATAAACCTCCTTATATCTTCCTCAAAACAGCCACCATACCTACCTATTATGGCATTTCCATAGCCATTCCGAGATATATTGCCATGCAACTTTCCACCATCTAGTTCATCATGACACATTCATCATTGTCATATTGCTTAGCATGATCATGTAGTTGACATAGTATTTGTGGCAAAGCCATCGTTCATAATTTTCATACATGTCACTCTTGATTCATTGCATATCCCGGTACACCGCTGGAGGCATTCATATAGAGTCATCTTTTGTTCTAGTATCGAGTTGTAATCATTGAGTTGTAAATAAATAGAAGTGTGATGATCATCATTTTCTAGAGCATTGTCCCAAGTGAGTAATATAAAAAAAAGAAAGGCCATAAAAAAGAGAAGGCCCAAAAAAGAGAGAAAAAGAGATAAGGGACAATGCTACTATCCTTTGCCACACTTGTGCTTCAAAGTAGCACCATAATCTTCATGATAGAGAGTCTTTTGTTTTGTCACTTCATATACTAGTGGGAATTTTCATTATAGAACTTGACTTGTATATTCCAACAATGGGCCTCCTCAAGTGCCCTAGGTCTTCCTGAGCAAGCAAGTTGGATGCACACCCACTTAGTTTCTTTTGTTGAGATTTCATACATTTATAGCTCTAGTGCATCCGTTGCATGGCAATCCCTACTCCTTGCATTAACATCAATCGATGGGCATCTCCATAGCCCATTGATTAGCCTCGTTGATGTGAGACTTTCTCCCTTTTTGTCTTCTCCACATAACCCTCATCATCATATTCTATTCCACCCATAGTGCTATGTCCACGGCTCGCGCTCATATATTGTGTGAAAGTTTATAGGTTTGAGATTACTAAAGTATGAAACAATTGCTTGGCTTGTCATCGGGTTGTGCATGATGAGAGCATTCTTGTGTGAAGAAAATGGAGCATGACTAAACTATATGATTTTGTAGGGATGAACTTGCTTTGACCATGTTATTTTGAGAAGACATAATTGCTTAGTTAGTATGCTTGAAGTATTATTATTTTTATGTCAATATGAACTTTTATCTTGAATCTTTCGGATCTGAATATTCATGCCACAATTAAGAAGAATTACATTGAAATTATGTCAAGTAGCACTCCGCATCAAAAATTCTGTTTTTATCATTTACCTACTCGAGGACGAGCAGGAATTAAGCTTGGGGATGCTTGATACGTCTCCAATGTATCTATAATTTTTAATTGCTCCATGCTATATTATCTACTGTTTTGGGCATTATTGGGCTTTATTTTCCACTTTTATATTATTTTTGGGACTAACCTATTAACTGGAGGCCTAGCCCTGAATTGTTGTGTTTTTGCCTATTTTAAGGCTTCGAAGAAAAGGAATATCAAACGGAGTCCAAACAGAATGAAACCTTCGGGAACGTGATTTTCTCACCGAACATGATCCAGGAGACTTGGACCCTACGTCAAGAAACAAAGGAGTAGGCCATGAGGTAGGGGGCGCGCCTACCCCCCAGGCGTGCCCTCCACCCTCGTGGGCCCCCTGTTGCTCCACCGACGTACTCCTTCCTTCTATATATACATGCGTACCCCCAAACGATCAGATACGGAGCCAAAACCCAAATTCCACAGCCGTAACTTTCTGTATCCATGAGATTCCATCTTGGAGCCTATTCCAGAGCTCCGCCGGAGGGGGTATCCATCACGGAGGGCTTCTACATCAACACCATAGCCTCTCCGATGAAGTGTGAGTAGTTTACCTCAGACCTTCGGGTCCATAGTTATTAGCTAGATGGCTTCTTCTCTCTTTTTGGATCTCAATACAATGTTCTCCCCCTCTCTTGTGGAGATCTATTCGATGTAATCTTCTTTTTGCGGTGTGTTTGTTGAGACCGATGAATTGTGGGTTTATGATCAAGATTATCTATGAACAATATTTGAATCTTCTCTGAATTATTTTATGTATGATTGGTTATCTTTGCAACTCTCTTCGAATTATCAGTTTGGTTTGGCCTACTAGATTGATCTTTCTTGCAATGGGAGAAGTGCTTAGCTTTGGGTTCAATCTTGCGGTGTCCTTTCCCAGTGACAGTAGGGGCAGCAAGGCACGTATTGTATTTTTGCCATCGAGGATAACAGGATGGTTTTTTTTATCATATTGCATGAATTTATCCCTCTACATCATGTCATCTTGCTTAAGGCGTTACTCTGTTTTCATGAACTTAATACTCTAGATGCATGCTGGATAGCGGTCGATGAGTGGAGTAATAGTAGTAGATGCAGGCAGGAGTCGGTCTACTTGTCTCGGACGTGATGCCTATATACATGATCATACCTAATATTCTCATAACTATGCTCAATTCTGTCAATTGCTCAACAGTAATTCGCTCACCCACCGTAGAATACTTATGCTCTTGAGAGAAGCCACTAGTGAAACCTATGGCCCCCGGGTCTATCTTCATCATATTAATCTTCCAATACTTAGTTATTTCCTTTGCTTTTTTACTTTGCCTTTATTTTACTTTGAATCTTTATCACAAAAATACCAAAAAAATTATCTTATCATATCTATCAGATCTCACTCTCGTAAGTAACCGTGAAGGGATTGACAACCCCTTATCGCATTGGTTACGAGGAGTTATTTGCTTTGTGCAGGTACTAGGGGACGCGCGTGCAACCTCCTACTGGATTGATACATTGGTTCTCAAAAACCGAGGGAAATATATACTTACGCTACTTTGCTGCATCATCCTTTCGTCTTCGGGGAAATCCAACGCAGTCCTCAAGAGGTAGCAATGATCACTTGCTGGTTTAATTGAGTTGTGTATAAAGGTGGATGTGTGGTTTGCTGCTCCACAACCATAATATTTTTATTGTTTCATTTATAATAAAAAATAAGGGGGTCTAGTGCGTTATAGTTGAATGTGGAAGATAGGGATGGAGTGAGGAGTATACTATTCTAAAATCGAAGAGGTCTGGTGGGTTTTTGATGAATGAGGGAGATTGGAATAGAGGTGGAAGTGAATTCCCCGCCGCCACCACCTACTCCAGTTTATAAGGTACTAGAGATACCATAAGCGTGTTAGATGTTCTTCTCTTCTTGTTATGGACACGCGTTACAATGAGTGAAAAGCCCTTTCACTAGCCCAGGCAAAGTCCAAAATTGTTGAGTTACCCTTGATGCAATTGGATATAAAACAATTTTGCATGTTTTTCTCCCACAAAGCCGAGCATATTTGATTTTTAGTACAATACTATTTTACCTAGTAGTTTGCCATGATTTGAATGTTGATGGATGGAAGTTTCAGATGGCATTTTATCCTCATTTCTAATTTAGATTTGGCTGAAAATTGAACACTAGAGACATAAGAGAGTGTGTAATTGGTTGAGTGTGGATCCTGGAAAAGCTATTGTCATGAGAAAGTTGTTGTGAGATGTGAGCTGCGGGAAACCTAAAGTTATTTGGTTTAGACAAATGTGAAAATATAGATTTAGTATTAATTATTTGTGATGTCCCTAATGTCTGAAAGATTGTTTATATGCTAATTGACTATAAAACCACAATTCATGCACCGATTGGCAATAATCATTTTGGCACTAAAACTGACACGGTGATCCATTGTGGCACCAATACCGCATTTGAAATGATGCCAGAAAACAATCATTTTTAACCATTTCATGCTTACTACAAAAGGCTGGATATCTTGACTTGATACCTTTCTCGAACTTGCACAAACATATTGATATTTCCACAAACTAGGTATGAAATGTCCAAAGTGAACATACCAAAATGTTTTTTGGCTTGAGAGAATGCTTGAGGGCCTCCAACAATCAATAAGAACATGGCCAGTGACTCAATTGATGAAACATATTTTTTTACTTCAACCCGTTGGTAGATACAAGAAAATTATGAAGTGTACTGGAAGCTTCTATGCTCATCTGATACATTGAAACAAAAATCTAGGTAGACCAAAACACTCCATGACCCATTGGTCACAACACAAGAAATATGACGCAACAATACAAGCAAACATGGTTCACATCATAGACAAATGATAATTCTACACACGGTTCATCATCTCCTTGTAATTGTATTTCTTCATAAAATGAAACATCCCTTCTTTTGTTTCAAGCATGTTGAAGATCTCTCTAATTCCAGCTTCACCATAAGGATGACGGTTGTATGCATGAGATCAGATTTTTCTTGCCCCCACATTAGTTCACCATCTTCATGACCTCTACGATGGTAGGCACATGGTTGGTTGGAGGAGGAGCTTATGATGCTTCTACATTGGAAATTATTTTATCCATTCCCCTTTCTATCCATGTGGCATGTCTTCTTATACAACCAAAAGAAGGGACCCTTCTCATTTGCACTAGAGGATTCCTTGTGCTTTTTTCTCGTTTTGTTTTCTTTAAAGATGCCGGCTTCATTATCTTTTCGTAACTCAACCAAATTGTGATCACTGGATTCATCAGAGAACACATCTCTAGGACAAGCTGTGGTGGTCCCATTGACACATTATCATATATAAGATGTGGAAATATTCAAGGTGCTTTGGTCCCCATTTTTAGGAACCTCAAATGTTTTGCATTTGGTACCATGGGCGGAGCTACATGCAAGTCGGGAGTACAATCATTTGAATAGTGTTTTTTCACATTGAATGAATTTGAAAACCAAGCTATTAATGCAATTAATTAGTCAGATATTTAATTGGGTGTGTTTTTAATTAGTTTTGTTTAAATATGGATTGTTTTAAATTAAGTAGTTACTATATTTAAACATGGCAAAACTAATTAAAAACAATCCATATTTAAACAAAACTAATTAAAAACACACCCAATTAAATATCTGACTAATTAATTGCATTATTGCTTGGTTTTCAAATCCATTCAATGTGAAAAAACACTATTTAAATGATTGTACTCCCGACTTGTATGTAGCTCCGCCCATGGTACCAAATGCAAAACATTTGAGGTTCCGAAAAATGGGGACCAAAGTGAAGGAAATATGCCCTAGAGGCAATAATAAAGATATTATTTATTTCCTTATATCATGATAAATGTTTATTATTCATGCTAGAATTGTATTAACCGGAAACATGATACATGTGTGAATACATAGACAAACAGAGTGTCACTAGTATGCCTCTACTTGACTAGCTCGTTAATCAAAGATGGTTATGTTTCCTAACCATGGACAAAGAGTTGTTATTTGATTAACGAGATCACATCATTAGTTGAATGATCTGATTGACATGACCCATTCCATTAGCTTAGCACCCGATCGTTTAGTATGTTGCTATTGCTTTCTTCATGACTTATACATGTTCCTATGACTATGAGATTATGCAACTCCCGTTTGCCGGAGGAACACTTTGTGTGCTACCAAACGTCACAACGTAAATGGGTGATTATAAAGGTGCTCTACAGGTGTCTCCAAAGGTATATGTTGGGTCGGCGTATTTCGAGATTAGGATTTGTCACTCCGATTGTCGGAGAGGTATCTCTGGGCCCTCTCGGTAATGCACATCACATAAGCCTTGCAAGCATTACAACTAATGAGTTAATTTCGAGATGATGTATTACAGAACGAGTAAAGAGACTTGACGGTAACGAGATTGAACTAGGTATTGGATACCGACGATCGAATCTCGGGCAAGTAACATACTGATGACAAAGGGAACAACATATGTTGTTATGCGGTCTGACCGATAAAGATCTTCGTAGAATATGTAGGAGCCAATATGGGCATCCAGGTCCCGCTATTGGTTATTGACCGGAGATTTGTCTCGGTCATGTCTGCATTGTTCTCGAACCGTAGGGTCCGCACGCTTAACGTTACGATGACAGTTATTATGAGTTTATGCATTTTGATGTACCGAAGTTAGTTCGGTGTCCCGGATGTGATCACGGACATGACGAGGAGTCTCGAAATGGTCGAGACATAAAGATCGATATATTGGAAGCCTATATTTGGACATCGAAATCGTTCCGGGTAAAATCGGCATTTTACCGGAGTACCGGGGGGTTACCGGAACCCCCCCCCCCCTGGGGGGATTAATGGGCCTTCATGGGCCATAAGGAAGAAGAGAGGGGCCGGCCAGGGCAGGCCACGCGCCCCCTCCCCCTAGTCCGAATAGGACAAGGAAGGGGGGGCGGCGCCCCCCTTTCCTCTTCTCCTTCTCCCTTTCCTATTTCCAACAAGGCAAAAGAGGGGGGAGTCCTACTCCCGGTAGGAGTAGGACTCCTCCAGGCGCACCCCTTGGGGCCGGCCGCACCTCCCCCTCCCTCCTTTATATACGGGGGCAGGGGGCACCCTAGAACACACAAGTTGATCATCGTGATCGTTCCTTAGCCCTGTGCGGTGCCCCCTTCCACCATATTCCACCTCAGTCATATTGTTGTAGTGCTTAGGCGAAGCCCTGCGACGGTAGAACATCAAGATCGTCACCACGCCGTGTGCTGACGGAACTCATCCCCGAAGCTTTGCTGGATCGGAGCCCGGGGAGCGTCATCGAGCTGTACGTGTGCTAAGAACTCGGAGGTGCCGGAGTAACGGTGCTTGGATCGGTCGGATCGGGAAGACGTACGACTACTTCCTCTACGTTGCATCAATGCTTCCGCTTCGGTCTACGAGGGTACGTAGACAACACTCTCCCCTCTCGTTGCTATGCATCACCATGATCTTGAGTGTGCGTAGGAATTTTTTTTGAAATTACTACGTTCCCCAACAGTGGTATCCAAGCCTAGGTTTTATGGTTTGATGTTATGTGCACGAGTAGAACACAAGTGAGTTGTGGGCGATATAAGTCATACTGCCTACCAGCATGTCATACTTTGGTTCGGCGGTATTGTTGGACGAAGCGGCCCGGACCGACATTACGCGTACGCTTACGCGAGACCGGTTCTCCCGACGTGCTTTGCACATAGGTGGCTTGCGGGTGACAGTTTCTCCAACTTTAGTTGAACCGAGTGTGGCTACGCCCGGTCCTTGCGAAGGTTAAAACGGCATCAACTTGACAAACTATCGTTGTGGTTTTGATGCGTAGGTAAGATTGGTTCTTGCTTAAGCCCGTAGCAGCCACGTAAAACTTGCAACAAACAAAGTAGAGGACGTCTAACTTGTTTTGCAGGGCATGTTGTGATGTGATATGGTCAAGACATGATGCTAAATTTTATTGTATGAGATGATCATGTTTTGTAACCGAGTTATCGGCAACTGGCAGGAGCCATATGGTTGTCGCTTTATTGTATGCAATGCAATCGTGCTGTAATGCTTTACTTTATCACTAAGCGGTAGTGATAGTCGTGGAAGCATAAGATTGGCGAGACGACAACGATGCTACGATGGAGATCAAGGTGTCGTGCCGGTGACGATGGTGATCATGATGGTGCTTCGGAGATGGAGATCACAAGCACAAGATGATGATGGCCATATCATATCACTTATATTGATTGCATGTGATGTTTATCTTTTATGCATCTTATCTTGCTTTGACTGACGGTAGCACTATAAGATGATCTCTCACTAAATTATCAAGAAGTGTTCTCCCTGAGTATGCACCGTTGCTAAAGTTCGTCGTGCCCAGACACCACGTGATGATCGGGTGTGATAAGCTCTACGTCCATCTACAATGGGTGCAAGCCAGTTTTGCACACGCAGAATACTCAGGCTAAACTTGACGAGCCTAGCATATGCAGATATGGCCTCGGAACACGGAGACTGAAAGGTCGAGCATGAATCATATAGTAGATATGATCAACATAATGATGTTCACCATTGAAAACTAATCCATTTCACGTGATGATCGGTTATGGTTTAGTTGATTTGGATCACGTGATCACTTAGAGGATTAGAGGGATGTCTATCTAAGTGGGAGTTCTTAAGTAATATGATTAATTGAACTTGAATTTATCATGAACTTAGTACCTGATAGTATCTTGCTTATGTATGTTTGATTGTAGATAGATGGCCCGTGTTGTTGTTCCGTTGAATTTTAATGCGTTCCTTGAGAAAGCAAAGTTGAAAGATGATGGTAGCAATTACACGGACTGGGTCCGTAACTTGAGGATTATCCTCATTGCTGCACAGAAGAATTACATCCTGGAAGCACCGCTGGGTGCCAGGCCTGCTGCTGGAGCAACACCAGATGTTATGAACGTCTAGCAGAGCAAAGCTGATGACTACTCGATAGTTCAGTCTGCCATGCTTTACGGCTTAGAATCGGGACTTCAACGACGTTTTGAACGTCATGGAGCATATGAGATGTTCCAGGAGTTGAAGTTAATATTTCAAGAAAATGCTCGGATTGAGAGATATGAAGTCTCCAATAAAGTTCTATAGCTGCAAGATGGAGGAGAACAGTTCTGTCAGTGAGCATATACTCAGAATGTCTGGGTATAATAATCACTTGATTCATATGGGAGTCAATCTTCCAGATGATTGCGTCATTGACAGAATTCTCCAATCACTGCCACCAAGCTACAAGAGCTTCATGATGAACTATAATATGCAAGGGATGAATAAGACTATTCCTGAGCTCTTCGCAATGCTGAAAGCTGCGGAGGTAGAAATCAAAAAGGAGCATCAAGTGTTGATGGTCAACAAGACCACTAGTTTCGAGAGAAAGGGCAAAGGGAAGAAGAAGGGGAACTTCAAGAAGAACAGCAAGCAAGTTGCTGCTCAAGAGAAGAAACCCAAGTCTGGACCTAAGCCTAAAACTGAGTGCTTCTACTGCAAGCAAACTGGTCACTGGAAGCGGAACTGCCCCAAGAATTTGGCGGATAAGAAGGATGGCAAGGTGAACAAAGGTATATGTGATATACATGTTATTGATGTGTACCTTACTAGAGCTCGCAGTAGCACCTGGGTATTTGATACTGGTTCTGTTGCTAATATTTGCAACTCGAAACAGGGACTACGGATTAAGCGAACACTGGCGAAGGACGAGGTGACGATGTGCGTGGGAAATGGTTCCAAAGTCGATGTGATCGCGGTCGGCACGCTACCTCTACATCTACCTTCGGGATTAGTATTAGACCTAAATAATTGTTATTTGGTGCCAGCGTTGAGCATGAACATTATATCTGGATCTTGTTTGATGCGAGACGGTTATTCATTTAAATCAGAGAATAATGGTTGTTCTATTTATATGAGTAATATCTTTTATGGTCATGCACCCTTGAAGAGTGGTCTATTTCTGATGAATCTCGATAGTAGTGATACACATATTCATAATGTTGAAACAAAAAGATGCAGAGTTGATAATGATAGTGCAACTTATTTGTGGCACTGCCGTTTAGGTCATATCGGTGTAAAGCGCATGAAGAAACTCCATACTGATGGACTTTTGGAACCACTTGATTATGAATCACTTGGTACTTGCGAACCGTGCCTCATGGGCAAGATGACTAAAACGCCATTCTCTCGAACCATGGAGAGAGCAACAGATTTGTTGGAAATCATACATACAGATGTATGTGGTCCGATGAATATTGAGGCTCGTGGCGGATATCGTTATTTTCTCACCTTCACAGATGACTTAAGCAGATATGGGTATATCTACTTAATGAAACATAAGTCTGAAACATTTGAAAAGTTCAAAGAATTTCAGAGTGAAGTTGAAAATCATCGTAACAAGAAAATAAAGTTTCTACGATCTGATCGTGGAGGAATATTTGAGTTACGAGTTTGGTGTACATTTGAAACAATGCGGAATAGTTTTGCAACTCACGCCACCCGGAACACCACAGCGTAATGGTGTGTCCGAACGTCGTAATCATACTTTACTAGATATGGTGCGATCTATGATGTCTCTTACTGATTTACCGCTATCGTTTTGGGGTTATGCTTTAGAGACGGCCGCATTCACGTTAAATAGGGCACCATCAAAATCCGTTGAGACGACGCCTTATGAACTATGGTTTGGCAAGAAACCAAAGTTGTCATTTCTTAAAGTTTGGGGCTGCGATGCTTATGTGAAAAAGCTTCAACCTGATAAACTCGAACCCAAATTGGAGAAATGTGTCTTCATAGGATACCCAAAGGAGACTGTTGGGTACACCTTCTATCACAGATCCGAAGGCAAGATATATGTTGTTAAGAATGGATCCTTTCTAGAGAAGGAGTTTCTCTCGAAAGAAGTGAGTGGGAGGAAAGTAGAACTTGATGAGGTAACTGTACCTGCTCCCTTATTGGAAAGTAGTACATCACAGAAAACTATTTCTGCGACACCTACACCAATTAGTGAGGAAGCTAAAGATAATGATCATGAAACTTCAGAACAAGATACTACTGAACCTCGTAGATCAACCAGAGTGAGAACCGCGCCAGAGTGGTACGGTAATCCTGTTCTGGAAATCATGCTGCTAGATCATGATGAACCTACGAACTATGAAGAAGCGATGGTGAGCCCAGATTCCGCAAAATGGCTTGAAGCCATGAAATCTGAGATGGGATCCATGTATGAGAACAAAGTATGGACTTTGGTTGACTTGCCCGATGATCGGCAAGCAATTGAGAATAAATGGATCTTCAAGAAGAAGACTGACGTTGATGGTAATATTACTGTCTACAAAGCTCGACTTGTCGTAAAAGGTTTTCGACAAGTTCAAGGGGTTGACTACGATGAGACCTTCTCACCCTTAGCGATGCTTAAGTCTGTCCAAATCATGTTAGCAATTGCCACATTTTATGATTATGAAATTTGGCAGATGGATGTCAAAACTGCATTCCTGAATGGATTTCTGGAAGAAGAGTTGTATATGCTGCAACCGGAAGGTTTTGTCGATCCAAAGGGAGCTGACAAAGTGTGCAAGCTCCAGCAATCCATTTATGGACTGGTGCAAGCCTCTCGGAGTTGGAATAAACGCTTTGATAGTGTGATCAAAGCATTTGGTTTTATACAGACTTTCGGAGAAGCCTGTATTTACAAGAGCTCTGTAGCATTTCTGATATTATATGTGGATGACATATTACTGATTGGAAATGATATAGAATTTCTGGATAGCATAAAGGGATACTTGAATAAGAGTTTTTCAATGAAAGACCTCGGTGAAGCTGCTTACATATTAGGAATAAAGATCTATAGAGATAGATCAAGACGCTTAATTGGACTTTCACAAAGCACATACCTTGACAAGATTTTGAAGAAGTTCAAAATGGATCAAGCAAAGAAAGGGTTCTTGCCTGTGTTACAAGGTGTGAAGTTGAGTCAGACTCAATGCCCGACCACTGTAGAAGATAGAGAGAAAATGAAAGATGTTCCCTATGCTTCAGCCATAGGCTCTATCATGTATGAAATGCTGTGTACCAGACCTGATGTGTGCCTTGCTATAAGTTTAGCAGGGAGGTACCAAAGTAATCCAGGAGTGGATCACTGGACAGCGGTCAAGAACATCCTGAAATACCTGAAAAGGACTAAGGATATGTTTCTCGTATATGGAGGTGACAAAGAGCTCATCGTGAACGGTTACGTTGATGCAAGCTTTGACACTGATCCGGACAATTCTAAATCGCAAACCGGATACGTGTTTATATTAAACGGTGGAGCTATCAGTTGGTGCAGTTCTAAACAAAGCGTCGTGGCGGGATCTACATGTGAAGCGGAGTACATAGCTGCTTCGGAAGCAGCAAACGAAGGAGTCTGGATGAAGGAGTTTATATCCGATCTAGGTGTCATACCTAGTGTATCGGGTCCAATGAAAATCTTTTGTGACAATACTGGTGCAATTGCCTTGACAAAGGAATCCAGATTTCACAAAAGAACCAAGCACATCAAGAGATGCTTCAATTCCATCCAGGATCTAGTCCAGGTGGGAGACATAGAAATTTGCAAGATACATACGGATCTGAATGTGGCAGACCCGTTGACTAAGCCTCTTCCACGAGCAAAACATGATCAGCACCAAGGCTCCATGGGTGTTAGAATCATTACTGTGTAATCTAGATTATTGACTCTAGTGCAAGTGGGAGACTGAAGGAAATATGCCCTAGAGGCAATAATAAAGATATTATTTATTTCCTTATATCATGATAAATGTTTATTATTCATGCTAGAATTGTATTAACCGGAAACATGATACATGTGTGAATACATAGACAAACAGAGTGTCACTAGTATGCCTCTACTTGACTAGCTCGTTAATCAAAGATGGTTATGTTTCGTAACCATGGACAAAGAGTTGTTATTTGATTAACGGGATCACATCATTAGTTGAATGATCTGATTGACATGACCCATTCCATTAGCTTAGCACCCGATCGTTTAGTATGTTGCTATTGCTTTCTTCATGACTTATACATGTTCCTATGACTATGAGATTATGCAACTCCCGTTTGCCGGAGGAACACTTTGTGTGCTACCAAACGTCGCAACGTAAATGGGTGATTATAAAGGTGCTCTACAGGTGTCTCCAAAGGTAGATGTTGGGTTGGCGTATTTTGAGATTAGGATTTGTCACTCCGATTGTCGGAGAGGTATCTCTGGGCCCTCTCGGTAATGCACATCACATAAGCCTTGCAAGCATTACAACTAATGAGTTAGTTTCGAGATGATGTATTACAGAACGAGTAAAGAGACTTGCCGGTAACGAGATTGAACTAGGTATTGGATACCGACGATCGAATCTCGGGCAAGTAACATACCGATGACAAAGGGAACAACGTATGTTGTTATGCGGTCTGACCGATAAAGATCTTCGTAGAATATGTAGGAGCCAATATGGGCATCCAGGTCCCGCTATTGGTTATTGACCGGAGATTTGTCTCAGTCATGTCTGCATTGTTCTCGAACCGTAGGGTCCGCACGCTTAATGTTACGATGACAGTTATTATGAGTTTATGCATTTTGATGTACCGAAGTTAGTTCGGAGTCCCGGATGTGATCACGGACATGACGAGGAGTCTCAAAATGGTCGAGACATAAAGATCGATATATTGGAAGCCTATATTTGGACATCGTAATCGTTCCGGGTAAAATCGGCATTTTACCGGAGTACCGGGGGGTTACCGGAACCCCCCCAGGGGGATTAATGGGCCTTCATGGGCCATAAGGGAGAAGAGAGGGGCCGGCCAGGGCAGGCCACGCGCCCCCTCCCCCCCTAGTCCGAATAGGAAAAGGAAGGGGGGGCGGCGCCCCCCTTTCCTCTTCTCCTTCTCCCTTTCCTATTCCAACAAGGCAAAAGAGGGGGGAGTCCTACTCCCGATAGGAGTAGGACTCCTCCAGGCGCACCCCTTGGGGCCGGCCGCACCTCCCCCTCCCTCCTTTATATACGGGGGTAGGGGGGCACCCTAGAACACACAAGTTGATCATCGTGATCGTTCCTTAGCCGTGTGCGGTGCCCCCTTCCACCATATTCCACCTCGGTCATATTGTTGTAGTGCTTAGGCGAAGCCCTGCGACGGTAGAACATCAAGATCATCATCACGCCGTTGTGCTGACGGAACTCATCCCCGAAGCTCTGCTGGATCGGAGCCCGGGGAGCATCATCGAGCTGTACGTGTGCTAAGAACTCAGAGGTGCCGGAGTAACGGTGCTTGGATCGGTCGGATCGGGAAGACATACGACTACTTCCTCTATGTTGCGTCAACGCTTCCACTTCGGTCTACGAGGGTATGTAGACAACACTCTCCCCTCTCGTTGCTATGCATCACCATGATCTTGAGTGTGCGTAGGAAATTTTTTGAAATTACTACGTTCCCCAACACAAAGCACCTTGAATATTTCCACATCTTATATATGATAATGTGTCAATGGGACCACCACAGCTTGTCCTAGAGATGTGTTCTCTGATGAATCCAGTGATCACAATTTGGTTGAGTTACGAAAAGATATCAAGCTGGCATCTTTAAAGAAAACAAAACGAGAAAAAAGCACAAGGAATCCTCTAGTGCAAATGAGAAGGGTCCCTTCTTTCGGTTGTATAAGAAGACATGCCACATGGATAGAAAGGGGAATGGATAAAATAATTTCCAATGTAGAAGAATCATAAGCTCCTCCTCCAACCAACCATGTGCCTACCATCGTAGAGGTCATGAAGATGGTGAACTAATGTGGGGGCAAGAAAAAACTGATCTCATGCATACAACCGTCATCCTTATGGTGAAGCTGGAATTAGAGAGATCTTCAACGTGCTTGAAACAAAAGAAGGGATGTTTCATTTTATGAAGAAATAGAATTACAAGGAGATGATGAACCGTGTGTAGAATTATCATTTGTCTATGATGTGAACCATGTTTGCTTGTATTGTTGCGTCATATTTCTTGTGTTGTGACCAATGGGTCATGGAGTGTTTTGGTCTACCTAGATTTTTGTTTCAATGTATCAGATGAGCATAGAAGCTACCAGTACACTTCATAATTTTCTTGTATCTACCAACGGGTTGAAGTAAAAAAAATATGTTTCATCAATTGAGTCACTGGTCATGTTCTTATTGATTGTTGGAGGCCCTCAAGCATTCTCTCAAGCCAAAAAAACATTTTGGTATGTTCACTTTGGACATTTCATACCTAGTTTGTGGAAATATCAATATGTTTGTGCAAGTTCGAGAAAGGTATCAAGTCAAGATATCCAGCCTTTTGTAGTAAGCATGAAATGGTTAAAAATGATTGTTTTCTGGCATCATTTCAAATGCGGTATTGGTGCCACAATGGATCACCGTGTCAGTTTTAGTGCCAAAATGATTATTGCCAATCGGTGCATGAATTGTGGTTTTATAGTCAATTAGCATATAAACAATCTTTCAGACATTAGGGACATCACAAATAATTAATACTAAATCTATATTTTCACATTTGTCTAAACCAAATAACTTTAGGTTTCCCACAGCTCACATCTCACAACAACTTTCTCATGACGATAGCTTTTTCAGGATCCACACTCAACCAATTACACACTCTCTTATGTCTCTAGTGTTCAATTTTCAGCCAGATCTAAATTAGAAATGAGGATAAAATGCCATCTGAAACTTCCGTCCATCAACATTCAAATCATGGCAAACTACTAGGTAAAATAGTATTGTACTAAAAATCAAATATGCTCGGCTTTGTGGGAGAAAAACATGCAAAATTGTTTTATATCCAATTGCATCAAGGGTAACTCAACAATTTTGGACTTTGCCTGGGCTAGTGAAAGGGCTTTTCACTCATTGTAACGCGTGTCCATAACAAGAAGAGAAGAACATCTAACACGCTTATGGTATCTCTAGTACCTTATAAACTGGAGTAGGTGGTGTAGGCGGGGAATTCACTTCCACCTCTACTCCAATCTCCCTCATTCATCAAAAACCCACCAGACCTCTTCGATTTTAGAATAGTATACTCCTCACTCCATCCCTATCTTCCACATTCAACTATTACGCACTAGACCCCCTTATTTTTTTTATTATAAATGAAACAATAAAAATATTATGGTTGTGGAGCAGCAAACCACACATCCACCTTTATACACAACTCAATTAAACCAGCAAGTGATCATTGCTACCTCTTGAGGACTGCGTTGGATTTCCCCGAAGACGAAAGGATGATGCAGCAAAGTAGCGTAAGTATATATTTCCCTCGGTTTTTTAGAACCAATGTATCAATCCAGTAGGAGGTTGCACGTGCGTCCCCTAGTACCTGCACAAAGCAAATAACTCCTTGTAACCAACGCGATAAGGGGTTGTCAATCCCTTCACGGTCACTTACGAGAGTGAGATCTGATAGATATGATAAGATAATTTTTTTGGTATTTTTGTGATAAAGATGCAAAGTAAAATAAAGGCAAAGTAAAAAAGCAAAGGAAATAACTAAGTATTGGAAGATTAATATGATGAAGATAGACCCGGGGGCCATAGGTTTCACTAGTGGCTTCTCTCAAGAGCATAAGTATTCTACGGTGGGTGAACGAATTACTGTTGAGCAATTGACAGAATTGAGCATAGTTATGAGAATATTAGGTATGATCATGTATATAGGCATCACGTCCGAGACAAGTAGACCGACTCCTGCCTGCATCTACTACTATTACTCCACTCATCGACCGCTATCCAGCATGCATCTAGAGTATTAAGTTCATGAAAACAGAGTAACGCCTTAAGCAAGATGACATGATGTAGAGGGATAAATTCATGCAATATGATAAAAAAAACCATCCTGTTATCCTCGATGGCAACAATACAATACGTGCCTTGCTGCCCCTACTGTCACTGGGAAAGGACACCGCAAGATTGAACCCAAAGCTAAGCACTTCTCCCATTGCAAGAAAGATCAATCTAGTAGGCCAAACCAAACTGATAATTTGAAGAGAGTTGCAAAGATAACCAATCATACATAAAATAATTCAGAGAAGATTCAAATATTGTTCATAGATAATCTTGATCATAAACCCACAATTCATCGGTCTCAACAAACACACCGCAAAAAGAAGATTACATCGAATAGATCTCCACAAGAGAGGGGGAGAACATTGTATTGAGATCCAAAAAGAGAGAAGAAGCCATCTAGCTAATAACTATGGACCCGAAGGTCTGAGGTAAACTACTCACACTTCATCGGAGAGGCTATGGTGTTGATGTAGAAGCCCTCCGTGATGGATGCCCCCTCCGGCGGAGCTCTGGAACAGGCCCCAAGATGGAATCTCGTGGATACAGAAAGTTACGGCGGTGGAATTTGGGTTTTGGCTCCGTATCTGATCGTTTGGGGGTACGCATGTATATATAGAATGAAGGGGTACGTCGGTGGAGCAACAGCGGTCCCACGAGGGTGGAGGGCACGCTTGGGGGGTAGGCGCGCCCCCCTACCTTGTGGCCTACTCCTTTGTTTCTTGACGTAGGGTCCAAGTCTCCTGGATCATGTTCGGTGAGAAAATCACGTTCCCGAAGGTTTCATTCTATTTGGACTCCATTTGATATTCCTTTTCTTCGAAGCCCTAAAATAGGCAAAAACACAGCAATTCAGGGATGGGCCTTCAGTTAATAGGTTAGTCCCAAAAATAATATAAAAGTGGAAAATAAAGCCCAATAATGTCCAAAACAGTAGATAATATAGCATGGAGCAATTAAAAATTATAGATACATTGGAGACGTATCAAGCATCCCCAAGCTTAATTCCTGCTCGTCCTCGAGTAGGTAAATGATAAAAACAGAATTTTTGATGCGGAGTGCTACTTGGCATAATTTCAATGTAATTCTTCTTAATTGTGGCATGAATATTCAGATCCGAAAGATTCAAGATAAAAGTTCATATTGACATAAAAATAATAATACTTCAAGCATACTAACTAAGCAATTATGTCTTCTCAAAATAACATGGTCAAAGCAAGTTCATCCCTACAAAATCATATAGTTTAGTCATGCTCCATTTTCTTCACACAAGAATGCTCTCATCATGCACAACCCGATGACAAGCCAAGCAATTGTTTCATACTTTAGTAATCTCAAACCTATAAACTTTCACGCAATATATGAGCGCGAGCCATGGACATAGCACTATGGGTGGAATAGAATATGATGATGGGGGTTACGTGGAGAAGACAAAAAGGGAGAAAGTCTCACATCAACGAGGCTAATCAATGGGCTATGGAGATGCCCATCGATTGATGTTAATGCAAGGAGTAGGGATTGCCATGCAACGGATGCACTAGAGCTATAAATGTATGAAAGCTCAACAAAAGAAACTAAGTGGGTGTGCATCCAACTTGCTTGCTCACGAAGACCTAGGGCACTTGAGGAGGCCCATTGTTGGAATATACAAGTCAAGTTCTATAATGAAAATTCCCACTAGTATATGAAAGTGACAAAACAAAAGACTCTCTATCATGAAGATTATGGTGCTACTTTGAAGCACAAGTGTGGCAAAGGATAGTAGCATTGTCCCTTATCTCTTTTTCTCTCTTTTTTGGGCCTTCTCTTTTTTATGGCCTTTTTTTTTATATTCCTCACTTGGGACAATGCTCTACAAAATGATGATCATCACACTTCTATTTATTTACAACTCAATGATTACAACTCGATACTAGAACAAAAGATGACTCTATATGAATGCCTCCAGCGGTGTACCAGGATATGCAATGAATCAAGAGTGACATGTATGCAAATTATGAACGGTGTCTTTGCCACAAATACTATGTCAACTACATGATCATGCTAAGCAATATGACAATGATGAATGTGTCATGATGAACTAGATGGTGGAAAGTTGCATGGCAATATATCTCGGAATGGCTATGGAAATGCCATAATAGGTAGGTATGGTGGATGTTTTGAGGAAGATATAAGGAGGTTTATGTGTGAAAGAGCGTATCATATCACGGGGTTTGGATGCACCGGCGAAGTTTGCACCAACTCTCAATGTGGGAAAGGGCAATGCACGGTAGTGAAGAGGCTAGCAATGATGGAAGGGTGAGAGTGCGTATAATCCATGGACTCAACATTAGTCATAAAGAACTCACATACTTATTGCAAAAATCTACAAGTCATCAAAAACCAAGCACTATGCGCATGCTCTTAGGGGGATAGATTGGTAGGAAAAGACCATCGCTCGTCCCCGACCGCCACTCATAAGGAGGCCAATCAAATAACACCTCATGTTTCAAATTTGTTACATAACATTTACCATATATGCATGCTACAGGACTTGCAAACTTCAACACAAGCACTTCTCAAATTCACAACTACTCAACTAGCACGACTTTGATATTATTATCTCCATATCTCAAAACAATCATCAAGCATCAAACTTCTCTTAGTATTCGAAACACTCATAGGAATTTTTTTACTAATCTTGAATACCTAGCATATTAGGATTATTTAAGCAAATTACCATGCTATTTAAGACTCTCAAAATAATCTAAGTGAAGCATGAGAGATCAATAGTTTCTATAAAACAAATCCACCACCGTGCTCTAAAAGATATAAGTGAAGTACTAGAGCAAAACTATATAACTCAAAAGATATAAGCGAAGCACATAGAGTATTCTAACAAATTCCAAATCATGTATGTCTCTCTAAAAAGGTGTGTACAGCAAGGATGATTGTGTTAAACTAAAAAGCAAAGACTCAAATCATACAAGACGCTCCAAGCAAAACACATATCATGTGGTGAATAAAAATATAGCTCCAAATAAAGTTACCGATAGAAGTAGACGAAAGAGGGGATGCCTTACGAGGCATCCCCAAGCTTTGGCTTTTAGGTGTCCTTAGATTATCTTGTGGGTGCCATGGACATCCCCAAGCTTAGGCTCTTGCAACTCCTTGTTCCATAATCCATTAAATCTTTACCCAAAACTTGAAAACTTCACAACACAAAACTCAAAGTAGAAAATCTCGTGAGCTCCGTTAGTGAAAGAAAACAAAAGACCACTTCAAGGTACTGTAATGAACTCATTCTTTATTTATATTGGTGTTAAACCTACTGTATTCCAACTTCTCTATGGTCCATAGATTCATCAAAATAAGCAAACAACACACGAAAAACAGAATCTGTCAAAAACAGGACAGTCTGTAGTAATCTGTAGCTAGCGCAAGATCTGGAACCTCAAAAATTCTAAAATAAATTTATGGACGTGAGGAATTTGTCTATTAATCATCTGAAAAAATAATTAACTAAATATAACTTTCCAAATAAAAATGGCAGCAGTTCTCGTGAGCTCTAAAGTTTCTGTTTTTACAGCAAGATATCAAGACTTTCCCCAAGTCTTCCCAATGGTTCTACTTGGTACAAACACTAATTAACCACAAAAAAGACAACCAAAACAGAAGCTAGGTAAATTATTTATTACTAAACAGGAGCAAAAAGCAAGGAATAAAAATAAAATTGGGTTGCCTCCCAACAAGCGCTATCGTTTAACGCCCCTAGCTGGGCATGATAGATCTAGGTATTGCCATAATAGTAAGATAGATCATTACAACTCTTTTCATATTCTCTACGTTCGGCAGCAAGTTTTATTTGAGGCAAGAAAAAGTAATCAAAAGGGCTAAATTTAATGGGACAAAAATCTCCAAGATCAACTTTAGGAGGTATAGGTTCCTCCTTCGGCCCTTCGTATTGCACAACCAATTCATCATTATAAGCATTCTTTTGGCAGAACTTTGTGAGCCTATACTCAAGAGAGTATCCTAGCTCATTATTTCGAATAGCAAAATCATTATTAAGTTCAGAAATTCTATAAATTAGAACATTGGTGGGAACCTTTTTTCTAAGGTTTTCATTAAAAGCAACATAATCTAGAGATTGAAAACGCATTATTTCCTCTTGATCAAATAGGATAGTTTCTATGGGAGAACGGCCAGCGTCCACCCCATAATGCACAAAGATTTATTTGGCCTCTCTTATTATAAATCTGAATTCATGAGACAAAAATATAGTAGCGGCACGCTTGACAGAAGAATGCTCAATATTAGAAAATTCTAGGAAAATCCTTTGTATGCTAGGGTGCATGTGCATAAATTTCCTTTCAAGTTAAACTACAAGCATGGCAATAGCGTCTGCAAGACTACTAATTCTATGAAGGATAGAACTACCCATAGAAGGCAAAGCACCGGCACAAGTAAAGAAATCTTGGATAACTCCTTTTCCAATAATATTACCACTACCAATACGGAATTTTTTTGTATGTAAGATAGGGGGTTCTTCAGCAAGAGCGTCCGAATTTTTCATGATATTATTATTGTCCATATCAACAATAATTTCCACTAGAGCTATAAGTATATGAAAGCTCAAAAAGAATCTATGTGGGTGTGCATCCAACTCGCTTGCTCATGAATACCTAGGGCAATTTGAGGAAGCCCATCATTGGAATATACAAGCCAAGTTCTATAATGTAAAATTCCCACTAGTATATGAAAGTGATAACATGAGGGACTCTCTACTATGAAGATCATGGTGCTACTTTGAAGCACAAGTGTGGTAAAAGGATAGTAGCATTGCCCCTTTTTATTTATTTTCTCTTTTTGGGGCCTTTTTTTCTTTGGCCTTTCTCTTTTTTTGGGACAATGCTCTATTAAATGATGATCATCACACTTTTATTTATTTACAACTCAATGATTACAACTCAATTCTAAAACAAAGTATGACTCTATATGAATGCCTCCGGCGGTGTACCGGGATATGCAATGAATCAAGAGTGACAAGTATGAAAAATTTTATGAACGGTGGCTTTGCCATAAATACTATGTCAACTACATGATCATGATAAGCAATATGACAATGATGAATGTGTCATGATGAACTAGATGGTGGAAAGTTGCATGGCAATATATCTTGGAATGGCTATGGAAATGCCATAATAGGTAGGTATGGTGGCTGTTTTGAGGAAGGTATATGGTAGGTGTATGATACCGGCAAAAGTTGTGCGGTATTAGAGAGGCTAGCAAAGGTGGAAGGGTGAGAGTGCGTATAATCCATGGACTCAACATTAGTCATAAAAAACTCATATACTTATTGCAAAAATCTAGAAGTTATCAAAGCAAAGTATTACGCGCATGCTCCTAGGGGGATAGATTGGTAGGAAAAGACCATCGCTCGTCCCCGATTGCCACTCATAAGGAAGACAATCAATAAATAAATCATGCTCCGACTTCATCACATAACGGTTCACCATACGTGCATGCTACGGTAATCACAAACTTTAACACAAGTATTCTTTAAATTCACAACTACTCAACTAGCATTACTTTAATATTATCACCTCCATATCTCAAAACAATTATCATGCTTCAATCTTTTCTTAGTATTCAACACACTCAAAAGAAAGTTTCACAAATCTTGAATACCAAGCATATTATTATTAAGCAAATTACCATGCTATTAAGAGACTCTCAAAATAATTTAAGTGAAGCATGAGAGATCAATAGTTTCTTTAAAACAAATCCACCACCATGCTCTAAAAGATCTAAGTGAAGCACATAGAGCAAAATTATACCGCTCAAAAGATATAAGTGAAGCACATAGAGCAAAACTACATAGCTCAAAAGATATAAGTGAAGCACATAGAGTATTTTATCAAATTTTAATTCATGTATGGCTCTCTCAAAAGGTGTGTACAGCAAGTATGATTGTGGCATACTAAGACATAAATACACAAATAATACAAGACGCTCCAAGCAAAGCACATATCATGTTGGTGAATAAAAATATAGCTCCAAGTAAATTACCGATGGAAGTGGACGAAAGAGGGGATGCCTTCCGGGACATCCCCAAGCTTTGACTTTTTGGTGTCCTTGGATTATCTTGGGGGTGCCATGGGCATCCCCAAGCTTAGGCTCTTTCCACTCCTTGTTCCATAGTCCATCAAAAGAATTCACCCAAAACTTGAAAACTTCACAACACAAAACTTAAAGTAGAAAACTCGTGAGCTCCGTTAGCGAAAGAAAACAAAAGACCACTTCAAGGTACTGTAATGAACTCATTCTTTATTTATATTGGTGTTAAACCTACTGTATTCCAACTTCTCTATGGATTATAAACTATTTTACTAACCATAGATTCATCAAAATAAGCAAACAACACACGAAAAACAGAATCTGTCAAAAACAGAATAGTCTGTAGTAATCTGTAGATAGCGCAAGATCTGGAACCCAAAAAATTCTAAAATAAATTGCTGGACGTGAGTCATTTATCTATTAATTATCTTAAAAAAGAATTAACTAAATATCACTCTTTAAATAAAAATGACAGCAGTTCTCGTGAGCGCTAAAGTTTCTGTTTTTTACAGCAAGTTCAACAAGACTTTCCCCAAGTCTTCCCAACGGTTCTACTTGGCACAAACACTAATTAAACACAAAAAACACAACCAAAACAGAGGCTAAATAATTTATTTAAGCAGGAGCAAAAATCAAGGAATAAAAATAAAATTGGGTTGCCTCCCAACAAGCACTATTGTTTAACGCCCCTAGCTAGGCATAAAAGCGAGGATAGATCTAGGTATTGCCATCTTTGGTAGGCAATCCATAAGTGGCTCTCATGATAGTTTCATATGGTAATTTTATTTTATTTCTTGTAAAGTGTTCCATGCCCTTTTTAATGGAAATTGAAATCTAATATTCCCTTCCTTCATATCAATAATCGCACCAACCGTTCTAAGGAAAGGTCTACCAAGAATAATAGGGCAAGAAGGATTGCAATCTATATCAGGAACAATGAAATCTACGGGCACATAATTCCTATTTGCAACAATAAAAACATCATTAATTATTACCATAGTTTTCTTAATAGTAGAATCTGCGAGATGCAAGTTTAGAGAGCAATCATCAAAATTACGGAAATCTAGTAAATCACACAAAGTCTTGGGAATAGTGGAGACACTAGCACCCAAATCACACAAAACATAAAACTCATGATCTTTAATTTTAATTTTAATAGTTGGTTCCCACTCATCATAGAGTTTTCTAGGTATAGAAACTTTCAACTCAAGTTTTTCTTCATAAGATTGCATCAAGGCATCAACAATATGTTCGGTGAAGGCTTTATGTTGACTATAAGCATGTGGAGAATTTAGCACGGATTGCAACAAGGAAATACAATCAATTAAAGAGCAACTTTCATAATTAAATTCCTTGAAATCCAATATAGTGGGTTTAGCAACATCTAGATTTTTATTTCTTTCAATCCCACTTTCATCAATTTCATCGTAAAGATCTAAATACTCCGAATTTTTAGAACGCCTTCTAGGTAAAGGAAGATCATATTCAGTTTCATCAAGATTCATATTGCAAAACAAAGATTTAATAGGGGACACATCAATAACGTTTAGATCTTCATCTTGATTTTTATAGGAATTGGAAGAACACGCTTTAATAAAGGCATCTTTGGAAGCACGCATCCTAGCGGTTCTTTCCTTGCACTCATCAATGGAAATTATCATGGCTTTGAGAGACTCATTGATATTATGCTTAGGAGGAATAGATCTAAGCTTTAAAGAATCAACCTCAAGAGAAATTCTATCAACGTTTCTAGCCAAATCATCAACTTTAAGCAATTTCTCTTCAAGCAAAGTATTAAAATTCTTTTGTGAATTCATAAACTATTTAACACTATTCTCAAATTCAGAGGGCATCTTATTATAATTTCCATAAGAGTTGTTGTAGGAATTCCCATAATTATTAGAAGGATTACTAGGATATGGCCTAGGATTAAAATTCCCTCTATAAGTGTTGTTACCAAAATTATTCCTACCAACAAAATTCACATCCATAGATTCATTGTTATTCTCAATCAAAGTAGACAAAGGCATATCATTAGGATCAGAAGAAACACTCTTAGTAGCAAATAATTTCATAAGTTCATCCATCTTTCCACTCAACACATTGATTTCTTCTATCGCATGCACTTTTTTATTAGAAGATCTTTCAGTATGCCATTGAGAATAATTAACCATAATATTATCTAGGAGTTTAGTAGAATCTCCTAAAGTGATTTCCATAAAAGTGCCTCCCGCGGCTGAATCTAAAAGATTTCTAGAAGCAAAATTCAATCCGGCATAAAATTTTTGTATAATCATCCACAAATTCAAACCATGAGTAGGGCAATTACGTATCATTAATTTCATTCTCTCCCAAGCTTGTGCAACATGTTCATGATCAAGTTTCTTAAAATTCATAATATCGTTTCTAAGAGAGATGATCTTAGCGGGAGGGAAATACTTAGAGATAAAAGCATCTTTGCACTTGTTCCAAGAATCAATACTATTTTTAGGCAAAGACGAAAACCAAGCTTCAGCACGATCTCTAAGTGAAAAAGGAAATAGCTTCAATTTAACGACATCATTATCGACATCTTTTTTCTTTTGCATATCACATAAATCAACGAAGCTATTCAGATGAGTAGCGGCATCTTCACTAGGAAGGCCGGCGAATTGATCTTTCATAACAAGATTCAACAAATCAGTATTGATCTCACAAGATTCAGTATTGGCAAGAGGAGAAATCGGAGTGCTAAGGAAATCATTATTATTGGTATTGGTGAAGTCACACAATTTGGTAGTATCTTGAGCCATCGCGACAAACAAGCAATCTAACACACAAGCAAACAAGAGCAAACAGGCAAAAGAGGCAAATAGAGAGGGAGGATAGAGAAAGAGAGAGAGGGCGAATAGAACGTCAAGGGTGAGATGGGGGAGAGGAAAATGAGAGGCAAATGGCAAATAATGTAATGCGAGAGATAGGGATTGTGATGGGTACTTGGTATGTTGACTTTTTGCGTAGACTCCCCGGCAACGGCGCCAGAAATCCTTCTTGATACGTCTTGAGCTTGCGTTGGTTTTCCCCGAAGAGGAAGGGATGATGCAACAGAGTAGCATAAGTATTTCTCTCAGTTTTTGAGAACCAAGGTATCAATCCAGTAGGAGGCCACGCTCAAGTCCCTCGTACCTGCACAAAACGATAGCTACTCGCAACCAACGCGATTAGGGGTTGTCAATCCCTTCACGGTCACTTACGAGAGTGAGATCTGATAGATATAATATTTTTGGTATTTTTGGTATAGAGATGCAAAGTAAAAAGTAAAAGCAAAGTAAAAAAAGCAAAGCAAGATTAAAGTGATGGAGATTGATATGATGAGAATAGACCCGGGGCCATAGGTTTCACTAGTGGCTTCTCTCAAGAGCATAAGTATTCTACGGTGGGTGAACAAATTACTGTTGAGCAGTTGACAGAATTGAGCATAGTTATGAGAATATCTAGGCATGATCATGTATATAGGCATCACGTCCGTGACAAGTAGACCGAAACGATTCTGCATCTACTACTATTACTCCACTCATCGACCGCTATCCAGCATGCATCTAGAGTATTAAGTTAAAAACAGAGTAACGCCTTAAGCAAGATGACATGATGTAGAGAGATAAATTCATACAATGTGAAATAAACCCCATCTTGTTATCCTCGATGGCAACGATGCAATACGTGCCTTGCTGCCCCTTCTGTCACTAGGAAAGGACGCCGCAAGATCGAACCCAAAGCTAAGCACTTCCCCATGGCAAGAACTACCAATCTAGTTGGCCAAACCAAACGGATAATTCTAAGAGACTTGCAAAGATAACCAATCATACATAAAAGAATTTAGAGAAGATTCAAATATTATTCATAGATAGACTTAATCATAAACCCACAATTCATCGGTCTCAACGAACACACCACAAAAAGAAGATTACATCGAATAGATCTCCACAAGAGAGGGGGAGAACTTTGTATTGAGATCCAAAAAGAGAGAAGAAGCCATCTAGCTACTAACTATGGACCCGAAGGTCTAAGGTAAACTACTCACACTTCATCAGAGAGGCTATGATGATGTAGAAGCCCTCCGTGATGACGGCCCTCTTCCGGGCGAGCTCCGGAACAGGCCCCAAGATGGGATCTCGTGGATACAGAAAGTTGCGGCGGTGGAATTAGGTTTTTGGCTCATGTTTTGATCGTTTGGGGGTACGTAGGTATATATAGGAGGAAGAAGTACGTCGGAGGAGCACTGAGGGGCCCACGAGGAAGGGGGCGCACCCTACGGGGGGTGCCCCCCACCTTCATGACCACCTCTCCGATGCCTTCGCGTAGGGTCCAAGTCTCCTGGATCATGTTCGGTGAGAAAATCACGTTCCCGAAGGTTTTATTCCGTTTGGACTCCTTTTGATATTCCGTTTCTTCGAAACACCGAAATAGGCAAAAAACAACAATTTTGGGTTGGGCCTCCGGTTAATAGGTTAGTCCCAAAAATAATATAAAAGTGGAAAATAAAGCCCAATATAGTCCAAAATAGTAGATAATATAGCATGGAGCAATCAAAAATTATAGATACGTTGGAGACGTATCAAGGGCGCGCTTGGGGGGTAGGCGCGCCCCCTACCTCGTGCCTTCCTGATTGCTTTCTTGACATAGGGTTCAAGTCCTCTGGATCACGTTCGTTCCAAAAATCATGTTCCCGAAGGTTTCATTCCGTTTGGACTCCGTTTGATTTTTTTCTGCGAAACTCTGAAATAGGCAAAAAACAGCAATTCTGGGCTGGGCCTCCGGTTAATAGGTTAGTCCCCAAAATAATATACAAGTGTATAATAAAGCCCAATAATGTCCAAAATAGAATATAATATAGCATGGACACCATAAAAATTATAGATACGTTGGAAACGTATCAAGCATCCCCAAGCTTAATTCCTGCTCGTCCTCGAGTAGGTAAATGATAAAAACGGAATTTTTGATGTGGAATGCTACTTGGCATAATTTCAATGTAATTTTATTAATTGTGGTATGAATATTCAGATCCGAAAGATTCAAGAAAAAAGTTTAATATTGACATAGAAATAATAATACTTCAAGCATACTAACTAAGCAATTATGTCTTCTCAAAATAACATGGCCAAAGAAAGTTATCCCTACAAAATCATATAGTCTGGCTATGCTCTATCTTCACCACACAAAGTATTTAAATCATGCACAACCCCCGATGACAAGCCAAGCAATTGTTTCATACTTTTTGTGTTCTCAAACTTTTTCAATCTTCACGCGATACTTGAGCGTGAGCCATGGACATAGCACTATATGTGGAATAGAATGGTAGTTGTGGAGAAGACAAAAAGGGAGAAGATAGTCTCACATCAACTAGGCGTATTAATGGACTATGGAGATGCCCATTAATAGATATCAATGTGAGTGAGTAGGGATTGCCATGCAACAGATGCACTAGAGCTATAAGTGTATGCAAGCTCAACAAAAGGAACTAAGTGGGTGTGCATCCAACTCGCTTGCTCACGAAGACCTTGGGCATTTTGAGGAAGCCCGTCATTGGAATATACAAGCCAAGTTCTATAATGAAAAATTCCCACTAGTATATGAAAGTGATATCATAGGAGACTCTCTATCATGAAGATCATGGTGCTACTTTGAAGCACAAGTGTGGTAAAGGATAGTAGCACTGTCTCTTCTCTCTTTTTCTCTCATTTTTTTATTTGGGCCTTTCCTTTTTTATGGCCTCTTTTTTTTATTTAGTCTGGAGTCTCATCCCGACTTGTGAGGGAATCATAGTCTCCATCATCCTTTCCTCACTTGGGACAATGCTCTAAAAAAGATGATCATCACACTTTTATTTACTTACAACTCAACAATTACAACTCAATACTTAGAACAAAATATGACTCTATGTGAATGCCTCCGGCGGTGTACCGGGATGTGCAATGATGCATGAGTGACATGTATGAAAGAATTATGAACGGTGGCTTTGCCACAAATACAATGTCAACTACATGATCATGCAAAGCAATATGACAATGATGGAGCGTGTCATAGTAAACGGAACGGTGGAAAGTTGCATGGCAATATATCTCGGAATGGCTATGGAAATGCCATGATAGGTAGGTATGGTGGCTGTTTTGAGGAAGGTATATGGTGGGTGTATGATACCGGCGAAAGGTGAGCGGTATTAGAGAGGCTAGCAATGGTGGAAGGGTGAGAGTGCGTATAATCCATGGACTCAACATTAGTCATAAAGAACTCACATACTTATTACAAAATTCTATTAGTTATCAAAACAAAGTATTAGACGCATGCTCCTAGGGGGATAGATTAGTAGGAAAAGACCATCGCTCGCCCCCGACCGCCACTCATAAGGAAGACAATCAATAAATAAATCATGCTCCGACTTCATCACATAACGGTTCACCATACGTGAATGATACGGGAATCACAAACTTCAACACAAGTATTTCTCAAATTCACAACTACTCAACTAGCATGACTCTAATATCACCATCTCCATATCTCAAAACAATTATCAAGTATCAAACTTGTCTTAGTATTTAGCACACTCATAAGAATTTTTTTTACTAATCTTGAATGCCTAGCATATTAGGATTAATTTCCCAGTTTAAGTAAATTACCATGCTGTTTAAGACTCAAAATAATATAAGTGAAGCATGAGAGAATAATAGTTTCTATAAAACAATCCACCACCGTGCTCTAAAAGATATAAGTGAAGCACCAGAGCAAAAACTATATAACTCAAAAGATATAAGTGAAGCACATAGAGTATTCTAATAATTTTCAAATCATGTGAGTTTCTATCAAAAGGTGTGTACAGAAAATATGATTGTGTCAAACTAAAAAATAAATACTTAAATAATACAAGACGCTCCAAGAAAAACACATACCATGTGGTGAATAAAAATATAGCTCCAAGTAAAGTTCCTGATGAAAGTAGACGAAAGAGGGGATGCCTTTCGGGGCATCCCCAAGCTTTGGCTTTTAGGTGTCCTTAGATTAGATTGGGGTGCCATGGGCATCCCCAAGCTTAGGATCTTGCCACTCCTTATTCCATAATCCATCAAATCTTTTACCCAAAACTTGAAAACTTCACAACACAAAACTCAAAATAGAAAATCTCGTGAGCTCCGTTAGCGAAAGAAAACAAAACACCATTTCAAGGTACTGTAATGAACTCATTCTTTATTTATATTGGTGTTAAACCTACTGTATTCCAACTTCTCTATGGTTTATAAACTATTTTACTAGCCATATATTCATCAAAATAAGCAAACAACACACGAAAAACAGAATCTGTCAAAAACAGAACAGTCTGTAGTAATCTGTAGCTAGCGCAATATCTGGAACCCCAAAAATTCTAAAATAAATTGATGAACCTGAGAAATTTATCTATTAATAATCTTCAAAAAGAATTAACTAAATATCACTTTCCAAATAAAAATGGCAGCAATTCTCGTGAGCGCTAAAGTTTCTGTTTTTTTACAGCAAGATCGAAAAGACTTCCCCCAAGTCTTCCCAACGGTTCTACTTGGCACAAACACTAATTAAACACAAAAAACACAACCAAAACAGAGGCTATATAAATTTATTTATTACTAAACAGGAGCAAAAAGCAAGGAATAAAAATAAAATTGGGTTTCCTCCCAACAAGCGTTATCGTTTAACGCCTCTAGCTAGGCATAAAAGCGAAGATAGATCTATGTATTGCCATCTTTGGTAGGCAATCCATAAGTGGCCCTCATAATAGATTCATATGGTAATTTAATTTTCTTTCTAGGGAAGTGTTCCATAACTTTCCTTAACGGAAATTGTAATCTAATATTTCCTTCCTTCATATCAATAATTGCACCAATCATTCTAAGGAAAGGTCTACCAAAAATAATAGGACATGAAGTATTGCAATCTATGTCAAGAACAATAAAATCTACGGGAACATAATTACTATTTGCAACAATAAGAATATCATTAATTCTTCCCATAGGTTTCTTAATAGTGAAATCCGCTAGGTGCAAGTTTAAAGAGCAATCATCAAAATCATGGGAACCTAGCAAATCACACAAAGTCTTTGGAATCGTGGAAACACTAGCACCCAAATCACACAAAGCATAGCATTCATGATCTTTAATTTTAATTTTAATAGTAGGTTCCCACTCATCATAAAGTTTTCTAGGGATAGAAACTTCCAACTCAAGTTTTTCTTCATAAGATTGCATCAAAGCATCAACGATATGTTTAGTAAAAGCTTTATTTTGACTATAAGCATGTGGAGAATTTAGCACAGATTGTAACAAGGAAATACAATCTATCGAAGAGCAATTATCATAATTAAATTCCTTGAAATCCAAAATAGTGGGTTCATTGGTATTCAAAGTTTTGACCTCTTCAGTCCCACTTTTAACAATTTTAGCATCAAGATCTAAAGACTCTGAATTTTTGGAACGCCTTCTAGGTAAAGGTGGATCATATTCAGTCCCATCATTATCAAGATTCATATTGCAAAACAAAGATTTAATAGGGGACACATCAATAACTTTTAGATCTTCATCTTTATTTTCCAAAAAAAATCCGGCTTAGCGGCCATCTTATTAACTAAGGTGGCCTGCTTATCCGAAACTTCAGCTATTGACTTCTCAAGATGAGCAATCTAAGATTTCAGACCATCAAATTCTTTAGACATATCATCAAGCTCTTTATTCATATAACCCATAAAGCTTTTTTGTTCCTTAAGCTCGTTTCTAAAGAAATTATTATGCTCAAACTGTAAGACCATAAAACTCCTGACGTTGCTTTCGATCTCTTCTAACCTTTTAAGGTGAAGATCACCAAATCTAGGTAGAGCCGTTGTGACAGCCAAGCAATCCAACACACAAGCAAACAAGAAACGGACAAAAAGAGGCAAATAGGGAAAGAGAAGGAGGACGGAGAGAGAGGGCAAATAGAACAGCAAGGGTGATGTGGGGGAGAGGAAAACGAGAGGCAAATGGAAAATAATGTAATGCGGGAGATAAGGGTTTGTGATGGGTACTTGGTATGTTGACTTTTGCGTAGACTCCCCAGCAACGGCGCCAGAAGTCCTTCTTGCTACCTCTTGAGCACTGCGTTGGTTTTCCCTTGAAGAGGAAAGGGTGATGCAGCAAAGTAGCATAAGTATTTCCCTCATCTTTTGAGAACCAAGGTATCAATCCAGTAGGAGGCCACGCACGAGTCCCTCACACCTACACAAACAAATAAAATCCTCGCAACCAACGCAATAAAGGGGTTATCAATCCCTTCACGGTCACTTACGAAAGTGAGATCTGATAGATATGATAAGATAATATTTTTGGTATTTTTATGATAAATATGCAAAGTAAATAATGCAAAATAAAAACGGTGCAAGAAATAGCTTGTTGATGGAAGATTAATATGATAGCAAATAGACCCGGGGGCCATATGTTTCACCAGTGGCTTCTCTCGAGAGCATAAGTATTCTACGGTGGGTAAACAAATTACTGTTGAGCAATTGATAGAATTGAGTATAGTTATGAGAATATCTAGGTATGATCATGTATATAGGCATCACGTCCGAGACAAGTAGACCGACTCGTGCCTGCATCCACTACTATTACTCCACATATCGAGCGTTATCCAGCATGCATCTAGAGTATTAACTTCAAAAGAACAGAGTAATGCTTTAAGCAAGATGACATGATATAGAGGGATAAACTCATGCAATATGATATAAACCCATCTTGTTATCCTTGATGGCAACAATACAATACGTGCCTTGCTGCCCCTACTGTCGCTGGGAAAGGACACCGCAAGATTGAACCCAAAGCTAAGCACTTCTCCCATTGCAAGAAAGATCAATCTAGTAGGCCAAACCAAACTGATAATTCGAAGAGACTTGCAAAGATAACCAATCATACATAAAAGAATTCAGAGAAGATTCAAATATTGTTCATAGATAAACTTGATCATAAACTCACAATTCATCGGTCTCAACAAACACACCCCAAAAGAATATTACATCGAATAGATCTCCACAAGAGAGGGGGAGAACATTGTATTGAGATCCAAAAAGAGAGAAGAAGCCATCTAGCTAATAACTATGGACCTGAAGGTCTGAAGTAAACTACTCACACATCATCGGAGAGGCTATGGTGTTGATGTAGAAGCCCTCCGTGATCGATGCCCCCTCCGGCGGAGCTTCGGAAAAGGCCCCAAGATGGGATCTCACGGGTACAGAAGGTTGCGGCGGTGGAATTAGGGTTTTGGATCCATATCTGGTAGTTTGGGGGTACGTGTTGGAAATATGCCCTAGAGGCAATAATAAAAGTGTTATTATTATATTTCCTTGTTCATGATAATTGTCTTTTATTCATGCTATAACTGTATTATCCGGAAATCGTAATACACGTGTGAATACATAGACCACAATATGTCCCTAGTGAGCCTCTAGTTGACTAGCTCGTTGTGATCAACAGATAGTCATGGTTTCCTGGCTATGGACATTGGATGTCGTTGATAACGGGATCACATCATTAGGAGAATGATGTGATGGACAAGACCCAATCCTAAGCCTAGCACAAAGATCGTGTAGTTCGTTTGCTAGAGCTTTGCCAATGTCAAGTATCTCTTCCTTTGACCATGAGAGCGTGTAACTCCTGGATACCGTAGGAGTGCTTTGGGTGTATCAAACGTCACAACGTAACTGGGTGACTATAAAGGTGCACTACAGGTATCTCCGAAAGTATCTATTGTTTTATGCGGATCGAGACTGGGATTTGTCACTCCGTGTAAACGGAGAGGTATCTCTGGGCCCACTCGGTAGGACATCATCATATGCGCAATGTGACCAAGGAGTTGATCACGGGATGATGTGTTACGGAACGAGTAAAGTGACTTGCCGGTAACGAGATTGAACAAGGTATTGGATACCGACGATCGAATCTCGGGCAAGTAACATACCGATAGACAAAGGGAATTGAATACGAGATTGATTAAGTCCTTGACATCGTGGTACATCCGATGAGATCATCGTGGAGCATGTGGGAGCCATCATGGGTATCCAGATCCCGTTGTTGGTTATTGACCAGAGAACGTCTCGGTCATGTCTGCATGTCTCCCGAACCCGTAGGGTCTACACACTTAAGGTTCGATGACGCTAGGGTTATAAAGGAAGTTTGTATGTGGTTACCGAATGTTGTTCGGAGTCCCGGATGAGATCCCGGACGTCACGAGGAGTTCCGGAATGGTCCGGAGGTAAAGATTTATATATGGGAAGTCCTATTTTGGCCACCGGAAAATGTTCGGGATTTTTCGGTATTGTACCGGGAAGGTTCTAGAAGGTTCCGAAGTGGGGCCCACCTGCATGGGGGGACCCACATGAACGTGGGTAGTGGGGGCAAGGCCCCACACCCCTGGTCAAGGCGCACCAAGATCCCCCTTAGAAGGAATAAGATCATATCCCGAAGGGATAAGATCAAGATCCCTAAAAAGGGGGGATTACAATCGGTGGGGAAGGAAATGATGGGATTTCTTTCCTCCCACCTTGGCCAACGCCCCAATGGACTTGGAGGGCAAGATACCAGCCCCTCCACCCCTATATATAGTGGGGAGGCGCATGGGAGCTGAAGACGAAGTTCTGGCGCAGCCCTTCCCCTCTCCCAAGTCTTCCTCCTCTCCCGCGATGCTTGGCGAAGCCCTGCAGGATTGCCACGCTCCTCCACCACCACCACGCCGTTGTGCTGCTGTTGGATGGAGTCTTCCTCAACCTCTCCCTCTCTCCTTGCTGGATCAAGGCGTGGGAGACGTCACCGGGCTGTACGTGTGTTGAACGCGGAGGTGTCGTGCGTTCGGCACTTGATCATCGGTGATTTGAATCACGACGAGAACGACTCCTTCAACCCCGTTCACTTGAACGCTTCCGCTTAGCGATCTACAAGGGTATGTAGATGCAATCTCTTTCTACTCGTTGCTGGTCTCTCCATAGATAGATCTTGGTGACACGTAGGAAAAGTTTGAATTTCTGCTACGTTCCCCAACAGTGGTATCAGAGCTAGGTCTATTGCGTAGATTCTTTGCATGAGTAGAACACAAAGTAGTTGTGGGCGTTGATTTTGTTCAATATGCTTACCGTTACTAGTCCAATCTTGTTTCGACGGTATTGTGGGATGAAGCGGCCCGGACCGACCTTACACGTACTCTTACGTGAGACAGGTTCCACCGATTGACATGCACTTGGTGCATAAGGTGGCTAGCGGGTGCCAGTCTCTCCCACTTTAGTCGGAACGGATTCGATGAAAAGGGTCCTTATGAAGGGTAAATAGCAATTGGCATATCACGTTGTGGTCTTGCGTAGGTAAGAAACGTTCTTGCTAGAAACCCATAGCAGCCACGTAAAACATGCAACAACAATTAGAGGACGTCTAACTTGTTTTTGCAGGGTATGCTATGTGATGTGATATGGCCAAGTAGAATGTGATGTATGAGATTGATCATGTTCTTGTAATAGGATTCACGACTTGCATGTCGATGAGTATGACAACCGGCAGGAGCCATATGAGTTGTCTTAATTTATTGTATGACCTGCGTGTCATTGAACAACGCCATGTAACTTACTTTACTTTATTGCTAAACACGTTAGCCATAGAAGTAGAAGTAGTCGTTGGCGTGACAACTTCATGAAGACACGATGATGGAGATCATGATGATGGAGATCATGGTGTCAAGCCGGTGACAAGATGATCATGGAGCCCCGAAGATGAAGATCAATGGAGCTATATGATATTGGCCATATCATGTCACAACTATATAATTGCATGTGATGTTTATTATGATTATGCATCTTGTTTACTTAGGACGACGGTAGTAAATAAGATGATCCCTTACAAAATTTCAAGAAGTGTTCTCCCCTAACTGTGCATCGTTGCTACAGTTCGTCGCTTCTAAGCACCACGTGATGATCGGGTGTGATGGATTCTTACGTTCACATACAACGGGTGTAACACAGTTTTACACAGCGAAAACACTTAGGGTTAACTTGACGAGCCTAGCATGTACAGACATGGCCTCGGAACACGGAGACCGAAAGGTCGAGCATGAGTCGTATAGTAGATACGATCAACATGAAGATGTTCACCGATGATGACTAGTCCGTCTCACGTGATGATCGGACACGACCTAGTTGACTCGGATCATGTAATCACTTAGATGACCAGAGGGATGTCTATCTGAGTGGGAGTTCATAAGATGAACTTAATTATCCTGAACATAGTCAAAAGACCTTTTGCAAATTATGTCGTAGCTCGCGCTTTAGTTCCACTATTTAGATATGTTCCTAGAGAAAATATAGTTGAAAGTTGACAGTAGCGATTATGCGGACAGTAGAAAGCTTATGTCCTTAATGCACTGCTCAGTGTGCTGAACCCCAAACGTCGTTTGTGGATGTTTCGAACATCGAACATACACGTTTTGATAACTACGTGATAGTTCAGTTAAATGGTTTAAGTAGAGGCACCAAAGACGTTTTCGAAACATCGCGGAACATATGAGATGTTTCGAGGGCTGAAATTGGGATTTCAGGCTCGTGCTCACGTCAAGAGGTATAAGACCTCCGACGATTCTCTTAGCCTGCAAACTAAGGGAGAAAATCTCAATCGTTGAGCTTGTGCTCAGATTGTCTGAGTGCAACAATCACTTGAATTGAGTGGGAGTTGATCTTCCAAATGAGATAGTGATGTTTCTCCAAAGTCATTGCCACCGAGCTGCTAGAGCTTTGTGATGAACTATAACATATCAGGGATAAATAAGATGATCCTTGAGGTATTCACGATGTTTGACACCGCGAAAGTAGAAATCAAGAAGGAGCATCAATTGTTGATGGTTGGTGAAACCACTAGTTTCAAGAAGGGCAAGGGCAAGAAGGGATACTTCATGAAACGGCAAATCAGCTGCTGCTCCAGTGAAGAAACCCAAGGTTGAACCCAAACCCGAGACTAAGTGCTTCTGTAATAAGGGGAACAGTCACTAGAGCAGAATTACCCTAGATACTTGGTAGATGAGAAGGCTGGCAAGGTCGATAGAAGTATATTGGATATACATTATGTTAATGTGTACTTTACTAGTACTCCTAGTAGCACCAGGGTATAAGATACCGGTTCGGTTGCTAAGTGTTAGTAACTCGAAATAAAAGCTACGGCATAAACGGAGACTAGCTAAAGGTGAGCTGACGATATGTGTTGGAAGTGTTTCCAATGTTGATATGATCAAGCATCGCACGCTCCCTCTACCATCGAGATTTGGTGTTTGCGTTGAGCATAGACATGATTGGATTATGTCTATCACAATACGGTTATTCATTTAAAGAGAATAATGGTTACTCTATTTATTTGAATAATACCTTCAATGGTCTTGCACCTAAAATGAATGGTTCATTGAAATCTCGATCGTAGTGATACACATGTTCATGCCAAAAGATAGTAATGATAGTACCACCTATTTGTGGCACTGCCACGTAAGTCATATCGGTATAAAATGCATGAAGAAGCTCCATGTTGATGGATCTTTGGACTCACTCATTTTTGAAAAGTTTGAGACATGCGAACCATGTCTATTGGTATATATGCATGAAGAAACTCCATGCAAGTGGACCGTTTGAACTCACTTGATTTTGAATCACTTGAGATATGCAAATCATACCACATGGGCAAGATGACTGAAAAGCCTCGGTTTCAGTAAGATGGAACAAGATAGCAACTTGTTGGAAGTAACACATTTTGATGTGTGTAGTCCAATGAGTGCTGAGGCATGCAGTGAATATCATTATGTTCTTACTTCACAGATGATTCGAGTAGATGTTGAATATATTTACTTGATGAAACACAAGTCTGAATTATTGAATGGTTCAAGTAATTTCAGAGTAAAGTTGAAGATCATCGTGACAAGAGGATAAAATGTCTATGATAAGATCATAGAGATGAGTATCTGAGTTACGAGTTTTGGCACACAATTAAGACATTGTGGAAATTGTTTCGCAACTAATACCGCCTGGAACACCATAGTGTGATGGTGTGTCCGAACATCATAACTGCACCCTATTGGATATGATGCATACCATGATGTCTCTTATCGAATTACCACTATCGTTCATAGGTTAGGCATTAGAGACAACCACATTCACTTTAAATAGGGCACCACGTAATTCCGTTGAGATGACACCGTATGAATTATGGTTTAGAGAAACCTAAGTTGTCGTTTCTTAAAAGTTTGGGGCTACGACGCTTATGTGAAAAAGTTTCAGGCTGATAAGCTAGAACCCAAATCGGATAAAATGCATCTTCATAGGACACCCAAAACAGTTGGGTATACCTCCTATCTCAGATCCGAAAGCAATAAGGGATTGTTTCTAGAATCAGGTACTTTCTCGAGGAAAAGTTTCTCTCGAAAGAATTGAGTGGGAGGATGGTGGAGACTTGATGAGGTTATTGAACCATCACTTCAACAAGTGTGTAGCAGGGCACAGGAAGTTGTTCCTGTGGCACCTACACCAATTGAAGTAGAAGCTTATGATAGTGATCATGAAGTTTCGGATCAAGTCACTACTGTACCTTGTAGGGTGACATGGATACGTACTACTTCAGAGTGGTACGTAATCCTGTCTTGGAAGTCATGTTGCTAGACAACAATGAGCCTACGAGCTATGGAGAAGCGAGGGTGGGCCCGGATTCCGATAAATGGCTTGAGGCCATAAAATCCGAGAGAGGATCCATGTATGAAAACAAAGTGAAGACTTTGGCAGAACGGCTCGATGGTTGTAAGGCAAATGAGTACGGATGGATTAAGGAAGACAGACAATGATGGTAAGAATTACCATTAAGAAAGCTCGACTTGTCGTTAAGATGTTTTCCGACAAGTTCAAGGAGTTGACTACGATGAGATTTTCTCACTCGTAGCGATGCTAAGAGTCTGTTGGAATTATATTAGCGATTACTGCATTATTTATGAAATCTTGCAGATAGGATGTCAAAACATTGTTTCCTCGACGATTTTCTTGAGGAAAGGTTGTATGTGATACAACCGGAAGGTTTTGTCAATCCCGAAAGATGCTAATAAGTATGCAAAGCTCCAGCAATCCTTCTAAGGACTGGAGTGAGCATCTCGGAGTTGGAATGTATGCTTTGATGATGATCAAAGATTTTGGGTTTGTACAAAGTTTATGAGAAACTTGTATTTCCAAAGAAGTGAGTGGGAGCACTATAGAATTTCTGATGAGTATATGTTGTTGACATATTGTTGATCAGAAATGACGTAGAATTTCTGGAAAGCATATAGGGTTATTTTGAAAGTGTTTTTCAATGGAAAGCCTGGATTAAGCTACTTGAACATTGAGCATCAAGATCTATAAGGATAGATCAAAATGCTTAATAATACTTTCAAATGAGCACATACCTTGACATGATCTTGAAGGTGTTCAAGATGGACCAGTCAAAGAAGGAGTTCTTTCCTGAGTTGTAAGGTATGAAGTTAAGACTTAAAGCTCGACCTCGGCAGAATAGAGAGAAAGGACGAAGGTCGTCCCCTATGCTTAAGACATAGGCTCTACAGTATGCCATGCTGAGTACCGCACCTGAAGTGTGCCTTGCCATGAGTCAGTCAAGGGGTACAAGAGTGATCCATGAATGGATCACAGACAGCGGTCAAAGTTATCCTTGGTAACTAGTGGACTAAGGAATTTTCTCGATTATGGAGGTGGTAAAAGAGTTCGTCGTAAAGGTTACGTCGATGCAAGCTTAACACCTATCCGGATAGCTCTAAGAAGAGATACCGGATACGTATTATGGGGCAACAATTTAGAATAGCTCCAAGTAGAACAGTTATTTGGAATAGCTCCAAATAGAGCATGGTAGCTACATCTAGGAGATGACATAGAGATTTGTAAAGCACACACGGATCTGAAAGGTTCGGACCCGTTGACTAAAACCTCTCTCACAAGCAACATGATCAAACCTAAAACTCTTGGGTATTAGTCACATGGCGATGTGACCTGTGAGTGTTAATCACATGGCGATGTGAACTAGATTATTGACTCTAGTGCAAGTGGGAGACTGTTGGAAATATGCCCTAGAGGCAATAATAAAAGTATTATTATTATATTTCCTTGTTCATGATAATTGTCTTTTATTCATGCTATAACTGTATTATCCGGAAATCGTAATACACGTGTGAATACATAGACCAAAATATGTCCCTAGTGAGCCTCTAGTTGACTAGCTCGTTGTGATCAACAGATAGTCATGGTTTCCTGGCTATGGACATTGGATGTCGTTGATAACGGGATCACATCATTAGGAGAATGATGTGATGGACAAGACCCAATCCTAAGACTAGCACAAAAGATCGTGTAGTTCATTTGCTAGAGCTTTGCCAATGTCAAGTATCTCTTCCTTTGACCATGAGATCGTGTAATTCCTGGATACCGTAGGAGTGCTTTGGGTGTATCAAACGTCACAACGTAACTGGGTGACTATAAAGGTGCACTACAGGTATCTCCGAAAGTATCTATTGTTTTATGCGGATCGAGACTGGGATTTGTCACTCCGTGTAAACGGAGAGGTATCTCTGGGCCCACTCGGTAGGACATCATCATATGCGCAATGTGACCAAGGAGTTGATCACGGGATGATGTGTTACGGAATGAGTAAAGTGACTTGCCGGTAACGAGATTGAACAAGGTATTGGATACCGACGATCGAATCTCGGGCAAGTAACATACCGATAGACAAAGGGAATTGAATACGGGATTGATTAAGTCCTTGACATCGTGGTTCATCCGATGAGATCATCGTGGAGCATGTGGGAGCCATCATGGGTATCCAGATCCCGCTGTTGGTTATTGACCAGAGAACGTCTCGGTCATGTCTGCATGTCTCCTGAACCCGTAGGGTCTACACACTTAAGGTTCGATGACGCTAGGGTTATAAAGGAAGTTTGTATGTGGTTACCGAATGTTGTTCGGAGTCCCGGATGAGATCCCCGACGTCACGAGGAGTTCCGGAATGGTCCGGAGGTAAAGATTTATATATGGGAAGTCCTATTTTGGCCACCGGAAAATGTTCGGAATTTTTCGGTATTGTACCGGGAAGGTTCTAGAAGGTTCCGGAGTGGGGCCCACCTGCATGGGGGGACCCACATGAACATGGGTAGTGGGGGCAAGGCCCCACACCCCTGGTCAAGGCGCACCAAGATCCCCCTTAGAAGGAATAAGATCATATCCCAAAGGGATAAGATCAAGATCCCTAAAAAGGGGGGATTACAATCGGTGGGGAAGGAAATGATGGGATTTCTTTCCTCCCACCTTGGCCAACGCCCCAATGGACTTGGAGGGCAAGATACCAGCCCCTCCACCCCTATATATAGTGGGGAGGCGCATGGGAGCTGAAGACGAAGTTCTGGCGCAGCCCTTCCCCGCTCCCAAGTCTTCCTCCTCTCCCGCGATGCTTGGCGAAGCCCTGCAGGATTGCCACGCTCCTCCACCACCACCACGCCGTTGTGCTGCTGTTGGATGGAGTCTTCCTCAACCTCTCCCTCTCTCCTTGCTGGATCAAGGCGTGGGAGACGTCACCGGGCTGTACGTGTGTTGAACGCGGAGGTGCCGTGCGTTCGGCACTTGATCATCGGTGATTTGAATCACGACGAGAACGACTCCTTCAACCCCGTTCAATTTGAACGCTTCTGCTTAGCGATCTACAAGGGTATGTAGATGCAATCTCTTTCTACTCGTTGTTGGTCTCTCCATAGATAGATCTTGGTGACACGTAGGAAAATTTTGAATTTCTGCTACGTTCCCCAACAGTACGTAGGTATATATAGGAGGAAGAAGTACGTCGGTGGAGCAACATGGGCCCCACGAGGGTGGAGGGTGCGCCTGGGGGTAGGCGCGCCTCCCTACCTCGTGCCTTCCTGGTTGCTTTCTTGACGTAGGGTCCAAGTCCTCTGGATCACGTTCGTTCCAAAAATCACGTTCCCGAAGGTTTCATTCCATTTGGACTCCGTTTGATATTCTTTTTCTGCGAAACTCTGAAATAGGCAAAAAACAGCAATTCTGGGCTGGGCCTCCAGTTAATAGGTTAGTCCCAAAAATAATATAAAAATGTATAATAAAGCCCAATAATGTCCAAAACGGAATATAATATAGCATGGAAAAATAAAAAATTATAGATATGTTGGAGACGTATCAACGTCGCCTGCGGGCGTCGTTGACCTCCTTGAAGGCGTCGCAGAGGAACTCCTCCCTCGCTCGCGGTGGGCTGCCAGGGATGATCGGGATTGAGCGAAAGCTATGTTCTGACTTGGTCAGCGCTGGTAATGGCGGCGCCTGTGGGCGTCGTTCTCTTCCTTGGAAGCGTTGCTGTGGTTTTTTCCCTTCCCCCTGCAGCATTGGTTCCCTCAGTGTGGCACGCTCGGTGGTGCGTTTGGTGGTGGTGGTGCGGCCAGCTTGGGGCCGATGGTTGTGTGTTCTTCTTCATGTGTTTCTCTCTGACCGTGCTTCGCGTGGTCTCCGTCCTGTTCCTGTGCATGCTCAAGACCCTCCCATGGTTGCCGTTGTGCTGCGGCGAGCTTTGGGCTCTTGGTGTTGTCTTGATTCACCTTTGCTCAATGACGACGCAATGATGCCTCCCCAATCAGCTAATCGTTTCGACTGCCCGTGGCGGATCTCCTAGTCAAGGTTCGTGTCAAGTTTGGCACTCGTTGATTGTGGTTGATCCTCTGTTGTGCCGTGGGGCTCGGTACGCACGCCGGTGCGGTGCGTTAGGTTGTTTGCAGAGTCTTGGTATTGTGATCCCTATCGTGGTGTTGGTCTTTCGGCTTGTTTAGCTAGGTCATGCCTTCTCTTGGGTGGCATTTTTTCTCATCTTCTGTAACCTTGTTACCTGTGCGATTTTTCGGCCCGGTTTCCCTCATAAAAGGGGTCAACTTGTTTAGGTTTTCGATCCGGTTTTCCTTATAAACTGGATCAGCCAAAGTTAAGGGGTGACTCTTGGCTTTGGCAGCTTTTTGAGCAATATATTCACGTGGGGATCCTCTCCCCCCGTGACCATTCAAATTCTTTTTTTGTATTTGTCTTTACTTGATATTGTTCTTCATAAACTTGATCATTTTCAATATGAATTTAGCTTGCAATATTTTAGAACCGAGCGAATATGATTATCGAAATGCCATGTCCCGAGAACTAACCCCCCCCCCCCAAACCCCCAAAAAAAGAGAACTAACAAAACTGCATTCCCGTGTAAATTACCGGCCACTAGTCGGCTGCAATAATGCAGCGGTCGTCAGTCCACAAAAAAAACTCTAATGTTTCCCGACCAAATTAAGCAGATACGGTCCGTACTGAAGATGATTCGGACCCCGGCATCGATTCGGATCACGCCCTTCTTAAGGCTTTGTTTGGTTAATCCCAACCCCAGGTGGATTGAAGGGGATTTGCAGGAATTTTGGCTTGCAGGGGATTAATTCCTCCTCAATCCCCTTCAAATCCACCTCAACCAAACAAGCCCTAAAAGAAACGAGCGCGTGTATTGCGTCCGTGCCAACTGCAACCAGCCACCCGGACAGCGACGTTGATGTCGAGATGGCCGGTCCATACGCAATCACCCAATTGCTGCATGCGGTTAACCTGCAATTTAGGCAGTTTTCCGCCAAGGAGCTGACATGCTGCCCCCCGTCTCGTGTTCCTTGAGTGGGATGTTGCTTTGCTGCCGGTCCGTGCTACCGTGCTACCGTGCTAGTAGTCAGGTCAGGTGCACTCCTGCAAGGCTGCAACAAGCTTCTGAGCCTTCCTGCAAGCACATGCGCGGTGTGATACGTTTTTTTTGTTCGGAATTGCCTAAGCCATATATAGTAGTTCCTCCATTTTTAAATATAAGTTCTTTTAGGGATTTTAATGTAGACTAGATACGGGTGTATATAGATGGATTTTAGAGTGAGATTCATCCACTTTGCTTTGTATGTAGTCCATACTGAAATCTTCTAAAAGGACTTATATTTAGAACCGAGGAAGTACCAAGTATCACAGGTTTTTTACGTCAAAAAAAGCATCACAGGTTTTTACAAACACATCCTTACAGAAAAAGGAAATTACATCTTAATCCTTATGGGTGGCAAAGTTTTCTTCCTCCTACATTCACCGGCGGCACACCGTGAGAAATGCTAGTTCCCGCCTTCGGGTATCTGTCTCGGCGGAGCAAACTTGTTTAAGCTTTAAGCCTATGAGTTTGTGAAAATGTCACTCGAGAAGTCATCGATGTAGACCAAAAGACGCCGACGACCGAGATCTTTGTAGCAAATCACTATCCCGGAGAACAAAATGTCTATATGGCTCGTAAAAACTCCAAAGACAGCGAGTGGCGGCCGAATCCAGACGGATTCACTGGAGACCAAAACTGATCTGATCCTAGAATGCCCACAGGAGACACATCCTTCACACACCCTCCGCCAGTGATAAACACATAAACGAATCTGTATTATCTCTCGACTATTAAAATCGGATAAGTTTAGTACCTCGTGCTGTTTTGGGTGGTTTTTATGCCGAGGTGGTGGTGGTGTGGTATACACCGCCTCACGGACGCACAAGCAGAGGAGCAGCAGTGCGCGTTTGTCTGCGACATATGCCTGTCTTACTTTGCCGATGGCGAGATGGTCCGGGTGCCAGCCTGCTCGACGGCGGCAACGCGACTTTCCGGCGAGAGTAGGCTTGTAGCGATGGCTTTTTTTTTTTTTGTAGCGCAGGCTTGATGCGATCCGCTCGTAGATTATACATCTATAAATGCTCAAAAAAAAAGATTATACATCTATAAAGTTACCAAGCTCCCAGGAAATAGAGCCCTGGGAGAGCTCGAGGCTTTTTTTTACCTGGTGGACCCCGTCGGTCAGGGTCAGGACGCAACTTAGGGCCCGTCGCCGCTGCCGTGGACCTCTAATGTGTCGCTTCAATGCGCGACCTCCGAATCTCGCAACCCTCGGCCAGATCAACGCTGCTCACCACCACTAGATCGTCATTGTCGCACGATTTCTCTCTCCCAAGGCGCTACCATCCTCGAGACGCACTGGATCTCATGCTGATGGAGGTGGCCGTCTTCATGATGTTGGCGGGCTTGCCTGCCGCTGCTGGAGCCCCATATCCCAGAGATCGACGAGCACGCTAGCCGTCGTCGTAGCCGCCTCTCCATGGTCCCCGAGCCCCGCAACTACCTCCCCAGGCGCCGCTGAAGCCGAGCGCGCAGGCGGGTGAGGACGAGGGCAGCGCGTACGGCTGAGGCATTCCACGGGACGGCGAGGAATTCCAACAAACGAATGCGGCGGTGGCGCCAAGTCCGCCGGGACGAGGCAGCACCGAGCACATGCTTTGCCGCGTTTGGCCGTTGACGTGTTCCACGAGCTCTGGAGCTGTCTTCAGGACAGCCTACGGCGTACCCTGCTCCCCAGCCGAGGGTCACCTGTTAACGTCTGTAACCTGTCCCTGTTATTTTCTCCAGGCAGAGCATCACACAGTGAACCTCTTCGTGCTGGGAGTCGCGTGGCCGCGGAACACCGATACAACAGTTAAACAAGGAGTGTACACGACATTGCATTGTGGTTTTCTACAACTTGCTTCTTTTATGCTGCGTGCTGTGACAATCTAACCTTTGCATGCTCATGAATTCTTGCAGGTTTGCTACTACAAAGAAGGCGAAGTATATCTTTACCAAATTGTTCACTTTGATGTGAAATTCCGAAAGCCAATGTGGGTTGCCAAGATGTTTTCAATCTCTCCATCTCCTTTCTTTTGGTTTAATATGTAGCTGATTAATTATTATGTAATTTTTGCTGAAGCTAAGTAGGATTTAGGATTATTGTTTATTCCATGATGACATTCTGAACTAGCCAATCCCTTGTTTTTTCTGTTATAGTATACAGCAATGTTATCCATTAATATCCGGTGAACAAGTTTCTTCTTTTAACCATGCTCACAATGCTGATTGATGTACTCTATGCTCAATCCATACCAACCGGTTACTCAAAGAATTATATGTGTAGTTCAATTAGCTTTGTATATTTTATTTACAGTCTGTACCAGTCTGAATTGGCATTCAGCTTATTCTGTAAGCTATTGTAAATTTTCTGAGCCAAATAGTGTTCTTGTGAACATTGCATGTCCCTACCATTTAGGTAAAAGATGGTAGCATGTAATTCTTGTCAGAACTGAATTCATCATTCATTAGTAATTATTATCCTTCAATAATTTTCTTTTTGGCCTTAACATGCTTCAGGTTTCAATAATGTTCCAATCTCAAGTTACCCTTCAGCTGTTCTCATGTTGATTCTGCAGATTTTCTAAATATAATTTTGTGTCTTATGATTCTTACAGCTAAACATTGTTGTGGATTTATGTTCTCGCATAGTATTTGACTTCTTTTACATGATATACTGATCAGTTTTTTTTTTTGATAAATCATATCAATGTAAATTTGTATTCAAACTAGCATATAACATTTCTGAAGTATTTAGAGGACATGCATCACGCCCATGCCAAGAAGAAGAAATCCTCAGTCTTTTTTTGGAAATCTTCTTTTCAGAACTCCTTTTAAACTTTTCTTTTTTAAATTGGACTGAGAAAGTATGCTCGCCAATATGATTTCTACAGTAGAATCGGTCTCGGTCTAGCTGTTTGGGCCTGTGAAATGGACAATGTGACACAAGTGTGAACAAGAGATTGATATATCGAGTGTTCCACGTGCAGTTTATCTATTGAAATATTTTCATAAATCATGTATTGTTCATTGGGTGGAATATAAACTGTAGTGCTCCTTCCTCATATATTTCTCCGATGCATTAAATATTTGCGTCACTTTCTCAATCATATGGAAGATCACTGAACATACAGTTCATGGCCCATGATGATTCAGTTTATGGGAAATAACTTGAGAAAAAAGAGGGTGCGCCAAAAGGAAAATGTGACATAAACCAAACCGATAAGACCCAATGGCGCAGCAACGCGCGCGTTTGCTTCTAGTGTTGATGCATGTACGCAGCAAAAGCACAGCAGACAGCTAGCTTGCTTATGCACGTTAATTGATCTAAGCTGATTCCTCTCGTGCCAAAAGCACCGGCCAGTGTTAGCTCTCAACTCACACGCTCAGGTGCACTCTGATGAACACTAGGACTCGACTGGTTTGTGCAGCGAAAAACTAGACGTGCAGGCGCAGGTGGACACTTGCGGCGACATGCAGGCAGCTGCCGGACTCGACGCGTACGGCCTCCACACAAAATAGTGAGCTCCTGTCAACGGGAAATAATCAACGGCCTAACTAATTATTCAACAGCCAGAAGCGCATCAGGGAGAGCTTGCTTTATACACGACTGGATTGATGAGCTAGTATTCCCTTCATCTCAAAAAATTTGTCCTTCAAATGAGTGTATCTATCATCAAATTAGTGTTAAAAACATCCATTTAAAAGATAAGCTTGGGACAAATTTTTTCGAACAAAGGAAGTAAGTACGAGGCTAGCTTTGTACAACAGAATGACCATGAGTTGGGCGCTGCCTCGGCCGGGAGGAGCGCCGTCATGCCGAAAACACTGTACTCGGGAAAAAACCACCCAAAGCGACATGAGGGACTAAACTTATCTGATTTTGAAAGTTAAGAAACTAAACTTATCCGGTTTTGAATGTTCAGGGACAAAGATTTGCTGGTTTTGCAGTTGAGAGACCATTTCTATACTTTCAAAAAAGTTGAGGGATAAAAAATATACTTATCCTTTAGAAAAAGAAAACAAAGCACATTTTCATAGTTTTTCCCCTTCAACATGTGGGCCTACCATTATCTAGATCTTACAGGTTGAGGCTCCATTTGGATTGAAGCTAATAAAAATGAAAAGGAACAGAGGTAAAAATAAATAAAAACATTGTGGCCATAGAGTTGGATAAGAAATCCGGGAAATAATCTCACGTGGATTCTATATAGTAGTTAAAAAAAATAAGAACATATCGACACTAGCTTCTGCTTTTGTGTATGTGGGTTCAAACATGCACAGATGAATCTCAACTTGGGTCATGGGATGCATGATTTAGCAACTTTTTTTGCGCATGCGAGAAACTTTCCATGTGATTGGGAAGGACAAATTCCTTCATACCGAAAAGCACAAAGGACTCTTAGATTTATAGGGAAAGTGGAGGAAATACAGACACCTGTTTTTATGACACTATTCATCCATTTGATTTTAAAGAATAGATTTTCCCTTTAAAGAATTGTACATATGAAAAGTAGAGGATTTTTTTCCTTTGGTTTGAGTTTAAAAGGGAAAATGAAAGAATTTTACAATTCACTCAAACCACTTTCTTGCATTTCTATGCAAAGAATAATGCAAAGGCCATAAGTTGTTGTTAACGATCTAACCTTACTTTTACTTGTGTTTTAACGTTCATTAGACTGTGTTTTTACTGTGTTCTCACTATTCTTGCAAATCAACACCATTTTTGTCAATTTTTTGCTAGTGTTTCACAACCCTTTGTTTAGCACATACTCCCTCTAAAATTCTATTATATTCTTGTGTTTTATTATTACTACATTTTTAAAATCCTACAAATCAAAACAAGGGCTAAAAGGCGGTAATTCCTTAGAACCCCTCCCATTTGGGCTTTTTCCCCGGCGTTTCAAACAGGCTCACGACGCGGCCCAATGGTTATCGGAAGTCCAGATGTCACAAATGAAAATGGCTAGTTTAGACGCAGGTCTCATTTGGCCCATAATTTGCCTACACGTCGCTACATATATTTCATCTTCTACTAAAAAAACATATATCTCCTCTTTTTACAACAACAACAACAAAACCTTTAGTTCCAAACAAGTTAGGGTAGGCTAGAGGTGAAACCCGTATCCGATGTGGCGCGTCGCTGAGAAGGTTACGCCCCAATGAAAATCTTTTAGGTTTCATCTTCATAAGAGTTTTTATGTTGGCTCACCAAACCTATCACAACCCTCCTCCTTTATCCGGTTTAGGACAGGCTATGTTGCGACAACATAGGCGGAGTTATATATTTCCTCTTTTTCTTCTAAAAAAAACATATATTTCCTCTCTTTTTTTGGACGTGCATATCTGCATATCTATGCTAACAGCCGTGCCATCAAGTAGCAAATCAAATCAAAGGGTAAAATGCCATGGAAATATCGAGTACAAGCAGTGCGGTTCAACCTTCAAAAGACGGAAATAGTTATACTGTTCTCCTAATAGCGAGTGCTAAGCCTGAATCGGCACCGTTTTCGCACAAAGCCAAAGATCTAAGACCCCCAACTTTGTTATTCTATACTACACATCGGCCACCATACAATACAGCGGAAACAAAACTAGTATAGTAAAGTAAAAACAAGGAGAACGCAAGCAAAATAACCGACTATCCGTAAAGTCGTAAACACCCCAACCAATTCATGAGCGTGACAAGTAGAGGTGATAATGGAAACATGCGATCGCTGGGATCATTGGTACCGGGAGCTCTTGTACACCGGCGTCCAGCAGTCCGGCAGGCTATTATCCTGGAGAACTTGCGGGGTGCACGAAACAGGGACCAGGCAAAGCCCTCTGCCTCTCAAATCCTCCTCTTTACCTCCCCATTGAAAGGGCACCTGAAAAGAGTTTATGATAGCAAGTCATTACCAGGTACGTTTAAGACGGTTTAGAAAAGAGAAAAATACATATCTCTGAAATTCAATGCCACTACCTCGTTTGTGCTATTCTTCATGTAGGGTTCACTCAATAGCTGTCCAAATCAGAAAAGGGGCAAGCAGTCAGCATGGTACTAACAGTTGGCATTATTACCTAACTTTAGAAAAGGTGTAGTGCTGGTTGTGACTCGTGACTGTGTGAGTGACATTATTCTTTATGTTAATTATTCTATAGACGACGACAACATCATCTTTCTTTAGACAAGACTTGACATGGCATGGAAATCCTCATTCTCGAAAGAAAAAGAATGGCATGGAAATCCGCCAACAAACAGGCATAGCAAGTCAAGGCAGCAAATGCTTAGTGAAGTGCAACGATAATGTGAAACCGTCGGTGTGAGTATTCATTGTATCTTATGCTACAGGACGTATCTACATGGCTCAGCTGCAGAACATTTTTTTTGAAACCTTGGCAGTAACATCTGCAAGTCAAAACATACGGCTTATCTGAAAAGGATTATGATGATATCAACCTGTATCTGCTCATGTAGATATTCGATGTGCTTGATGGTTTCATACAACACTGATGCTCTATCTGTCTGATAAAATACAAATTTTAGATGGAGTTAGCAATAAAAAGAGAAGAATGGAAGGTCATCTCACTATTTTCACTTAGCAATACTTGCAGAATTTGTACCTTCCCATACGGTGAGATGATCTGCTGCAATGCTATGATCTTGTCTCTCTCTCCCAACTTCATATCAGGCACTTCTGCCTGTGTTTGGCTCAAAATAAGTTGATCGGATGCTTCTCAGAGAGTTTAAACCAGTTCGTCAAATAATCTTCATTGTTAGTTACCTTGGGAGGTGATCTACTTGAAGTATCTTTCTTCGACCTCTTTCCGTTGCCTGCCAACTTTTCCTCTGATTTTCTCTTCTTAGGATCACCTGCAGCACCACTTTGACCTGTACCAGTCCTTGCCTGCAAATTCAAGAATCATATGTACACAGGTAGATTGTAGAGCACATTGTAAACAGCAATAACTTCTACTCTGCCGTTAGTTAGCAATACAATTTAGCATTCCAATCTTACCGAAACAGTACGTTGCTCATGCTGATTGGTATCTGACAATTCTGTTTTTGATCTGTAACCACTAGCATAGATTGCATCTGGTGAAATCCTAGCACCAAATGAAACCTGCATTACTCGGCCCTCCTGAAAAACCCTTTCACTCCCAGAGCCAGAATAACCCAGAGGGCTTCCATGAATTGCAACACTAGTAGGAAGCGTTTTCTGCAGGAATGCATTCATGGGAGCTCCAAGCTCCTGCTGCTGGGAACCATCTTTTACCTCGTGGTTGTGGCTTGGCATGCAACCCATCATGCTCTCTTGCACAAAGGTACTGTTCCCAAGGTACACTGGTGGAGAGCTCGCAATCCCATCACAGCTGACGGGCAGAGCACTGGGGCCAGCGTACGGACCGCCACTGTCAAAACCATAGGAAGCTGATCCGGAGATGCTGTTGTAGTCGCTGCCGTCCATCCCTTTGAGGTAGTCGCATGCCGCCGAGGAGAAATCATCGAGCATTTCTGGCATCACCGTCCTCGCTTCGAGCAAGGAAAGGAAGTCCTTTCCGTGGCCACTGCTCCCGCCAAGCTCGTTGCTGCTCCCATGAGCTCCCATGCTACTGAAAAGGTTGTTTCATGGTCTAACTTCTGTCAGATGTCACTGAACAAGCATCAACAAGTGTGAGACGTGCATACTCACAGGTCAGTCTGGTTCCATAGATGCCTGCTTGGAAGGTGTGTGCGGGCTGGTGAAGAGGGGTCCTCGCAGAAGGTTGCCGGGTCAGTGGCCGCAGAGGCAAGGAGTGTGCCAGTGTGGGGGCTCCATAAGGGGAAGGGTGCATGCTTCTGTATGATCTCGTGACTCTCCCAGACGCTGCTGGCTGGTGAAGTGGAGGAGCTGCTATAACTAACTGGAATCTCAGGTGCATGTTCGTCCATGAAATATGCTTTGGCTGCAGAAGATGTGATGGATAGGGTCATTTTATAGGTGCATGGAGTTCCCTTCTCTTCTCACCTTCCCATGGTGGTCTTTTCAGAGTGTATGCCGACGTGTGCCTGATGAGATCCTTTCAAATTCTAAGAGGTTGTCAATTTTACTTTTACTTGGCACGAGTTCACCTGACCTCGAGTGATCTACTTCTAGTAATCAGTATGGTGGGACTTGTGGGATGCAGTGAGATGGAATTGATTATTAAACCCCATAACTTGGTAAGCTTGGAGGGAATTTCAGATCCTAATGAGTGGGAAGGAGAACAATATCAAGAACATTTTGGTGGAAAATCATTATGTTACAGATAGGAAGGTACTTGCTACAGGCAGTGAGTCTCTCATTCTCCCACTTGCACATTCCTCTGAAAGGATGTGTGTGCCATCGTGCACCACACAGTGGACTTGTATGTTCAGTAAGCAGTTCTACTTTAGAGAACTAATTTCAAGAAAAATGAGCACACAATGTCGAGTGACTCAAGTAATATATCCTCATTACGAATATAGTTACACTAATTTGGACTCATATTTCCTTGAAAAGGTTAAAGTGGCATGATTATTATTTATTAAAATGATGCCATGGCACCTAAACCATAGCATAAAGGGACACCATAGTTTTTGGAAGCTGTATACTGTGGAGTCTGGACTGTGGAGAGGAGAGAGACTTCAGTCAACACAAGTAGAAAGACCCTGCCATCTTGTGCTGAGAGTGGACGAGGGGTGTTGGTGTGCCAGGGTAGGTTTCAAGTTAGTTCGAACCTGTTGACAATCCAACTCCAAGGGAAGGAGCATCTGGACATGCTCTAACATTTGAAAAAACATGCAATTTGGAGATCTGCGACCTGAAAAATCAGTACCACAGCTTTTTAAGTTCCTAGTGACAAGAAACTACAAAGATTTAGTAATCCTGACATAACACTTTGTAAAAGAAAAAAAATCACATGACCCCCCTCCATTCCACCGCAAGTCTAACAAAAGCATGATACTCATAAACTCAAGTTAGCTATTCCAGAAGCTAACTGGGGTAGCACATTGCCACATGATAAGGGTTGTAATGGGCCATATATTTTTTTCATTTACAGGCAGCACCGTGACATAGAGTTGTGCCGACTAGTATTTTGAATGTCCAAACTATAACCATCGAGGCATCAACAGATAATAGAAGATACCTAGGAGGCTAGGACAGGGTGGCATCAGACAAACAAAGATACTTTGCAAAGCATACTCCAAGTACACTTGAAAGGCGATAACTCTGAGGCCCAAACTCAAATGACAGAATCACTTTCTCTGAAACTCCTAGCATTCTCTAAAATTCTCAAGATATGGAAAGTAAACACCACTTCACCTCTTAAGCAATAAACTTGCAGACCAGTGGCGTAAGCATCTGCTCCCATCCTACCCTTTATAAAACACCCCAATATTATCATCTAATCTGACAAATAAATACTGGTCCCCAGATTGAATTAAGAGGCTCAAGTTGAACCGTTGAGGGGAAATACGCTTAAATAACAATCACCATCAGCAGACTGGTATCTGTATTTGGTTAGGGAAATGTAATCCAGATAAAAAGGGATGTTCGTAGGGAAAGTCATAGCAGAGCAGACTACTTTTCTTTACGTAATTGTTTAACAACTATTAAACCAAAGGCCCTTTCTGGAAAGCAACAAAAAGCTAATGATGACACAGCTTGTATTATACACGTAAAAAAGGTAGGTAAGGAAGGAATATTTCTTTCTTCCAGAATCAGCAATAGTTCTGGTACTAAATGATACTTGGTTGAAATATCAAATTCATTCTAGAGATAAAATTGTTGATTCCCTGATAACTTGATCTTCTAAATTTAAATTTTAGGTTGAGCTTCTAGAATAAGCTGGGTAGGGGGCAGCTTATTTCCACAGCCGGCCATTAGCCCCAAAAAACTGTCCCTTACTTATTTGCTACAACATCCTTTAGAAAACCAAGACCAGATACCAGGAGCTATAACACCTGCCAATAAATCACCCTGGATGCATACAAGGATGGGGGGCCTTCCAACTTTCAGAGAAGAGAAAGACATAAAGCATGGATATCCAGTGGGAAGCATGCGTACCATTCATTCTAATAGAGAATAAGAGGTAAAGCATACCAAGAATTCCTTGTGGGCTTTAATGACCGAATAGGAATGAGCCTTTCTCTCCTCTATGTTGACCTCTTTCGTGTCAAGCACTAGGGATAACCTCATTTCAAAACTTAATGCAAAGACTTCTTACTCACATGTGACGACCTCAGGTTAGTGGAGGCCGAAATTGAAGGATTAAAGTTGGATGTCTCAGCGTGAACATAAGAAGGATCTACAAGCAAATGCGTTAGATACGGGTCCTTTGAGAATACACATCCTCCCTGACCAATGATTAACGGCAGTTCTGTGGAGCGGTTTGGTGGGATAGTTAATATTGAGATCATCTGTTGTGACGTATGAAGCGTGCGTTGCCCATTATGGTCCAGATGAGCGCATTAGATTCAAAGGGCGGTGCAATGCACTTCAATCACCATACAAATTGCTGATGAAGCCGGTTCCGTCAGAAATTTAATAAGAAAGCCATACAACGACATGATGGTGTATGAGGCAACCTGAAGCTAGAGTCTAGACTTGATATATGTTCCTTTCCTCATAGCACCTTTGATGAGGAGCACCCAGACATCTACGAGTTGGTCCAACAAATCAAATCGGAGGCACGCTCCTGGGCTATGGCAGGCGCAGGAAGCCTCAACCTGCTGCTGCCCTATGTGAGTGCCTCTGAGATATTAATGTGTCTGCGTGCTGGGGTTCAGCTTAACTTTAGGCTTGTAAATACCAACTTTTCCATTTTATCAATACACTGAAGCACCAAGCTTTTACATTTCCTTAAAGGGCAAAAAAATGGGATGTAACCACCACCTCCTAGGAGGATTGTATCTTCTCATCTTTTCAATGCAATGAAACGCAAAGAGTCCTTTGCATTTTCTCGAAAAAAAGAGGATGGTTGAGGTATTACTGATATTGCTTTCTCAAGCACGTAAAAGCATGTTAAGGCCAGATATAGTCATAGAGAAATAGAGAAAGTTACCTGGAAATGGTAGGAACAGGATCAACAATCAATTTTTTCCCGGACCTTATTGCTAGCACGCATGCCCAAAAGGCACAGCTGTAAAAGAGAAATCATGAATGAATAAAAAAATTATGCAAAAGGATACAAGTCATGGCTCGTCAGAGAGCAACTCAGCAGTAGCTATAAACCATTGTACCTGTGAAATTAGAGTAAAAGCAACTTTGACTCCTGTAGAACGACCATTATCCCTGGGCATAGTAACAATTAGTAAAGACTGTAAAATTTCATAACCATAGTAAAAAACTAAAAGGTATTTGATATTTTGAGAGTAAGTCGAAGCAAAACAGGATAGTGATAAACTAATTCAAACAAGAATGTAACCATGTCAATTGCCAACTGAACTGGAAAATCAGAAGATTAATACAAAGATAGATGACAATGGAAAGATACATTAAGTGAGGTCATGTTTTGCCAGAAAAGGTTTGAACAAAGCGGACAAAAAGACACATTACGAACAAGTTGTTCAGAAGTACGAAACTACCAAATGCAAGTGGAGGAACCTCAAAGAACTACACACTTTCCGTCAAACTGAATGAATTGGATCAGTTCAACAGAAAAAGATGCAACAGATCAACATGAGGCTCACATGAGAAAATATTTCAATTCACGCTCCTCGCAGAAAGAAAAAAAACAGAAATGAAAACCACAATGCAACTAAGGCACCCAGCAATCCTGTAAAAACAATGAGCTTCCAAACACTCGGGCATGCATTTAATCAGAAGCAATCTATAAACTGGTCTAGCTGCCATGTGGCATTGCTCCCTCCAAATTTCCAGTTTAGTAATTCTGTTCACTTTTGTCAGCCAACATCATTCCTACTGTTCTTAAAAATGCATGGTAGTACAAGACGAGCAGAATAAAATAATTCAAGGAATTATTGATGGGAGTAGAATGAGCATCAAACTTCTAAAAGTCTACCAAAAGATTAAAGCATTCTTAGAATAGTTTTTCATATTATTATCCTTTACACACTCTTTTAGACCCATACCACCAGATGATGGCCATACTGAAAAGAGGGATGCATATCACTGTCAATAAGTTTTTAAGTGATGCAGAAAGGCATTTTCACATGCCTGCCCACTGCCACAGGAACCCTAATATAAACACAGCATAACTTGCCTCAAACAGTGAAGCTCAAACATATACTTCTGGCAAACCTTGTGCCAGCCGCACCAAATAATGTAGTAAAGTGCAGTCTAAATCCACAATAACCCAAACAGAGGGCAGGAAGTACCTGATGTTACTACGCCGTCTGATGTTGATCAAGTTTGTCAGACTGTTGCTAGCAGAAGGTAAGGAACATACATTCTCCTTAGCGAGCAACAACTTGGGGACAGAGAATATGAAACCAAAACTAGTAGAGAAATAAAGGATACAGCTGAATGGAAAACACAGTTATAAATTGGCATGTACCAAGCATACACCATTTATCCAATTGACCAAAACGGACAACCGAGAGTGAACATGAGATTTATACCACATGTGTTTACTAGTACAAAACATGCAAGATAAAGGAATTGCTTGATCGCTGCAGAGACTAGCTCTATTACATATGCCACCATTGGACTAACAGTTGTCCAAAGGTGCACCTTCTGATACATTGAGAACAACTGAAGTGAGCCTTCTGTCCATCACAGCAGCAAACAACTAAGATGAGTTAATCACCTGTCAAGTAAGAAAAAAAATCAAGCTACATTCGGTTTGAACATGAGCATCAATACAAACACACCATTTCATTGTCATGTCATGCCATGATTTCTATACACAATCAAAAAATAGATGATAAATGAGCTCATGGCCAGCAAAAGGAGAACACGGGGCAGTGGGTCTTCCTTCTTCCCATCAATGAAGAAAGAACAACAGCATAGTTAGTTTTGTCCTAAGTGTAACGTTTATCTACCAGAAGAAGGGACCAGAACAATGCCAAAAATAATACGAAGATAACCCGATCATAACCCACAAGTATCACTACCAGCTGAAGTTCGTCAGTTATTATGACAGTGAGTATTCACCTCTCTGCCAATGCTAAGCACCTGTTTAAGACTAACAAAACAGTATATAACATTCACACCTCATGACAACTATTATTATAGAAATTAAGAATAATCTCACTGTGACTCAATCCCCTTGGATATAGCAGTAAGCCTGGTCAGTGGATTTCTACATTACCCTGTTTACCAACACTTTAAGGATCCAACCAACCCTCAGGTATTTTAGCAACTTCCACATCTACACTCAAAAGTTGGATAACAGCAGCATCCGAAATTGTGGATTATATAAATAGATTGTTACTCTGGTATTGCCAATGTGCATCAAACATTGAACAAAAGTAGCAACACATCACATATGGCTGTTTCATAATTCATATCGATACCAAATCAAACTAAACAATCGAACATAAATCAGTTCCCCGACAACTTAATCCATGTGTTTCAACACCAGAAACCAATCTAATTCGCCTCGAGCGCAACAATCTAAGGCGACCGATTCCGCCGAATCAACAAACCCTAGATTCTAGCGCCTGACCTCACTTGCAGTAGCGGTCGGCCTTCTTCCTCACGCGGTCGTCGAGGGCCTGCTCGACGGTGCGGTCGCGGGAGGTGCGGGCGGCGTTGGACGGGTCGTACCCGAACTTCCTCGTCTCCACGGGGAACAGCTCCTCGTACTTCATCCGCTTCGCCGCGTCGATGGTGTAGTCGCCGCCGGCTTCGGCGCCCTCCGTGGCCGCAGCGGCAGCAGCAGCGGCGGCGGCTTCAGCGTCGGCGTCGGCGGGGACATCGTCGGCGGGCTTCTTGTTCTTCTTTTGCTTCTTGGGCTTGCGGAGGGTGGCGGCCTCGCCGCCCTTGAAGACGAGGCGGCCGGGCTTGGCTTTCTTGTAAACGTCCGACATGGGGGAAAAGGGTGAGTCGCACGGCTGACGCCGAGGTGTGCCTTGTATGTATGATGTGGTCGATGTCGGGCTCGGGTCGCCGGGTCGGTTGGCTACAGCTCGAGGCGCGATGGAGAATCAGAGTTTCTTTACCCTAAATTTTGTGCTCTTGTATTTCTTTTTTTTATAGTACTAGAAAAAAAGCCCGTGCGTTGCAACGGATACAAATAAATAAATTTATGCTTAAAAGGCTAAAATAATATTTTACCACTCAAACAGTTTCAAGTACCAAAACAATTTTCTTTTGATTTGAGCAAAACAAACATGACAATCACTAAGCTGCCTTATAGTCAGAGATTGAATCACTAAGCCGCCCCTTGTAAGCAATCATGATAGAGTTGCGTGCAAGTGTAAGGTCAGAAAGGTTAACTTTTAGATGGGCAGACAAAATTAATGATGATCTTAACAATAGCCTTGTTATAGTACCTGACGGTATATGGGTGACGAAACTTAAAATCCAGTAAGAAGTATTGCTCACAGGTTCCAGAACGTTTATCAAATGATTGGAACGTTCACATTGAGGCGCTGTCGTCAGCAGCATGCATCATAGGAATAAAGTCAAAAGCAATAGCAATGCAAGTACTCAAACATGGAGGAATAAAGGTAAAAGTAATACAAACAGAGTACCATAGAGAACTGCCAATATCAATGGCAAATACTGAAGTGTAAGAAGCACCCCCTAGATTTCCTCTTGCAACCAGATTAACCAAGTTGATAAATAGACTTTTATCCTCGACTGACCATATACAATATTTGTTATAACAAAGTTAAATAAGCTACCATGCTTGTTTTAGAAGGCTAGAAGTTTCCACATTATTCTTATTGTAAAAAAAGAGGCATATCTATGTACATGATTATCATGGTGCTGCAGATTTCCGAATACGCATGCAAAACTAACGCCACCTGTAATCTGCCTTTGCCACACCTCATCTTGAAGCTCTTAACCTCACTATTTGTGCGCCTCCAGTTGCTGTCGTCGCAGCCATACAATCTGCCATTGTGCCATGGTGGTGGTACTGTCATGCTGCCGATGGCGATGATGGTGTGCATGATCCATCAGGTAACGTAAGCATAAGCCATGCCACTGCCCACCGCAGCCGCAATACATGAAAGGGTCGTGCGACCACTGCATCCCACCAAGAAAAGGATCATAGCATCCCGAGGGAAAAATGCAGCGTTGTACCCGTATTCATGATCTGCATGTCTAGCGCGCGCCTCTGCCATGCCCGTCTCCTGCCCCTTTCCTAGCTCGTCCCGCAGGAGCCGGCGTCGACTATTCAATCGTTGTGCTCCTCCAAGGTCGTGCACTTCTTGGAAGAGACGTACATGGCTGATGCAGCTCTCCCACACGGCGGCCGGACTTTGAGTTTGAGGTGTGCCCACATTTCTTGAGACGAAGCTCCTCTAGTTTTTTGTTCTGCTCGGAGCGGCGCTGGCCCTGACGGCAAGGATGTTGGAGATGGTGGTGTGCAGTGTCGGGTTGGGATCAGTCCGTCCGCGCTTGCCTTCGCCCCACACGTGCAATTGGGTTTGACGACGATGTGAGCCCTGATGGACTGGGATTCACCATTAATTGCCAATAGTTATGACCAATATTTGAAGCCACTATTGTGGAGGTTGCAGCTCGAGATCAACAATTCTAGCAATGACAACACAATGTAGAAAACAATTGATTTCATGTCAAATCTAACTCTTAGAAGGTCCCTAAAAAGGTATGGACGACCAATACTCCCGTGATTCAATTCCATCAACCATCCCTTAAAGCATTTGTAAGCTTGACTTTTCCAGATTGAGTCAACACATGGAAAAATCACATTGCTTACCCGAGAATCAGTGAAACTGTTTCGGATGATGGCTCCAACAAATGCTACAGATGATGGTTGCACGAATGAGAAATGGATGGCACAAGCGCCCTACTGCCATTAATGGAGCCGCGGAGCCATAAAACATATATGATCTGGTCGAGAGGCCAGAGAGGTAGAAGCAGACCCTCCACCATGCTCTACCTGATTAACCAAAGGATGTTCAGAAAGCCACAGTCCAGAACAAAATTTGATAACAATGATAATAAAACATGTAAAGTTGAAAAGGATTTTGTGAGTGTCTAGGGCCAACCTGCTCCAGCTCTAGCTTTCAATCCAATTCGTATTCCACCTTTTCTTGAGAGGGAAATTCATTTCCGTCATCTCAAGAATTTTTCCTGGACACTAAAAACTAAAAACAGTTGGATTCAAGGGCAAGCCGAGTGGATCCATTAATTCCCCCCAAAACTAAAAATTGCAAACATAAAAACTCATACAGCTTTACATGTTTTCCATTTTTTTCCCAAGATGGCAATCATAATGCATAAAGAGAGAGGCCAAAAGATTGACCAAATGCTTATGTAACGGCTACTTTTGGCCCCAAATGTATATTTAATTGCTATTGTGATCTTGACTTTTCCAGAATGAATCAATACAATCTTTTTCGGTGCATCAACCATCTTTCAACTGACAATTGATTCACTAATTATTCTGAAAGTACATGGCATTAGTTCAAACCGAGGGGATTCAAAGATTGGAGAGAAATCAGACCAGGGGAGGGTAAGCGGATAAACTTCATGAAGATTTTGACTGCCGCTGCTGCCGTCCTCATGCCTCAACCGCGACCTTCCAAGCGCTCCACACCCCCGTACTTCCACCACCAGCGTCGTCGAGGCCTTGTTCATAGGATCGCCCGTGCAGTTGTCTCCCATGATTTGTGTGGATGAAGGAGTGGCTGGTGACGAAGCCGGCGGGGTTGGGGGGACCATTGTTGAGGTGGAAGCAACAGGGAGGAATCCCGGCGGTGGTAGGCAGGAGGAGCCGTCAACAGCCGCATCGTCGATTGTTGCCGGCGGTGGGAGGCCGCGGGTGTAGGGGCACTTTGGATAAAAGTAGGCGCCCCGACGGGGTAGTGATACGTCCATTTTGCATCATGCTTTTATATCGATATTTATTGCATTATGGGTTGTTATTACACATTATGTCACAATACTTATGCCTATTCTCTCTTATTTTATAAGGTTTACATAAAGAGGGAGAATGCCGGCAGCTGGGATTCTGGGCTGGAAAAGGAGCAAATATTAGAGACCTATTCTGCACAGCTCCAAAAGTCCTGAAACTTCACGGAAGACGTTTTCGAAATATATCAAAAATACTGAGCGCAAGAAGTTCACCAGGGGGCCACACCCTGCCCACGAGGGTGGGGGCGCGCCCTACCCCCTAGGCGCGCCCCCTACCTCGTGGGCCCCCTGGTGGCCCTCCAATGGCCATCTTCTTCTATATGGAGTCTTTCGATGAGGAAAAAATCATAAGCCATCTTCTCGGACGAAACTCCGCCGCCACGAGGCGGAACCTTGGCGGATCCAATCTAGGGCTCCGGTAGAGCTGTTCTGCCGGGGAAACTTCCCTTCGGGAGGGGGAAATCATCGCCATCGTCATCACCAACGCGCCTCTCATCGGGAGAGGGCAATCTCCATCAACATCTTCACCAGCACCATCTCCTCTCAAAACCCTAGTTCATCTCTTGTATCCAATTCTTGTCTCCAAGTCCGGGATTGGTACTAGTAGGTTGCTAGTAGTGTTAATTACTCCTTGTAGTTGATGCTAGTTGGTTTATTTGGTGGAAGATCATATGTTCAGATCCTATATGCATATTAATACCCCTCTGATTATGAACATGATTATGCTGTGTGAGTAGTTACGTTTGTTCCTGAGGACATGTGAGAAGTCTTGCTATTAGTAGTCATGTGAATTTGGTATTCGTTCGATATTTTGATGAGATATATGTTGTCTCTCTTCTAGTGGTGTTATGTGAACGTCGACTACATAACACTTCACCATTATTTGGGCCTAGAGGAAGGCATTGGGAAGTAATAAGTAGATGATGGGTAGCTAGAGTGACAGAAGCTTAAACCCTAGTTTATGCGTTGCTTCGTAAGGGACTGATTTGGATCCATATGTTTCATGCTATGGTTAGGTTTACCTTAATACTTTTGTTGTAGTTGCGGATACTTGCAATAGAGGTTAATCATAAGTGGGATGCTTGTCCAAGTAAGGACAGTACCCAAGCACCGGTCCACCCACATACCAAATTATCAAAGTACCACTTATTTCAGTACTTGCAGAGAATGCCTTGCTGGAAACCGCTTATCATTTCCTTCTGCTCCTCGTTGGGTTCGATACTCTTACTTATCAAAAGGACTACGATAGATCCCCTATACTTGTGGGTCATCAAGACTCTTTTCTGGCACCGTTGCCGGGGAGTGAAGCACCTTTGGTAGATGGAATTTGGTAAGGAAAATTTATATAGTGTGCTGAAATTTACTGTCACTTGTTACTATGGAAAGTAATCCTCTGAGGGGCTTGCTCGGGGTATCTGATACGTCCATTTTGCATCATGCTTTTATATCAATATTTATTGCATTATGGGCTGTTATTACACATTATGTCACAATACTTATGCCTATTCTCTCTTATTTTATAAGGTTTACATAAAGAGGGAGAATGCCGGCAGCTGGGATTCTAGCTGGAAAAGGAGCAAATATTGGAGACCTATTCTGCACAGCTCCAAAAGTCCTCAAACTTCACGGATGATGTTTTCCAAATATATAAAAAACATTGAGCGCAAGAACTTCACTAGGGGGCCCACACCCTGCCCACGAGGGTGCGGGTGCGCCCTACCCCCCTGGGCGTGCCCCCTACCTCGTGGGCCCCCTGGTGGCCCTCCGATGACCATCTTCTGCTATATGGACTCTTTCAATGGGAAAAAATCATAAGCCATCTTCTCGGACGAAACTCCGCCGCCACGAGGCGGAACCTTGACGAAGCCAATCTAGGGTTCTGGCGGGGCTGTTCTGCCGGGGAAACTTCCCTCCCAGAGGGGGAAATCATCGCCATCGTCATCACCAACGCTCCTCTCATCGGGAGAGGGAAATCTCCATCAACATCTTCATCAGCACCATCTCATCTCAAAACCCTAGTTCATCTCTTGTATCCAATTCTTGTCCCCAAGTCCGGGATTGGTGCTAGTAGGTTGCTAGTAGTGTTAATTACTCCTTGTAGTTGATGCTAGTTGGTTTAATTGGTGAAAGATCATATGTTCAGATTCTATATGCACATTAATACCCCTCTGATTATGAACATGTTTATGCTTTGTGAGTAGATACTTTTGTTCCTGAGGACATGGGAGAAGTCTCGCTATTAGTAGTCATGTGAATTTGGTATTCGTTCAATATTTTGATGAGATGTATGTTGTCTCTCCTCTAGTGGTGTTATGTGAATGTCGACTACATGACACTTCACCATTTTTTGGGCCTAGAGGAAGTCATTGGGAAGTAATAAGTAGATGATGGGTTGCTAGAGTGACAGAAGCTAAACCCTAGTTTATGCGTTGCTTCGTAAGGGGCTGAGTTGGATCCATATGTTTCATGCTATGGTTAGGTTTACCTTAATACTTTTGTTGTATTTGCGGATGCTTGCAATAGAGGTTAATCATAAGTGGGGTGTTTGTCCAAGTAAGGGCAGTACCCAAGCACCGGTCCACCCACATACTAAATTATCAAAGTACCGAACGTGAATCATATGAGCGTGATGAAAACTAGCTTGACGATATTCCCATGTGTCCTCGAGAGCGCTTTACACCATATAAGAGTTTGTCCAGGCTTGTCCTTTGCTACAAAAAGGATTGGGCCACCTTGCTGCACCTTATTTACTTATGTTACTTGCTGCTCGTTACAATTATCTTATCACAAAACTATCTGTTACCACTTATTTGAGTACTTGCAGAGAATACCTTGCTGAAAACTGCTTATCATTTCCTTCTGCTCCTCGTTGGGTTCGACACTCTTACTTATCGAAAGGACTACGATAGATCCCCTATACTTGTGGGTCATCAAGACTCTTTTCTGGCGCCGTTGCCGGGGAGTGAAACGTCTTTGGTAGGTGGAATTTGGTAAGGAAAACTTTATATAGTGTGCTGAAATTTACTGTCACTTGTTACTATGGAAAGTAATCCTCTGAGGGGCTTGTTCGGGGTATCTTCACCCCGACCAGTAGAGCAAAGAGTTGCTCCTCAACCTACTGAACCTACTGAAAATGAAAATGCTTGCTTTGAAATTCCTTTTGGTATGGTAGAAAAACTACTAGCTAATCCTTTTTTAGGAGATGGAACAAAACATCCTGATGAACATCTAATATATGTGGATGAAGTTTGTGGATTATTTAAGCTTACAGGTGTACCCGGAGATGTTGTTAAGAAGAAGGTCTTCCCTTTATCTTTGAGGGGAGATGCATCGACATGGTATAGGCCATGTGACGATATGGAGTCTTGGAACTACAAACGATTGAAGTTGGAATTTCATCAAAAGTTTTATCCTATGCATCTTGTTCATCGTGATCGCAATTATATATATAATTTTTGGCCTCGCGAAGGAGAAAGCATCGCTCAAGCTTGGGGGAGGCTTAAACCAATGTTATATTCATGCCCCAATCATGAGCTCTCAAGAGAAATGATTATTCAAAAAAATTATGCTCGGCTTTCTGATAATAATCGCACCATGCTCAATACTTCTTGTGCTGGCTCTTTTATGATGAAGACTATTGAATTCAAATGGGATTTATTGGAAATAATTAAATGCAACTCCGAAGATTGGGACCTCGACAATGGTAAGGAGTCAGGTATGACACCTAGTTTTGATTGTGTTAAATCTTTTATGGATACCGATATTTTTCGTAAATTTAGCACTAAATATGGACTTGACTCTGAGATAGTAGCTTCTTTCTGTGAATCTTTTGCTGCTTATGTTGATCTCCCCAAGGAGAAGTGGTTTAAATATCATCCTCCCATAGAAGTAAAAGTAGTTGCACCTATTAAAGTTGAATAAAAGTACTTATAATGATCCTATTGTTCCTACTTATGTTGAGAAACCACCTTTCCCTGTTAGGATAAAGGATCATGCTAAAGCTTCAACTATGGTTCGTAAAAGCAATATTAAAACATATACACCTCCTGAGCAAGTTAAAGTTGAACCTAATATTGCTATTGTTAAAGATCTCTTGTTTGATAATATAGATGGGCATGTTATTTATTTCTGTGATGAAACTGCTAGAATTGCTAAACCCCGTGATACAGATAATACAAGACCTGTGGTAGGTATGCCTGTTATTTCTGTTAAAATAGGAGATCATTGTTATCATGGCTTATGTGATATGGGGGCTAGTGCTAGTGCAATACCTATTGACTTATTCAACAAAATTATGCATGGCATTGCACCTATTGAGTTAGAAGATATTGATGTCACAATTAAACTTGCTAATAGAGATACTATTTCACCAATGGGAATTGTTAGAGATGTTGAAGTCTTGTGTGGGAAAACTAAATATCATGCTAATTTTCTTGTTCTTGGTTCCCCACAAGATAGCTTCTGTCCCATTATATTTGGTTGACCCTTCTTAAATACTTTTAATGCTACCATAGATTGTAAAAGAGATGTTGTTACTGTCGGTTTAGATGATATGACTCATGAATTTAATTTTTCTAAATTTTGTAGACAACATCGTGAAGAAGAATTACCTAGTAAAGATGAAATTATTGGTTTTGCCTCTATTGCTGTACCTCCTAGTGATCCTTTAGAACAATATTTGCTAGACCATGAAAATGATATGTTATGAATGAAAGAAGGGAATTAGATGAAGTATTCTTTAAACATGAACCTATTCTGAAACATAATTTACCTGTTTCAATCCTAGGAGATCCTCCTCCACCAAAGGGTGATCCCGTGTTTGAGCTTAAACCATTACCGGATACTCTTAAATATGCTTATCTTGATGAGAAAAAGATATATCCTGTTATTATTAGTGCTAACCTTTCAAAACATGAAGAAGAGAGATTATTGAAAATTCTGAAGAAGCACCGTGCTGCTATTGGGTATACTCTTGATGATCTTAAGGGCATTAGTCCCACTCTATGCCAACATAAAATTAATTTGGAAGAAGATGCTAAACCAGTTCGTGATCATCAACGCCGGCTGAATCCTAAAATGAAAGAAGTGGTAAGAAAGGAGATACTAAAGCTCCTTGAGGCAGGTATAATTTATCCCGTTGCTGATAGTCAGTGGGTAAGCCCTGTCCATTGTGTCCCTAAAAAAGGAGGTATTACTGTTGTTCCTAATGATAAAGATGAATTGATTCCTCAAAGAATTATTACTGGGTATAGGATGGTAATTAATTTCCGCAAATTAAATAAGGCTACTAAAAAAGATCATTACCCCTTACCTTTTATCGATCAAATGCTAGAAAAATTATCCAAACATACATATTTTTGCTTTCTAGATGGTTATTCTGGTTTCTCTCAAATACATGTGTCAGCCAAAGATCAATCAAAGACTACTTTTACATGCCCTTTTGGTACTTTTGCTTATAGACGTATGCCTTTTGGTTTATGTAATGCACCTGCTACCTTTCAAAGATGCATGATGACTATATTCTCTGACTTTTATGAAAAGATTTGTGAGGTTTTCATGGATGAATTTTTCGTCTATGGATCTTCTTTTGATGATTGTTTGAGCAACCTTGATCGAGTTTTGCAGAGATGTGAAGAAACTAATCTTGTCCTGAATTGGGAAAAGTGCCACTTTATGGTTAATGAAGGTATTGTCTTGGGGCATAAAGTTTCTGAAAGAGGGATTGAAGTTGATAAAGCCAACATTGATGCTATTGAAAAGATGCCATGTCCCAAGGATATCAAAGGTATAAGAAGTTTCCTTGGTCATGCCGGGTTTTATAGGAGGTTCATTAAGGACTTCTCGAAAATTTCTCGGCCCCTGACTAATTTATTACAAAAAGATATACCATTTGTCTTCGATGATTATTGTGTAGAAGCATTTGAAATACTTAAGAAAGCATTGATCTCTGCACCTATTGTTCAGCCACCTGATTGGAATTTACCCTTTGAGATTATGTGTGATGCTAGTGATTATGTTGTAGGTGTTGTTCTAGGACAAAGAGTTGATAAGAAACTAAGTGTTATTCAATATGCTAGTAAAACTCTAGACAATGCTCAAAGAAATTATGCTACTACTGAAAAAGAATTCTTAGCAGTTGTATTTGCTTGTGATAAGTTTAGACCCTATATTGTTGATTCTAAAGTAACTATTCACACTGATCATGTTGCTATTAAATATCTTATGGAAAAGAAAGATGCTAAACCTAGACTTATTAGATGGGTTCTCTTGCTTCAAGAATTTGATTTACATATTGTTGATAGAAAAGGAGCTAAGAACCCCATTGCAGACAACTTGTCTAGGTTAGAAAATGTGCTTGATGACCCACTACCTATTGAAGATAGCTTTCCTGATGAGCAATTAAATGTCATAAATGCTTCTCATACTACTCTATGGTATGCTGATTATGCTAATTACATTTTTGCTAAGTTTATACCAAATAGTTTCACATACCAGCAAAAGAAAAAGTTCTTTTATGATTTGAGGCATTACTTTTGGGATGACCCACATCTTTATAAAGAAGGAGTAGATGGTGTTATTAGACGTTGTGTACCTGAGCATGAATAGGAACAGATCCTACGCAAGTGTCACTCCGAAGCTTATGGTGGGCACCATGCTGGAGATAGAACTGCACATAAGGTACTACAATCTGATTTTTATTGATCTACTCTCTTCAAGGATGCCCGTAAGTTTGTCTTATCTTGTGATGAATGTCAAAGAATTGGTAATATTAGTAGACGTCAAGAAATGCCTATGAATTATTCACTTGTTATTGAACCATTTGATGTTTGGGGCTTTGACTATATGGGACCTTTCCCTTCCTCTAATGGTTATACACATATTTTAGTTGCTGTTGATTACGTTACTAAGTGGGTAGAAGCTATTCTAACTAGTAGTGCTGATCATAACACTTCTATTAAAATGCTTAAAGAAGTTATCTTTCCAAGGTTTGGAGTCCCTAGATATTTAATGACTGATGGTGGTTCACATTTTATTCATGGTGCTTTCCGTAAAATGCTTGCTAAATATGATGTTAATCATAGAATTGCATCTCCTTATCATCCTCAGTCTAGTGGTCAAATAGAATTGAGTAATAGAGAACTCAAATTAATTTTGCAAAAGACTTTTAATAGGTCTAGAAAGAATTGGTCCAAGAAACTTGATGATGCATTATGGGCCTATAGAACTGCATATAAAAATCCTATGGGTATGTCTCCGTATAAAATGTTCTATGGAAAAGCATGTCACTTACCTCTCGAACTAGAACACAAGGCTTATTGGGCTATTAACGAACTAAATTATGATTTTAAACTTGCCGGTGAGAAGAGGTTATTTGATATTAACTCACTTGATGAATGGAGAACCCAAGCCTACGAAAATGCCAAGTTGTTTAAAGAAAAGTTAAAAGGTGGCATGATAAAAGAATACAAAAGCATGAGTTTAATGTAGGTGATTATGTATTGCTATACAACTCTCGTTTAAGATTTTTTGCAGGAAAACTTCTTTCTAAATGGGAAGGTCCCTACGTTATCGAGGAGGTCTACCGTTCTGGTGCCATAAAAATCAACAACTTCGAAGGCACAAATCCGAAGGTGGTAAATGGTCAAAGAATCAAACATTATATCTCAGGTAATCCCATAAATGTTGAAACCAATATTATTGAAACCGTAACCTCGGAGGAATACATAAGGGACACTTTCCGGAACGCTTTAGACTCCGAAAAGGAATAGGTATGTGGTACGGTAAGTAAACCGACTCCAAAACAGCTTTTAAGGCAATATTTCTCCGTTTTGGAATATTTAGAAAAATAGAAAAATAAGTAGCAGTCCGGAAAGGACACGAGGGCTCCACGAGGGTGGAGGGCGCGCCCCTACCTCGTGGGCACCTCGTGTGCTCTCCGGACTCCGTTTTCTTACAGGACACGCATTTTGGTCGGTAAAAATTCATTATATAACCTCCCGGGAGTTTTGATTCACGTATCACGCAAAAATCTCTTGTCTTTGTTTTGAGTTGTTTTTCTGACAGATCTAGATTATCATGACATCTCCAAGTGCGCCCAAGGACAAGTTCTTCGAGAAGGTCATCAACCCTTACCTAGCGGAGGTGCAGCGACATCCTCAAACCATTGAGATGCGTGATGGGTTGCTGCACATCCATGATGCTGAGGGACCAAAGGGGACCGGAGGCGTGGAGGCGAGGCTCGAAGCAATGGAGCAACAAGTTTTCAAGTTTTAGGGGATGGTGGAGCGTGGACTCAACTCCAACTACATGATGATCGCAGAGTTCACCAACAAACACAAGCTGGATGCCGACAACATCGGGGAGACAATCTTCAAGCTTCACGAGAAAATTGAGCACCTCCAATCTCAAATCTATGACCTGCAAAACCAAAACTATGAGTATGAATATAGATTCAAAAGGATGAGTTTGGCTGCAGATTTGAGGACCCCGGAGACTCGGTCATCCTTCTATGATGGTGAGCCTATGCCTTGGAAGAAGGACGATAAGCCTACGCCATCAACAACTCCACCTTCTTCACCAACAAAGAAGAATTGAGTATCTGGTATGGGCACTCCACTTGGCAACTGCCAAGCTTGGGGGAGTGCCCCGGTATCATATCACCATCACTTTTATCCTTACCGTTTTTCTTAGTTCGATCCTTTTGGTAATATTTTGATCTAGTGGAATAAAAGTTCTTAGTATGATCTACTTGTGAGTTTTGCTTTATTATCCTTCTATGTAATCGAGTCCGTGAGCTATATAATAAAGATTAGTGTTGAGTCAAGGGCTTGATTATTTTGCCATGATCCTAAGTGAATAAAGGAAAAGAGAAAGAAATAAAAAGAAACAAAGAGATCATGTGACTCTTATGGAGAGTAATGAGCTCACATAGAAAGAGTATGATGAATAAAAGTTATTGAGGGTTGACAAACATAGTTTTGGTCATCGTTGCAATTAATAGGAAGTAATAAAGAAAGAGAGGTCTTCACATATAAATATACTATCTTGGACATCTTTTATGATTGTGAGCACTCATTAAAATATGACATGCTAAAGAGTTGACGTTGGACAAGGAAGATAACATAATGGGTTATGTTTTCTTACATCTGAGATAAATTATATTGTCTTGGATCCTTCAACATGTTGAGCTTGCCTTTCTCCCTCATGCTAGCCAAATTCATTGCACCAAGTAGAGATACTACTTGTGCTTCCAAATACCCTTAAACCAGTTTTGCCATGAGAGTCCACCATATCTACCTATGGATTGAGTAAGATCCATCAAGTAAGTTGTCATCGGTGCAAGCAATAAAAATTGCTCTCTAAATATGTATGATTGATTGGTGTGGTAGAAATAAGCTTTATACGATCGTGTGATATGGAAGTAATAAAAGTGACATACTGCATAATAAAGGTCCATATCACAAGTGGCAATATAAAGTGATGTTCTTTCACATTAGGATTTTGTGCATCCAACCATAAAAGCGCATGACAACCTCTGCTTCCCTCTGCGAAGGGCCTATCTTTTATTTTTAACTCCTATACTGCAAAAGAGTCATGGTGATCATCACCCTTCCTTTTTACATTTTATCCTTTGGCAAGCACAATATGTTGGAAAGATCCCGGTATATATGGCTAATTGGATGTGGGTTTTCCTGAACTATTACTGTTGACATTACCCTTGAGGTAAAACGTTGGGAGGCAAAACTATAAGCCCCTATCTTCCTATGTGTCTGATTAAAACTCCATACCCATAAGTATTGCGTGAGTGTTAGCAATTGTGAAAGACTATATGATAGTTGAGTATGTGGACTTGCGGAAAAGCTCTTGTACATTGACTCTTTCCTATGTTATGATAAATTGCAATTGCTTCAATGACTGAGATTATAGTTTGTTAGTTTTCAATGAAGTTTACATTCATACTTGATGTTGTGATTGAATTATTACTCTAGCATAAGATATCATATGACAAGAATTATATAAGTTGCTGCTCTAAGAATAATCATGATGCCCTCATGTAACACCCCGGATGTAACTTACCCAATATGTACTCCAACTCTTGTCGTCTCCGGCCTTAAGTTATTTTATTTTCTCGGGTTCGGGTTTTTGTCTCCATGTGTTGTTGTCGTTGTCATGCATCTCATATCATGTCATCATGTGCATTGCATTTGCATACGTGTTCATCTCATGCATTCGAGCATTTTCCCCGTTGTCTGTTTTGCATTCTGGCGCTTCGTTCTCCTCCGGTGGTCATTTCTACCTTTCTTTCGTGTGTGGGGATTAATGTCACATCCTAGTTAGCCATGCATTAGAGTGTTGCATCATGTTTACTTTTTCATCAGAAACTTGAAATGGGGATGACAGAACCCCCAGTCCCCTCTGAAACCAACTAGGGTTACTAAAATAATTTTCAATGAACCTGAAATGCCCTTCTAAAATGCCCATCATTTTTGTCTTGGTTCAGAACCTCTGCCAAAAGTGGTGCACATTTTCCTAGGCCATCCTAGGGTTTTTGAATTAAATCATAAATATTTGAATTTGGGCATTTAAAATTATATAAAATATTTAAATGCTCAAATATCTCCAAACTAAAATGTTTCATGTTGGAAATAATCCAACTATGGGCTAGGAATAGTTTGGTGATTTTTGAAGTTGCCTAGGTATTTTATTAAATTCAACAAAGTTGCAGATATATTAAATAAAAACAGAAACAGAAAAAAAGGGGAAAACTTACCTGGCGCCACCGCAGGCCCACCAGCCAGCCCACCTGGCCGGCCCAGCCCGGCCACCGCTCCAGCGAGCTGCTTGGCTCGCCAGGCAGGCAGCCAAGGTGCTCGGCGGCGGCACCGCAGCTCGCCACGCAGCTGCACGCCGCCCTGCCTCCCCCTCTCGCTGCCCTGATGGCCTGGACGAGCTCCACGTCGCGCCCCGACCCTCCTGGACACCTCCATTCGCCCCCAGTTCCTCTCCCTCGCGCTCCCACGCCATGGCCGACGCCACCGTCGCCGCACCTCCGCCGTAGCCGTGCTCCCCTTCGTCTCCACGCCGCGCCACCGTGTCCAGAAGCTCCGCCGTCCTCCACTTCTTCGAGTTAGTCGAGCCCCGAGCGCTCGCGTGCCCCGAAGCCGCCGCACCAACCTCGCCCGAACCGCCATCGCCGGAGATCCCCTTCGCCGTCGCCGCCGCAGCAGCTCGTCCCCGACCACGCCGTCCTCTCCATCAAGACCGCAGTGAGCTGGGCTAACTTCCCCTTCCTCTCTTTCTCTCTCTCGTGCACCACAGCGAGCACACCAAGCTCACCCGCACGCGCCGTCGTGGACCTCGTCGCCGACGTGCTTCCGGCCACACTCCGGCCACAAGATGGTGTCCATCTTACTCACCGAGTCCCACAACACCTAGCTAGCCACTCCACGAGCCTCACCGACCCCTCTAGCGCCAAGTTCATCTTCGACCGAACCCCGGTGGCCGCCAAAGTTGTCGCCGGCGCCAACTCCGGCCACCCCGACCCCAACGGACTCCGCCAAGAGCTGCGGTTTGTCCTCAGCTCCACTCCGGTGGTCTCCGCGGCCCATTTGGTGGCCGAAATGGCCAAAACCACTCCCGCCGCCGCGTCGGGCTCGCCGGCGGCTAAACGCCAGCGTCGCTGGCTTTGACTTTGACCACGGGTGGGCCCTGGTTGACTCCCCTGAGTCAATGACAGGTGGGGCCCAGCCCTGTTAATTATACAGGATTAGTTTTAACTAAATCTTAATTAAAATAACCACCCTGACATGCGGGACCCACTGTCAGGTTTGACCCAGACCTGTTCCGTTGACCTGCTGACGTCACACTGACGTCAGGCTGACGCAGTAATTGATTTTCTGGATTTAATTTAAATCAGGAAATTCCAGAATATTATTTAAACTTCAAAAATTCATAACTTTTATTCTATAACTCCAAATTGGACAAATTATATATGAAAAATGATCAGAAAAATCCAATCTATCCATCTGTACTATTTTCATGCATGATCAAACAAGTTAAATTGATGTTTTAAGCAGAACAAGGAAAAGCACTTTAAAAGGCCATATTTGAATTTGAAATTTGAATCCTTGATTCAAATTTGCTCAAACCCTTCTGGTTTTAGTTGCATTAGCCCAACACACTCATATTGCCATGTTTCATGCATGCATCATATTGTTGCACATTGTTTGGTGATGGTTGTGTATCGGTGTCCTTTGCGACAGGTTCTGCCTCCGAGGAGTACCGTGATTACCCTAACGAAGAACCGTATCAGTGCATCGAACCATCAGGCAAGCAACCAACCATTTGATCATATCGATACAATCCCATGTTCTCGCTCCTGCTCTCTTTTACTGCATTAAGACAACGCGATTCAAACTGCTGTGTGCTACGGTAGTTGAACCCATTTCCTCTGCATGACCTGTCATTGCCACAGTAACTAGATGAAACCCACTAGCATGTGTAGGAGTTGATTGAGCCCTATGTATGTGTTGTTCCTACCTTGCTATGCCTGCTATGCTTAGAGTCGTGTCAGGTCTGGTTCATCTGGGTGATGGGCTAGAGTGAAATGATTATGCCGGTAATGAGAGTGGTGTGGTGAACACGATTTGGTAAAGGTATCGATGAGAGGCCATGTAGGAGTACATGGTGGGTTGTTTCATTGAAGCCGACCTTAAGCACTGAGATCTGTATGCGTGATTTAAGATACAGCTACTACCATGCATTGGGCCCTAAAATATGACCCCGCTCGACTTCTTAATCACCCTAGCTCTCTGTCCAGGAGTTGCAAGTAGTTTCTGGTGTTTGTAGCCTACTGGAGGCCGTGGACAACGCTGACCGTAGGGGTGGGCTGTGATGCGGTAGGTACGTGGCACGGTGTACCGAATACCCGTTAGGTATCTCGGGAACCCTGTTCACATCGTTCGGGGCCGTATGGGAAACCTCGGCCGGACTCCCTGCGGATGGAACCTGAATAGGCGATAAACCTGGACTAGAGGCTTAAGTGTTTAGGTAGGTCGTGGTCTACACCCACGTCGGCTTTCGCTTGAAGTCTGCCGAGCACATGTCGTGTGCAGACGCTAAGTGGTGGAAACATGTATGAAGAAGTACACCCCTGCAGGGTTATCATAATCTATTCGAATAGCCGCGTCCGCGGTAAAGGACTACTTGGTTGCCTATACAGTTCATAGACAAGTAAATGGAAACTACTAAAAGCCTCAAGATAAGTGTGAGTGCCGAGGTTGGCTCTTCCGTAGGAAGACGGAGGTGGATCCTCGGTAGTGTATTGAAGTGGTGAGTAGTGGACTCGTGTGCGCAAAACCATTTCAAGTTGGAGTATCGTAGGATAGTCTAGCCAAGAGTCAAAGCTGGCTTGCTGCAATAACTCCACCAACCCTTCTTGATAATATGCATGTATGTAGGATCTGATGTAAGTCTTGCTGAGTACCTTTGTACTCATGTTGCTATAATTTACATTTTTACAGAAGACGCTGCAACCCCTTCTGATGGGTTCTATGTAGACGTTGACATCAACGAGTAGGCTAAAGACCCAGGTGGTGACCCTGAGCTTGTGAGGGACCACGTAGTATAGCTAGGCTTTCCAAGCCTCTTTTATTTTACTAGTTGTCTGTACTCAGACAAGTTACTTCCGCTGCTGGTTTGTATGACTGTATGACTTGTATGTTGGGTCGTGAGACCCGTACCTTTGTGTATGTTATGTATGGCTCCCTGAGCCTTAAATAAAGTACTTGTGTCGTAGAGTCATGTTGTGATGCTTCGTTGTATTTGCACATATCGAGCATATTGTGTGTATGATTGAAATGCTTGGTATGTGTGGGATCTGACTATCTAGTTGTTTATCTTCAGTAGCCTCTCTTACCGGGAAATGTCTCCTAGTGTTACCGCTGAGCCATGGTAGCTTGCTACTGCTCTGGAACACTTAGGCTGGCCGGCATGTGTCCTTCTTCGTTCCTGTGTCTGTCCCTTCGGGGAAATGTCACGCTATGAGTACCGGAGTCCTGTTAGCCCGCTACAGCCCGGTTTACCGGAGTCCTGCTAGCCCAGTGCTACAGCCCGGACCCACTTGCTGATGACCGACACGTTTGAAGCTGGGTCATGGATGCCTGTCCCTGTAAGTCTGTGCCACTTTGGGTTTACGACTAGTCATGTCAGCCCGGACTCCTTATCATATGGATGCTAGCGACACTATCATATACGTGAGCCAAAAGGCGCAAACGGTCCCGGGCAAAGGTAAGGCGACACCTGTGGGGATACCGTGCGTGAGGCCGCAAAGTGATATGAGGTGTTACCGGCTAGATCGATGTGACATTGAGTCGGGGTCCTGACAGCGTTGGCATCAGAGCCGGACTGCCTGTAGGTTCTCCAAGCCAAACTGGTCGATGTTGAGTCTAGAAATTCTTTAGTTATATGTAGGGGAATTGTTTGTGGGTTGGAACGTAAGGCTCTTTTTACTCCTTTATCTTATGACATTCTGATCTGAGTCAGTCCATTCTTCCACCGGGGGATAAGGAATTAGGATCTGTTCTCTCTATCAGGATCACGTGTTACTAATCAGTAGTACCTTATAAGTTTGATGGATACAAGCCTAGTTCAGTTCTACTACCACATTATGTTGTTAGAATGGATTCAGAACTTTGTTATGATGATGATGAGTGTGTATGTAATCCTTTGTCAAATGTCTCAAAATCCTTCTTGAGCATTTACAGCTGTTATGCTGCCGAAATTTTGCTAGAAATTCTAATGCCTTTGCATTATGATTGTGCTTTCAGATGGCCACTCGCGACCTTAATCAAGTGGTTCGCCTGACTCGATGCCTAGATGTACCCGGCCATACTGCCAAGTTGGTCAGGGTAATGACTGAGGCTGGATACCGCTGGTATCCTGAGTACACGGTCGAAGAGCAATTCCGAGACTTTAATCAAAGCCAGTATCTCTGCACTGTCAGGATATTTCCATCCTATCCTGGATCCACCGAGCCCCTTCACTGCTCCTATGGACTCGGGGTTACTATTGAGATGGCTGTGCAGGACGCCGCCTACTCTATGATGACCATTATGCGAGTCAGATCTGGACTATTTCGGGACTCTGATTTCCGGTATATGCCAGGATCACTTCCGGGAGCACAAGGGTATCTCCAGGCTATCTATGCTGACCCCACTCAGGAGGATTCACGGACTCGCACCACTGCTGAGATGCTCGAGGATAAGGACCGTGAAAATCGGGCCTTGAGGTTAGAGCTCTTCAATACCCGTGCTGACCACTAGGCCACTTTGACTCGGTTCGCACCGGCGGTGCAAGCTGGATATTCAGATATGCGCGATCTCTATCCTGTGAGATCTGCTCTGCCAGACGTGATGGTTTGGCGTGATGTAGGAGGCATCACCCCACCTCGCGGTCCCCGCAGGCCACCGTCTGTTGGTCCAAGACCTCATCCTAGCCCCTATGGTCCACAAGCTCCGCGAGATCGTCTGTTCCCGGATGATCATGTTGAGCTTCCAGGCTATGGAGGTGACTTCTACGAGGACTACTACGGATTGGTCTGAGTTAGCGGTAGTATCACTAGTTCGCACTAGCTGTGTCTTCTATCGTCCCGCGTGACTCGTGGGATATGATCTAGCTTGTACTCTTTCCGGAGGTGTAGAAAAATAATGTGTAGGAGCTTGGGATGCCTCCGATGAGATGTAATCCTCTTTTCACCGTAATAGTACTTGTTTGGTCTTGTACTAAACCCTGTATGGTGTGTATGACGATGGAATAAAGAAGCAGTTTCTGTATCTACCATGTCATACGGATGATCATCTTGCATTCCGAGTTATTCCTTACATTTTGTATCCTATGTTGGAATTTTATCATCCTGACAAATCGTTGTCTTGTTTACCTAGGATGGTCAACACGCGCGCTAACCCTGCTTCTCAAGAGCAGGCCGAAGGCAGTGAAGTCAGGGATGCAAATCTGCCTCATCCTCCTTCACTAGCCGAGGTTATGATGGAAGCTGAGAGAAACAAGTGGGAGACCAACCGTTTGTTGGAGCGTATTGAATAGAACACAGCACACCATCAGAGGACTAACGTGGTGTCACTCAGTGATTTTATCAAATTACATCCACCCACGTTCCACCACTCCGTCGAGCCTCTCGACGCTGATGACTGGCTTCGCAGTATCGCTCACAAACTGCGTTCTGCGCTGGTAGCGGAGGCTGACAAGGTCACCTTTGCTGCATATCATCTTGAAGGCCCCGCCAGTCTATGGTGGGAGAATTATGGAGCTATGCGCCCGGCGGGCCATGTCACTACTTGGGCTGAGTTCAGTGAGGCTTTCCGTGAACATCACATTCCGGAGGGTCTCATGGACCGTAAACGTGAAGAATTTTGCAGTTTCACCCAAGGCCGACTTTCTGTGGATGCTTACAGCAGGGAGTTTGGTAATCTCGCACGATATGCAACTGAGGAAGTGTCTACTGATGCCAAGAAGCAAGCAAGGTTCCGTAAGGGACTTAGTCCTGAGCTTCGTCGTGACCTCCGTCTGCATGAGTGCACATCTTTTCAGAAACTTGTCAACAAAGCCATCAGTGCTGAAACTGGTCAGACTGACTATGACGCAACACGCAAGCATGGCCGTGATATGGGTTCCTCATCCGGTGCTGGTCCTCAGAAGCGCCGCGTGTGGGTACCCAACACCGCCCTGCCACCCAGGTTCACACCGAGGCCATCCTTCCAGGCGCCTCGCCCCGTTCAACAGTCTGCACCGGCCAAGCCCTATGGGGGTCCAACCAACAATGTTCCTCCACGTACCAGCTCCGTGACTTGTTTCAAGTGTGGGGAATCTGGTCACTATATGCGTGAGTGCCCCCAGACCAACCCCAACCAGTCTGCTAAAGCTGTTGGCCGTGGCAAGCCGACAGGAAAAATATTCCACGCCAAGCCGGTCACCGCTTCACGTGGCCATGTCAACTGTATCTCTGCCGAAGAAGCTCAAGAGGATCCCAACGTCGTTCTCGGTACGCTTCTTATTAATTGCCACCCGGCATCTGTTATTTTCGATACAGGAGCCTCTCATTCTTTTATATCTGAAAACTATGCTCGGTTGCATAACGTCGCATTCGGTGATATGCCAGCCTCTATGGTAATTCAAACTCCGGGATCCAAATGGCAAACTTCTAGAGTAAGCCATGGAAATGAAATCCAAGTCGACAGACTTGTTTTCCTCGCGTCTTTGATAGCCCTTAAATCTTCAGATATTAATATCATTTTGGGTATGGACTGGATGTCAGCTCATCAAGCCAAAATTGATTGCTTCTCTAGGACTGTTCAACTCACCCATCCTTCGGGGAAGATAGTCAATGTCTTGACCCGAATAGCCAAGCGACAATTATATTCTCTTAACGCCAGCCCTTGCCAGACCTTGAGGACGTGCCGGTAGTCTGTGACTTCCCGGATGTCTTTCCAGAGGAATTGCCAGGTGTTCCACCTGGCAGGGATGTTGAGTTCGTAATAGACCTCATTCCAGGAACCGTTCCGATTGCTAGAAGACCTTATAAGATGGCACCCTTAGAACTAGCCGAGCTTAAGAAACAACTCGATGAGTCCTTGAAAAAGGGTTTCATCCGACCTAGCTCCTCTCCGTGGGCTTGCCCCGTCCTATTCGTCAAGAAGAAGGATGGTACGGACCGGATGGTTGTAGATTACCGACCTGTCAATTTGGTCACAATCAAGAACAAATATCCGCTTCCCAGGATCAACGACCTGTACGATCAGCTCGCTGGATCCTCAGTCTTCTCCAAGATGGATTTGAGGTTGGGCTACCATCAAATCAAAATCAGAAATGGGGACATTCCTAAAACGGCCTTTGTTACTCGTTATGGCCAATACGAGTACACCGTCATGTCCTTCGGTTTAACCAACGCTCCAGCCACCTTTTCTCGGTTAATGAACTCAATCTTCATGGAGTATTTGGATAAATTCGTCGTGGTTTACCTCGATGATATACTCATCTACTCCAAGAACGAGGAAGAACATGCCGAACATCTAAGGCTAGTGTTGCAGAAACTTCGAGAGCATCGCCTTTATGCCAAATTTTCTAAATGTGAATTCTGGTTGTCAGAAGTGACCTATCTGGGTCATGTAATATCTGGTAAAGGTATTGCTGTTAACCCTGAGCGAGTTCAAGCCGTCCTTAATTGGACTCCACCTGAATCGGTCAAGCAAGTTCGGAGTTTTCTAGGCTTAGCGAGCTATTGCCGTCGCTTTGTCGAAAACTTCTCCAAAGTTGCTAAACCTTTAACCGAACTCCTCAAGAAAGATAAAAAGTTTGAATGGACTCCACAATGTGAGCACAGCTTTCAGGAACTGAAAAGACGCCTGACTTCTGCTCCCGTACTGGTACCGCCAGACTTCTCCAAAGACTTTGTTATCTACTGCGACGCCTCGCGACAAGGACTAGGTTGCATCCTTATGCAAGATCGACATGTAATTGCCTACGCTTCACGGCAATTGCACCCACATGAGGAGAATTATCCTACTCATGATCTAGAGCTTGCAGCCGTAGTCTATGCACTTAAGACCTGGCGGCATTACCTCCTCGGTAACCGTTGCGAAATATTCACTGATCACCAAAGTCTGAAGTACATTTTCACCCAACCGGATCTGAATCTCAGGCAAAGACGTTGGGTTGAGTTGATCACAGACTTCGACTTAGGGATAACCTACACCCCAGGGAAAGCCAACGTCATGGCTGATGCGCTAAGTCGTAAATCTTATTGTAACAACCTGATGTTACAACAAAGTCAACCGCTTATCCATGAGGAATTTCGGAAGCTAAACCTTCACATTGTACCTCAAGGTTTTCTTTCCACCTTGGTAGCAAAACCTACTCTTACGGATCAAATCATCGCTGCCCAAAAGCGAGATAAGGGAATATCTAAAATCAAAGAGAACATTGCTAGCGGAGGTGCTAGTTGTTTCTCCACAAATGATCATGGTGTTGTGTACTTTGAGAACCGTCTAGTGGTTCCCAAGAACCAGCATCTACGGCAGTTGATCCTTAAGGAGGCTCATGAATCTCCTCTCACTATTCATCCCGGTAGTACTAAGATGTATCAGGACCTACGTCAGAGGTTCTGGTGGACTAGGATGAAGAGAGAAATTGCTCAGTATATTGCTAATTGCGACGTCTGTCGTCGTGTAAAAGCAGAGCACCAACGGCCTGCTGGCACCCTTCAACCCTTAGCTATTCCTGAATGGAAATGGGATAAAATTGGTATGGATTTCATTACCGGTTTTCCCAGGACCAAGAGAGGGAATAATGCTATCTTCGTCGTTGTCGATCGTCTTTCCAAAGTAGCCCATTTCCTACCTGTTCGTGAGAGTATAACCGCTAGTCAATTGGCAGACTTATACATCTCCCGAATAGTGTCCCTCCATGGTGTTCCTTTGGAAATTAACTCGGATCGAGGAAGTCTTTTCACCTCTGGATTTTGGGAAAGTTTCCAAAATGCTATGGGAACCCGTCTCTCCTTTAGCACCGCCTTCCACCCTCAGTCGAGTGGTCAAGTGGAACGCGTCAACCAGATTCTAGAAGACATGCTTCGAGCCTCTGTTATCTCATTCGGAATGGACTGGGAGAAGTGTCTTCCATTTGCCGAATTCGCCTACAACAACAGCTATCAATCTAGCTTGGGTAAAGCCCCTTTTGAAGTTCTCTATGGACGACGGTGTCGAACACCCCTTAACTGGTCAGAGACCGGGGAAAGACAATTCTTTGGCCCGGATATGATTCAGGAAGCAGAAGAACAAGTTCGTATCGTTCGTGAAAAGTTGAAAACAGCCCAATCTCGTCAAAAGAGTCAATATGACCGAAAACATAGGACTATGACTTTCGAGGTTGACGAGAAGGCTTATCTTCGGGTCACCCCTCTGAAGGGAACCCATCGTTTCGGTATCAAAGGCAAATTGGCTCCTCGTTACATTGGACCTTTTCGCATTCTCGCCAAACGAGGGGAAGTTGCCTACCAGTTGGAACTACCTCCGCACCTCTCCAGGGTCCACGATGTCTTCCACGTTTCTCAACTCAGGTGTTGCTTCTCGGATCCTATCCGTGGAGTGGACCACGAAACGCTTGATCTCCAAGATAATCTTACATATCGAGAGTACCCCATTCGTATCCTCGATCAGGCCGAACGTACCACTCGACGTCATAATATCAAGTTTCTCAAGGTTCAATGGTCGCACCATTCTGAGGATGAAGCAACTTGGGTAAGGGAGGATCGTCTTCGACTCGAGTATCCCGCCTTCTTCCCGGAGGAACCCAAATCTCGGGACGAGATTCTTTTGAGTGGGGGTGAGTTGTCACATCCTAGTTAGCCATGCATTAGAGTGTTGCATCATGTTTACTTTTTCATCAGAAACTTGAAATGGGGATGAGAGAACCCCCAGTCCCCTCTGAAACCAACTAGGGTTACTAAAATAATTTTCAATGAACCTGAAATGCCCTTCTAAAATGCCCATCATTTTTGTCTTGGTTCAGAACCTCTGCCAAAAGTGGTGCACATTTTCCTAGGCCATCCTAGGGTTTTTGAATTAAATCATAAATATTTGAATTTGGGCATTTAAAATTATATAAAATATTTAAATGCTCAAATATCTCCAAACTAAAATGTTTCATGCTGGAAATAATCCAACTATGGGCTAGGAATAGTTTGGTGATTTTTGAAGTTGCCTAGGTATTTTATTAAATTCAAAAAAGTTGCAGATATATTAAATAAAAACAGAAACAGAAAAAAAGGGGAAAACTTACCTGGCGCCACCGTAGGCCCACCAGCCAGCCCACCTGGCCGGCCCAGCCCGGCCACCGCTCCAGCGAGCTGCTTGGCTCGCCAGGCAGGCAGCCAAGGTGCTCGGCGGCGGCACCGCAGCTCGCCACGCAGCTGCATGCCGCCCTGCCTCCCCCTCTCGCCGCCCTGATGGCCTGGACGAGCTCCACGTCGCGTCCCGACCCTCCTGGACACCTCCATTCGCCCCCAGTTCCTCTCCCTCGCGCTCCCACGCCATGGCCGACGCCACCGTCGCCGCACCTCCGCCGTAGCCGTGCTCCCCTTCGTCTCCACGCCGCGCCACCGTGTCCAGAAGCTCCGCCGTCCTCCACTTCTTCGAGTTAGTCGAGCCCCGAGCGCTCGCGTGCCCCGAAGCCGCCGCACCAACCTCGCCCGAACCGCCATCGCCGGAGATCCCCTTCGCCGTCGCCGCCGCAGCAGCTCGTCCCCGACCACGCCGTCCTCTCCATCAAGACCGCAGTGAGCTGGGCTAACTTCCCCTTCCTCTCTTTCTCTCTCTCGTGCACCACAGCGAGCACACCAAGCTCACCCGCACGCACCGTCGCGGACCTCGTCGCCGACGTGCTTCCGGCCACACTCCGGCCACAAGATGGTGTCCATCTTACTCACCGAGTCCCACAACACCTAGCTAGCCACTCCACGAGCCTCACCGACCCCTCTAGCGCCAAGTTCATCTTCGACCGAACCCCGGTGGCTGCCAAAGTTGTCGCCGGCGCCAACTCCGGCCACCCCGACCCCAACGGACTCCGCCAAGAGCTGCGGTTTGTCCTCAGCTCCACTCCGGTGGTCTCCGCGGCCCATTTGGTGGCCGAAATGGCCAAAACCACTCCCGCCGCCGCGTCGGGCTCGCCGGCGGCTAAACGCCGGCGTCGCTGGCTTTGACTTTGACCACGGGTGGGCCCTGGTTGACTCCCCTGAGTCAATGACAGGTGGGGCCCAGCCCTGTTAATTATACAGGATTAGTTTTAACTAAATCTTAATTAAAATAACCACCCTGACATGCGGGACCCACTGTCAGGTTTGACCCAGACCTGTTCCGTTGACCTGCTGACGTCACACTGACGTCAGGCTGACGCAGTAATTGATTTTCTGGATTTAATTTAAATCAGGAAATTCCAGAATATTATTTAAACTTCAAAAATTCATAACTTTTATTCTATAACTCCAAATTGGACAAATTATATATGAAAAATGATCAGAAAAATCCAATCTATCCATCTGTACTATTTTCATGCATGATCAAACAAGTTAAATTGATGTTTTAAGCAGAACAAGGAAAAGCACTTTAAAAGGCCATATTTGAATTTGAAATTTGAATCCTTGATTCAAATTTGCTCAAACCCTTCTGGTTTTAGTTGCATTAGCCCAACACACTCATATTGCCATGTTTCATGCATGCATCATATTGTTGCACATTGTTTGGTGATGGTTGTGTATCGGTGTCCTTTGCGACAGGTTCTGCCTCCGAGGAGTACCGTGATTACCCTAACGAAGAACCGTATCAGTGCATCGAACCATCAGGCAAGCAACCAACCATTTGATCATATCGATACAATCCCATGTTCTCGCTCCTGCTCTCTTTTACTGCATTAAGACAACGCGTTTCAAACTGCTGTGTGCTACGATAGTTGAACCCATTTCCTCTGCATGACCTGTCATTGCCACAGTAACTAGATGAAACCCACTAGCATGTGTAGGAGTTGCTTGAGCCATATGTATGTGTTGTTCCTACCTTGCTATGCCTGCTATGCTTAGAGTCGTGTCAGGTCTGGTTCATCTGGGTGATGGGCTGGAGTGAAATGATTATGTCGGTAATGAGAGTGGTGTGGTGAACACGATTTGGTAAAGGTATCGATGAAAGGCCATGTAGGAGTACATGGTGGGTTGTTTCATTGAAGCTGACCTTAAGCACTGAGATCTGTATGCGTGATTTAAGATACAGCTACTACCATGCATTGGGCCCTGAAATATGACCCCGCTCGACTTCTTATTCACCCTAGCTCTCTGTCCAGGAGTTGCAAGTAGTTTCTGGTGTTTGTAGCCTACTGGAGGCCGTGGACAGCGCTGACCGTAGGGGTGGGCTGTGATGCGGTAGGTACGTGGCACGGTGTACCGAATACCCGTTAGGTATCTCGGGAACCCTGTTCACATCGTTCGGGGCCGTATGGGAAACCTCGGCCGGACTCCCTGCGGATGGAACCTGAATAGGCGATAAACCTGGACTGGAGGCTTAAGTGTTTAGGTAGGTCGTGGTCTACACCCACGTCGGCTTTCGCTTGAAGTCTGCCGAGCACATGTCGTGTGCAGACGCTAAGTGGTGGAAACATGTATGAAGAAGTACACCCCTGCAGGGTTATCATAATCTATTCGAATAGCCGCGTCCGCGGTAAAGGACTACTTGGTTGCCTATACAGTTCATAGACAAGTAAATGGAAACTACTAAAAGCCTCAAGATAAGTGTGAGTGCCGAGGTTGGCTCTTCCGTAGGAAGACGGAGGTGGATCCTCGGTAGTGTATTGAATTGGTGAGTAGTGGACTCGTGTGCGCAAAACCATTTCAAGTTGGAGTATCGTAGGATAGTCTAGCCAAGAGTCAAAGCTAGCTTGCTGCAATAACTCCACCAACCCTTCTTGATAATATGCATGTATGTAGGATCTGATGTAAGTCTTGCTGAGTACCTTTGTACTCATGTTGCTATAATTTACATTTTTACAGAAGACGCTGCAACCCCTTCTGATGGGTTCTATGTAGACGTTGACATCAACGAGTAGGCTAAAGACCCAGGTGGTGACCCTGAGCTTGTGAAGGACCACGTAGTATAGCTAGGCTTTCCAAGCCTCTTTTATTTTACTAGTTGTCTGTACTCAGACAAGTTACTTCCGCTGCTGGTTTGTATGACTGTATGACTTGTATGTTGGGTCGTGAGACCCGTACCTTTGTGTATGTTATGTATGGCTCCCTGAGCCTTAAATAAAGTACTTGTGTCGTAGAGTCATGTTGTGATGCTTCGTTGTATTTGCACATATCGAGCATATTGTGTGTATGATTGAAATGCTTGGTATGTGTGGGATCTGACTATCTAGTTGTTCATCTTCAGTAGCCTCTCTTACCGGGAAATGTCTCCTAGTGTTACCGCTGAGCCATGGTAGCTTGCTACTGCTCTGGAACACTTAGGCTGGCCGGCATGTGTCCTTCTTCGTTCCTGTGTCTGTCCCTTCGGGGAAATGTCACGCTATGAGTACCGGAGTCCTGTTAGCCCGCTACAGCCCGGTTTACCGGAGTCCTGCTAGCCCAGTGCTACAGCCCGGACCCACTTGCTGATGACCGACACGTTCGAAGCTGGGTCATGGATGCCTGTCCCTGTAAGTCTGTGCCACTTTGGGTTTACGACTAGTCATGTCAGCCCGGACTCCTTATCATATGGATGCTAGCGACACTATCATATACGTGAGCCAAAAGGCGCAAACGGTCCCGGGCAAAGGTAAGGCGACACCCGTGGGGATACCGTGCGTGAGGCCGCAAAGTGATATGAGGTGTTACCGGCTAGATCGATGTGACATTGAGTCGGGGTCCTGACAATTAAACATTTCTGGTTTGGACCGAGACTTGCCAAGCGGCCTTGTTTTACTACCGGTAGACCGCCTGTCAAGTTTCGTACCATTTGGACTTCGTTTGATACTCCAACGGTTAACCGAGGGACCGAAAAGGCCTCGTGTGTGTTGCAGCCCAACACCCCTCCAAGTTGGCCCAAAACCCACCAAAACCCTCTCCATCATCTAGAGCGTTCGATCACGATCGCGTGGCCGAAAACCACACCTCATTTGGACTCTCCTAGCTCCCTCTATGCCTATATAAAGACCCCCTCCGAAAAGTCTCGTTCCCCTCTCCTCAAACCCTAAAAATCCCCGTCGCCGCCGGACATGTCCGTGTCCTAGTAGACGAAATTATGCCGCCGCGCCCGGCCTGTCAGGGAGCGCCACGTGTCCCGCCGGGGGCTCCCGCCGTGCCGGCCCGCTCAGCCCAGGGAGGGCCCCCGCAAGCCCGCGCCTGCCGCCGCCCTCCTACCTCGTCGCGCCGCCCGGGGCTTCTTCTCCCCGCGCTCCGGCGGCCGAGCCACCTCGCCGCCCTTCGACGCCGGCCGCCGCCGCCTCGCCAGGTCGCCGCGCCGCCCGGCCGCCGTGCCGCCTCCGCAGCGCCACCCCACTCCGACGCCCTTCGTCCTCTCCTCGCCGGCGCCAAGTTCAGCTCCGGCCGGATCCGGCGACACCAACTCCGGCGCCCTCGGGAACATCTCCGGCGATCTCCTTGGTTCGCGGACCGATCCGATCTGGAACCGGACAAACCCTAGATCCGTTCTCGGTTGACTTTTCCCTCTCTCCCCTAATTATTTTGCCATGTTCGTCATGCTATAACTTTGCATCTGTAGCTTCGTTTTTGGCATATAGCATATCAAAATGTTCGTCTCAGAGAGCACATCATTTCATCTCATTGCATCATTTTCATTTGAGTTCATCTTGATGCCCGAAATGCTGTTAGAAGAGTGCTACTTGAGATAATTGTCAGATCTGTTGCTCCATTTAGATATTTGTCATTTTTGTCATGATTAATATGTGCATGATATGCCCTGGTGCTCTACATATGTTTTGTTAAGGGTTTTACAATCTTTCTAGAGGTGCAACCCATGTATTTTTGTGATGTGTGTGGTGACTAGCACAAGCTTGCAAAGTGAGGCACTTGGTAATGCTGATTTCAGGGACTTAGCATTTCCACTAAGTCCTTGATCTGTTTATCTCATATGGCCATATGTTCATGTTGTTTCCTAGTGATCCGTGCCTCTTTTGAGGATGATCAGTAAGGATGTTTTGTTAATCTTGTAGTGCTCTATCCATCCATGTCTTTGTTTGTAATTATGGAGCACCCTAGCTTGAGTCAATCGAACTCTACTTTTGTCATTTCGTGAATCTGGGCAGATTGTCTACTTGTTAGTGATTTTGCCGAGGATGTTGTAGTTGATCCGTGCATGCTATGTCATTGTTCTTGCCATGTCTAGCTTGCATTTTGTGTATTCTTGATGGGTGTATGCTTAGATTGCCATGAATTGCTCTGTAGTGAGTGCATCAAGCTCGTAAACATGCCTACTTGATATCTGTTTTCAGCATGCTCCAGTTTTCACTAAGTCTGAGAACTGATTATGTTTTTGCCATGTTCACATGGTTGCAAATGTATTTTCTGATCCCTTTTGGCTCAAGGTCACTAAAGGACTTTTGTTAAGCTCTTTGAGTAGCTCCATGCCATGCTTTACTTTGCCATGTTCAGGTCCTGTAGCATATAGTTTTGTTGCTCCGAAGAGTGCTATCTGATCTGAAATTCCAGACAAGTGTTAATTTCACCAAGTCTCAGAACTGTTTACCATATGCATTTTTGCCATGCTTGTTTGAACCTGTTAAGGGATGATTTGGCCGTAGCTCAGTGCTAGACTTTTGTTAAGCATCACGAATGCATCCCTGCCATGTATTTTGTTGCCATGTTTGGGTGCTGTAGCATGTTCATCTCATTGCATTTAGATGGCTACTTGCTGTAAATCGCAGAACGTGGTCATATTTGAATTGCTTGCCATTTCCAAACCGTAACTCCGATTCCGGCGTTCTTTATATCGTTTTCAAGAGATTTCATCTCATCTTTCCAGTGGCACACTTGGATTTCCAATTTGAGGCCAGGTTCATGCTTTCCTTGTCACATCTTGCATATGCATCCCGCATCGCATCCCGCATATCATACCATCCTTGCATCATATTGTTTGATCCTTGCACGTGGTTGATTGTGTTTCCGTTTGCTTGTTTGTCTTGCTTGGGTAGAGCCGGGAGACGAGTTTGATAACGAGGAGCCCGTTGAGTTTGCTTTCGAGGATCCAGTCAACTCTGACAACTTTGCAGGCAAGATGATCATACCCTCGAAATCACTACTATCTTTGCTTTGCTAGATGCTCGCTTTTTGCTATGCCATGCTACAATGCCTACCACTTGCTTTCAAGCCTCTCAAATTGCCATGTCAAACCTCTAACCCACCATGTCCTAGCAAACCGTTTATTGGCTATGTTACCGCTTTGCTCAGCCCTCTTATAGCGTTGCTAGTTGCAGGTGAAGATTGGAGACCGTTCCTTGTTGGAACATTTATTTACTTGTTGGGATATCATTATAGTATCTTGTTATCTTAATGCATCTATATACTTGGTAAAGGGTGGAAGGCTCGGCCTCTCGCCTAGTGTTTTGTTCCACTCTTGCCGCCCTAGTTTCCGTCATATCGGTGTTATGTTCCCGGATTTTGCATTCCTTATGCGGTTGGGTTATAATGGGAACCCCTTGATAGTTCGCCTTGATTAAAGCTTTTCCAGCAATGCCCAACCTTGGTTTTACCATTTGCCACCTAGCCTCTTTTTCCCTTGGGTTTCCGGAGCCCGAGGGTCATCTTATTTAAACCCCCCCGGGCCAGTGCTCCTCTGAGTGTTGGTCCAACCAAGCGATGTCCGGGGCTACCAGGGGCAACTCTGGGCTGGCCTACCCGACGTCTGGCTCATCTGAGTGTGCCCTGAGAACGAGATATGTGCAGCTCCTATCGGGATTTGTCGGCACATTCGGGCGGTGTTGCTGGTCTTGTTTTAACCTGTCGAAGTGTCTTGAAGAACCAAGATACCGAGTCTGATCGGAATGTCTCGGGAGGAGGTCTATTCCTTCGTTGACCGTGAGAGCTTGTCATGGGCTAAGTTGGGACTCCCCTGTAGGGATTTGAACTTTCGAAAGCCGTGCCCGCGGTTATGGGCAGATGGGAATTCATTAATGTCCGGTTGTAGATAACTTGAATCTTAGCTTAATTAAAATGAAACAACCGTGTGAGTTACCGTGATGGTCTCTTCTCGGAGGAGTCCGGGAAGTGAACACGGTGTTGGAGTAATGTTTGCGCAGGTTCTCCTCTAGTTTCTCGCTCGCGCTTTTCCTCCTCTTCTCGCTCTCTTTTGCGAACAAGATAGCCACCATACATGCTAGTCGCTTGCTGCAGCTCCACTTATATTTGCCTTGCCTTACCTATTAAGCTTAAATAGTCTTGATCGCGAGGGTGCGAGATTGCTGAGTCCCTGTGGCTCACAGATTACTATTAAATCAGATGCAGGGCCTGCTGATTCCGCTCCAGGTGACACGCTTGAGCTCAAGTGGGAGTTCGATGAGGACTCTCAACGATACTACGTGTCTTTCCCTGATGATCAGTAGTGGTGCCCAGTTGGGGGTGATCGGGACCGTGTCGCATGTTGGGTTATCTTTTATTTTGGCGCCGTAGTCGGGCCATGAGTGTTTGAATGATGTAATGTTATTTATGTACTTGATTGACATGGCGAGTGTAAGCCAACTATGTTATCTCCCCTTTATTATTTATATTACATGGGATGTTGTGAAGATTGCCTAACTTGCGACATTGCTTTCAATGCGGTTATGTCTCTAAGTCGTGCCTCAACACGTGGGAGCAATAGCCGCATCGAGGGCGTTACAAGTTGGTAATCAGAGCCTTCCCCGACCTTAGGAGCCCCATTGCTTGATCGTTTTTAGCGGCCGAGTTGTGTCTATAAAAATGTTTTGAGTCATTTAGGAATTATATATCGAAGAGTTTAGGAATTCTTTTTACTTCCCAGTCTCCTCATCGCTCTGGTAAGGCATCCTGACATAGAGTTTGACTCTTCTCTTCTCAAATTTCACTAAAAAATGTAGGATCACGCGGGTTTCTTGGAATCGTTCCGATGGTTTTGTGACAAGAACATTGTCTTGGTGCCTCCTGTCAGGGGTTTTGTGGAGGTGTCCCGGGGAGTTGAGCTCCGAGGTGTTGTCGCCATAATTTTATCATTGCAATTCTGGAATACCTGAGTTTAGTATGCCGACATCGAAAATCTCTTTTATGCAGTTCGTTGGTGAGATAACCTCGACGCCACCCAGTACTGGGGCGGGAGTTCGGGAGTATCGCCATAACTTGTATAATGGATGCTTTTCGAAGGTTGAGGTAGATGGTTTCCGAAGTTTTTCTCGGTTATGTGTTGAAGGATGGATACAGCTAGATGTAGGATTTGCTAGATTTGGGTGAGATATTATGCTTCCCCTGTATCCCCAACACCTGATTGCATAACCGGAAAGGTTCGGGAGTTTCATAGGTGGGAATTCTCGTAGCTCTAGTTCTTCTTCCACGGGTATTTGGTTTGAGATTGGGATTTCTTACCGAGTATTCGTTCTTGATCCGTACCTTGTTGATTTGTTTCTCTACCTAATTCTAAGTGGCTTCTCAATTTATGGATATGTGACCATTTCAAGAGGAATGCATTCGTTCATTTTGTTCGGATGTGAAGACTTTATGTTGCAATTTTCATTCCGTTGGATTCAGCTTCTTTTATCTGTCTATGTGCTAATGGATGTCAACCTCTTCAGGATGGCTCCTCCAACACGCACGACTCTGAATCCTGATCCGCCACCACCTCCACCTCCTCCGGAGGCATGGCAAGCTGTGATGGCCGCAACCAATGCAAACACACAGTTGATCATGCAAATTCTTCAAGAGTGCAATCAAGGTAACCAAGGGAACCAAGGCAACAATCAGAATCACTTTGCTACACTCAACCAGTTCCTTGCTAACGGGCCTAAGACTTTCAGCAATTGTGTTGAGGCAACCGATGCTGACGATTGGCTCGTGGATCTGTGCAAGCATTTCGAGTGCAGTAACGTCAGGCCTGAGGACTTCGTCAAGTTTGCTTCTTTCCAACTCAAAGATCAAGCTGCAGAATGGTTCCAACAGTACAAGGATTCCAGAGGTGGACGTGTGATCACTTGGGATGAATTCCGTCAAGATTTCCGAGCTCATCATATTCCTGAGAGCATGGTTGAAAGTAAGCGTGAGGAATTCCGCAACCTGAAGCAAGGCTCTTTGTCTGTCTATGACTACAACAAGTTGTTTCAGAAGCTCGCCCGCTTTGCTAAGCAGGACGTCCCTGATGAGAAGAGCATGATATACCAGTTCAGGGGTGGTCTCAGAGAAGAAATTCAGCTAGCTCTTGTTCTCTTTGAGCCCTTGAGGTACGATGAGTTCTACAACATGGCATTGAAGCAAGAGGCCGCTCAACTAAGGTGTGATGCTTCCAAGAAGCGAGTCAGAGATACTACTCCGTCTTCCTCTACTCAAGTGGCCAAGCAGTAGAAGTATTGGCTTCCTCCTCCTCCGTTTCGTCAGCCGTATCAGCAAAAGAGCAAAGGTGGCAGTGGATCTTCCCACCCACCCAACCCTGGCTTTCAGAACAAGACTTCGTCTCAAGCTCCAAGATCGAGTGCTCCGTATCACCATCCACTTTCAGAGGTCACGTGCAACAAGTTCCAACAAAAGGGTCACTATGCCAACAAGTGTCTCAACCAGAGGCGTCTTCCTCCTCCTCCTCCTGTCAGATCGGCAAGTACAGCTATGGTCAAGCATAACACCAAGTCCGCCAAGGTCAACTTGATGAATGCAGCTCAGGCAGAGGACTCGTCAGATGTCATCATGGGTAACCTTCCTGTTAACGATGTTCCTGCAAAAGTTCTTTTTGACACTGGTGCATCGCATTGTTTCATCTCGAGACCATTTGTTTCTAAGCATGAGTTGCCTTTACAAGATTTGCCTAGACAGTTATCTGTCGTTTCTCCGGGTAAATTCATGAATGCAAGCGCTATGGCCCCGAATGTTACTATCACGTTGGGCGATTACAAGTTTCTCTCTTCTCTGGTGGTTCTTGGTAACTCGGATATTGATCTTATTCTCGGAATGATTGGCTTTCTAAGCACAAGGCGCATCTTGATTGTGCAGCCAGGCAGATTCAATTGACTCATTCGTCTGAGGATGTAATTGTCTTTGCCGCTCGTGATGATACCATCTGTCTGTTTTCTCTCAATGAGAAGGGTGAACTGGATGCTATCTCGCAAATTCCAGTCGTTTGCGAATATCAAGACCTCTTTCCAGAAGAGCTTCCAGGAATGCCTCCGCACCGGCCAGTTGAATTCGTCATCGATCTTGAGGCTGGCATGGAACCTGTGTGTAAGCGTCCTTACAAGCTCGGACCTGAAGAGTTGAAGGAGCTGAAGAAGCAACTCGATATTCAAGAAAGAATGGGTCTCATCCGGCCTAGTTCTTCTCCGTGGGGTTGTGGTGTTCTTTTTGTGAAGAAGAAGGATGGAACGGACCGACTTTGTGTTGATTACCGTCCATTGAACAAGAAGACAATCAAGAACAAATACCAACTTCCCAACATCAACGAGCTGTTCGAACAACTCAAAGGTCCCCAAGTATTCTCCAAGCTTGATCTCCGTATGGGTTATCATCAGATTCGAATCCATGAACAAGATATTCCCAAGACGGCTTTCAGGACAAGCTATGGGTCATATGAATACACTTTCATGTCTTTTGGCCTCGTCAACGCTCCTCCGACTTTCTCTCGCATGATGAACTTCATCTTCAACGCCTACACCAATGACTTCGTTTTGGTCTATCTCGACGACATTTTGGTTTTCTCGAAGAACAAGGAAGATCATGCCAAGCACTTGCGTTTGGTACTCGATAAGTTGAGGGAACACAAGTTCTACGCCAAGTTCTCCAAGTGCGAATTTTGGCTCGATGAGGTTCTTTATCTTGGTCATATCATCTCTGCCAAGGGCATTGCGGTGAATCCTGAGAAGGTGTCTGCAATTGTGAATTGGGAACCTCCTCAGAACGTGAAGCAACTCCGTAGCTTCCTCGGTCTCGCAAGCTACTGTCGAAGATTCGTTGAAAACTTTTCTAAGATCGCGAAGCCTCTCCCAAATCTTCTCCAGAATCACGTCAAGTACGTTTGGTCTCTGGAGTGTGACATTGCTTTCAACACTTTGAAAGAGAAATTGATCACTGCTCTAGTTCTCACTCCGCCTGATGAATCCAAACCGTACGAGGTCTTTTGTGATGCCTCTCTCCAAGGTCTTGGCGCAGTGTTGATGCAAGAGAAGAAAGTTGTTGCTTATACCTCTCGCCAGTTGAAGCCCAATGAGAAGAACTACCCCACTCATGATCTTGAGTTGGCGGCAGTTGTGCATGCTCTTTTGACTTGGAGACATCTCTTATTTGGAAGAAAAGTGGACATCTTCACTGACCACAAGAGTCTCAAGTACATCTTCACTCAGCCTAATCTCAACCTCAGGCAAACTCGATGGGTCGAAATGATTCAAGAGTATAATCCAAGTATCGAGTATAATCCAGGCAAGGCCAATGTGATTGCTGACGCATTGAGCAGAAAGGCTTACTGCAACAGTCTGATTCTCAAGCCTTATCAACCCGAGCTGTGTGAAGCTTTCCGCAAACTTAATCTGCAAGTTGTTCCTGAAGGTTTCCTCGCCAACCTTCAAGTCTCTCCTACCTTGGAAGATCAGAATTGCCAAGCCCAACTTCTTGATGCTATGGTGAAGAAGGTGAAGATTGGGATTGCCAAGAGTCAACCCAAGTACAAGTGCTACCGCCTTGATGACAAGGATACTCTCTTCTTCGAGGATCGTATTGTTGTGCCCAAAGGTGACCTTCGTAAAGTGATCATGAATGAGGCTCATAATTCTCTCCTCTCCATCCACCCTGGGAGCACGAAGATGTATCAGGACCTCAAGCAGGCTTATTGGTGGACTCGAATGAAGCGAGAGATTGCTCAATTCGTGAACGAATGTGATGTCTGCAGAAGAGTAAAGGCAGAACACCAAAGGCCAGCTGGTCTCCTCCAACCTCTTGCCATTCCAGAATGGAAGTTTGACCACATTGAGATGGACTTCGTGACCGCGTTTCCAAAGTCCAAACGTGGCAATGATGCTATATTCGTTGTCATCGACAAACTCACCAAAGTGGCTCACTTTCTGCCTATCAAAGAGTCAATCACTACAGCTAATTGGCGGAACTCTATACCTCCCGAATTGTCTCTCTACATGGTATCCCACAAGTGATCTCTTCAGACCATGGCAGCATCTTTACCTCCAAGTTTTGGAATTCTTTTCAGAAGGCCATGGGCACCAACATCCGTTTCAGCACAACTTTCCATCCTCAAACTAGCGGTCAAGTCGAGCGTGTCAACCAGATTCTTAAAGATATGCTCAGGGCTTGTGTGATCTCCTTCGGCATGAAGTGGGAGGATTGTCTTCCTTATGCCGAATTCTCCTACAACAACAATTTTCAAGAAAGTTCGGGCAAGGCCCCATTTGAAATTCTGTATGGCAGGAAATGCCGTACCCCTCTCAGCTGGTCTGAAACCGGTGAACGTCAGCTTCTCGGAAATGACTTAATCACAGAGGCAGAGGAAATGTGCAAAGTCATTCGAGATAACCTCAAAAGAGCCCAATCCCGTCAGAAGAGCTACTATGATAGTAAGCACTGTGATTTGGCTTTCGAGATCGGAGATCATGTTTACCTTCGCGTCTCTCCTATGAAAGGCACTCGTCGCTTTGGTATCAAAGGGAAGCTTGCCCCTAGATACGTGGGACCTTTCAAGATCGTCAACAAGAGAGGCGATCTCGCCTATCAACTCGAGCTTCCTTCAAACTTTTCAAATGTTCATGACGTGTTCCATGTCTCTCAGCTCCGAAAGTGCTTCAAGACTCCTGACCGCACCGTCAACTTCGAGGACATTGAGCTCCAAGAAGATCTCTCTTATCGTGAGCACCCCGTTTCTATTCTTGAAGAGACTGAACGCAAGACTCGCAACAAGTCAATCAAATTCCTCAAAGTCAAGTGGTCACACCATTCCGACCGCGAAGCTACCTGGGAATGCGAGGATCACCTCCGTTCTGAGTACCCGACGTTCTTTCAGTCCTAGATCTCAGGACGAGATCCTTTCGTAGTGGTGGACTGTTGTAACACCCCGGATGTAACTTACCCAATATGTACTCCAACTCTTCCCGTTTCCGGCCTTAAGTTATTTTATTTTCTCGGGTTCGGGTTTTTGTCTCCGTGTGTTGTTGTCGTTGTCATGCATCTCATATCATGTCATCATGTGCATTGCATTTGCATACGTGTTCATCTCACGCATTCGAGCATTTTTCCCGTTGTCCGTTTTGCATTCCGGCGCTTCGTTCTCCTCCGGTGGTCATTCCTACCTTTGTTTCGTGTGTGGGGATTAAACATTTCCGGTTTGGACCGAGACTTGCCAAGTGGCCTTGTTTTACTACCGGTAGACCGCCTGTCAAGTTTCGTACCATTTGGACTTCGTTTGATACTCCAACGGTTAACCGAGGGACCGAAAAGGCCTCGTGTGTGTTGCAGCCCAACACCCCTCCAAGTTGGCTCAAAACCCACCAAAAGCCTCTCCATCATCTAGAGTGTTCGATCTCGATCGCGTGGCCGAAAACTGCACCTCATTTGGACTCTCCTAGCTCCCTCTATGCCTATATAAAGACCCCCTCCGAAAAGTCTCGTTCCCCTCTCCTCAAACCCTAAAAATCCCCGTCGCCGCCGGACATGTCCGTGTCCTAGCGGACGAAATTCCTCCACCGCGCCCGGCCTGTCAGGAAGCGCCACGTGTCCCGCCGGGGGCTCCCGCCGCGCCGGCCCGCTCGGCCCAGGGAGGGCCCCTGCGAGCCCGCGCATGCCGCCGCCCTCCTAGCTCGTCGCGCCGCCCGGGGCTTCTTCTCCCCGCGCTCCGGCGGCCGAGCCACCTCGCCGCCCTTCGATGCCGGCCGCCGTGGTCGCCGTCGCCGGCCGCCGCCGCCTCACCCGGTCGCCGCGCCGCCCGGCCACCGTGCCGCCTCCGCAGCGCCGCCCCACTCCGACGCCCTCCGTCCTCTCCTCGCCGGCGCCAAGTTCAGCTCCGGCCGGATCCGGCGACACCAACTCTGGAACAGCTCCGGCGATCTCCTTGGTTCGCGGACCGATCCGATCTGGAACCGGACAAACCCTAGATCCGTTCTCGGTTGACTTTTCCCTCTCTCCCCTAATTATTTTGCCATGTTCGTCATGCTATAACTTTGCATCCGTAGCTCCATTTTTGGCATATAGCATATCAAAATGTTCGCCTCAGAGAGCACATCATTTCATCTCATTGCATAATTTTCATTTGAGTTCATCTTGATGCCCGAAATGCTGTTAGAAGAGTGCTACTTGAGATAATTGTCAGATCTGTTGCTCCATTTAGATATTTGTCATTTTTGTCATGATTAATGTGTGCATGATATGCCCTGGTGCTCTACATATGTTTTGTTAAGGGTTTTTCCATCTTTCCAGAGGTGCAACCCGTGTATTTTTGTGATGTGTGTGGTGACTAGCACAAGCTTGCAAAGTGAGGCACTTGGTAATGCTGATTTCAGGGACTTAGCATTTCCACTAAGTCCTTGATCTGTTTATCTCATATGGCCATATGTTCATGTTGTTTCCTAGTGATCCGTGCCTCTTTTGAGGATGATCAGTAAGGATGTTTTGTTAATCTTGTAGTGCTCTATCCATCCATGTCTTTGTTTGTAATTATGGAGCACCCTAGCTTGAGTCAATCGAGCTCTACTTTTGTCATTTCGTGAATCTGGGCAGATTGTCTACTTGTTAGCGATTTTGCCGAGGATGTTGTAGTTGATCCGTGCATGCTATGTCATTGTTCTTGCCATGTCTAGCTTGCATTTTGTGTATTCTTGATGGGTGTATGCTTAGATTGCCATGACTTGCTCTGTAGTGAGTGCATCGAGCTCGTAAACATGCCTACTTGATATCTGTTTTCAGCATGCTCCAGTTTTCACTAAGTCTGAGAACTGATTATGTTTTTGCCATGTTCACATGGTTGCAAATGTATTTTCTGATCCCTTTTGGCTCAAGGTCACTAAGGGACTTTTGTTAAGCTCTTTGAGTAGCTCCATGCCATGCTTTACTTTGCCATGTTCAGGTCCTGTAGCATATAGTTTTGTTGCTCCGAAGAGTGCTATCTGATCTGAAATTCCAGACAAGTGTTAATTTCACCAAGTCTGAGATCTGTTTACCATATGCATTTTTGCCATGCTTGTTTGAACCTGTTAAGGATTGATTTGGCCGTAGCTCAGTGCTAGACTTTTGTTAAGCATCACGAATGCATCCCTGCCATGTAATTTTTTGCCATGTTTGGGTGCTGTAGCATGTTCATCTCATTGAATTTAGATGGCTACTTGCTGTAAATCGCAGAACGTGGTCATATTTGAATTGCTTGCCATTTCCAAACCGTAACTCTGATTCCGGCGTTCTTTATATCGTTTTCAAGAGATTTCATCTCATCTTTCCAGTGGCACACTTGGATTTCCAATTTGAGGTCAGGTTCATGCTTTCCTTGTCACATCTTGCATATGCATCCCGCATCGCATCCCGCATATCATACCATCCTTGCATCATATTGTTTGATCCTTGCACGTGGTTGATTGTGTTTCCGTTTGCTTGTTTGTCTTGTTTGGGTAGAGCCGGGAGACGAGTTTGATAACAAGGAGCCCGTTGAGTTTGCTTTCGAGGATCCAGTCAACTCTGACAACTTTGCAGGCAAGATGATCATACCCTCGAAATCACTACTATCTTTGCTTTGCTAGATGCTCGCTCTTTTGCTATGCCATGCTACGATGCCTACCACTTGCTTTCAAGCCTCCCAAATTGCCATGTCAAACCTCTAACCCACCATGTCCTAGAAAACCGTTGATTGGCTATGTTACCGCTTTGCTCAGCCCTCTTATAGCGTTGCTAGTTGCAGGTGAAGATTGGAGACCGTTCCTTGTTGGAACATTTATTTACTTGTTGGGATATCATTATAGTATCTTGTTATCTTAATGCATCTATATACTTGGTAAAGGGTGGAAGGCTCGGCCTCTCGCCTAGTGTTTTGTTCCACTCTTGCCGCCCTAGTTTCCGTCATATCGGTGTTATGTTCCCGGATTTTGCGTTCCTTACGCGGTTGGGTTATAATGGGAACCCCTTGATAGTTTGCCTTGATTAAAGCTTTTCCAGCAATGCCCAACCTTGGTTTTACCATTTGCCACCTAGCCTCTTTTTCCCTTGGGTTTCCGGAGCCCGAGGGTCATCTTATTTAAACCCCCCCGGGCCAGTGCTCCTCTGAGTGTTGGTCCAACCGAGCGATGTCCGGGGCTACCAGGGGCAACTCTGGGCTGGCCTACCCGACGTCTGGCTCATCTGAGTGTGCCCTGAGAACGAGATATGTGCAGCTCCTATCGGGATTTGTCGGCACATTCAGGCGGTGTTGCTGGTCTTGTTTTAACCTGTCGAAGTGTCTTGAAGAACCGAGATACCGAGTCTGATCGAAACGTCTCGGGAGGAGGTCTATTCCTTCGTTGACCGTGAGAGCTTGTCATGGGCTAAGTTGGGATTCCCCTGCAGGGATTTGAACTTTCGAAAGCCGTTCCCACGGTTATGGGAAGACGGGTATTTGTTAATGTCCGGTTGTAGATAACTTGAATCTAAACTTAATTAAAATGAAACAACCATGTGAGTTACCGTGATGGTCTCTTCTCGGCGGAGTCCGGGAAGTGAACACGGTGTTGGAGTAATGTTTGCGCAGGTTCTCCTCTAGTTTCTCGCTCGCGGTTTGCCTCCTCTTCTCGCTCTCTTTTGCGAACAGGATAGCCACCATACATGCTAGTCGCTTGCTGCAGCTCCACTTATATTTGCCTTGCCATACCTATTAAGCTTAAATAGTCTTGATCGCGAGGGTGCGAGATTGCTGAGTCCCTGTGGCTCACAGATTACTATTAAACCAGATGCAGGGCCTGATGATTCCGCTCCAGGTGACGCGCTTGAGCTCAAGTGGGAGTTCGACGAGGAATCTCAACGATACTACGTGTCTTTCCCCGATGATCAGTAGTGGTGCCCAGTTGGGGGTGATCGGGACCGTGTCGCATGTTGGGTTATCTTTTATTTTGGCGCCGTAGTCGGGCCATGAGTGTTTGAATGATGTCATGTTATTTATGTACTTGATTGACGTGGCGAGTGTAAGCCAACTATGTTATCTCCCCTTTATTATTTATACTACATGGGATGTTGTGAAGATTGCCTAACTTGCGACATTGCTTTCAATGTGGTTATGTCTCTAAGTCGTGCCTCAACACGTGGGAGCAATAGCCGCATCGAGGGCGTTACACCTCATGTCCGTATTTTATTTTTATCGACACCTTCATCTCTAAACATGTGGACATATTTTTCGATTTCGGCTTTTCGCTTGAGGACAAGCGAGGTCTAAGCTTGGGGGAGTTGATACGTCCTTTCGCATCATGCTTTTATATCAATATTTATTGCATTATGGGCTGTTATTACACATTATGTCACAATACTTATGCCTATTATCTCTTATTTTACAAGGTTTACATAAAGAGGGAGAATGCCCGCAGCTAGGATTCTGGCTGGAAAAGGAGCAAATATTAGAGACCTATTCTGCACAGCTCCAAAAGTCCTCAAACTTCACGGATGATGTTTTCCAAATATATAAAAAACATTGAGCGCAAGAACTTCACCAGGGGGGCCACACCCTGCCCACAAGGGTGGGGGGCGCGCCCTACCCCCTGGGTGCGCCCCCTACCTCGTGGGCCCCTGGTGGCCCTCCGGTGACCATCTTCTGCTATATGGACTCTTTCGATGGGAAAAAAGTCATAAGCCATCTTCTCGGACGAAACTCCGCGGCCACGAGGCGGAACCTTGGTGGAGCCAATCTAGGGTTCTGGCGGGGCTGTTCTGCCAGGGAAACTTCCCTCTCGGAGGGGGAAATCATCGCCATCGTCATCACCAACGCTCCTCTCATCGGGAGAGGGCAATCTCCATCAACATCTTCATCAGCACCATCTCATCTCTTGTATCCAATTCTTGTCCTCAAGTCCGGGATTGGTGCTAGTAGGTTGCTAGTAGTGTTAATTACTCCTTATAGTTGATGCTAGTTGGTTTAATTGGTGGAAGATCATATGTTCAGATCCAATATGCACATTAATACCCCTCTAATTATGAACATGTTTATGCTTTGTGAGTAGTTACTTTTTTTCCTGAGGACATGGGAGAAGTCTCGCTATTAGTAGTCATGTGAATTTGGTATTCGTTCGATATTTTGATGAGATGTATGTTGTCTCTCCTCTAGTGGTGTTATGTGAACGTCGATACATGACACTTCACCATTGTTTGGGCCTAGAGGAAGGCATTGGGAAGTAATAAGTAGATGATGGGTTGCTAGAGTGACAGAAACTTAAACCCTAGTTTATGCGTTGCTTCATAAGGGGCTGATTTGGATCCATATGTTTCATGCTATGGTTAGGTTTACCTTAATACTTTTGTTGTATTTGCGGATGCTTGCAATAGAGGTTAATCATAAGTGGGATGTTTGTCCAAGTAAGGGCAGTACCCAAGCACCGGTCCACCCACATACCAAATTATCAAAGTACCGAACGCGAATCATATGAGCATGATGAAAAGTAGCTTGACGATATTCCCATGTGTCCTCGGGAGCGCTTTACACCATATAAGAGTTTGTCCAGGCTTGTCTTTTGCTACAAAAAGGATTGGGCCACCTTGCTGCACCTTATTTACTTTTGTTGCTTGTTGCTCGTTACAATTATCTTATCACAAAACTATCTGTTACCACTTATTTCAGTACTTGCAGAGAATACCTTGCTGGAAACCGCTTATCATTTCCTTCTGCTCCTCGTTGGGTTCGACACTCTTACTTATCGAAAGGACTACGATAGATCCCCTATACTTGTGGGTCATCAATATCTTCACCCCGACCAGTAGAGCAAAGAGTTGCTCCTCAACCTACTGAACCTACTGCAAATGAAAATGTCTGCTTTGAAATTCCTTCGGGTATGATAGAAAACCTGGTAGCTAATCCTTTTGCAGGAGACGGAACAACGCATCCTGATGAGCACCTAATATATATGGATGAAGTTTGTGGATTATTTAAGCTTGCAGGTGTACCCGGAGATGTTATTAAGAAGAAGGTCTTCCCTTTATCTTTGAAGTAAGATGCATTGACATGGTATAGGCTATGTGATGATATGGGGTCATGGAACTACAAATAATTGAAATTGGAATTTCATCAGAAGTTTTATCCTATGCATCTTGTTCATCGTGATCGCAATTATATATATAATTTTTGGCCTCACGAAGGAGAAAGCATCGCTCAAGCTTGGAGGAGGCTTAAATCAATGTTATATTCATGCCCCAATCATGAGCTCTCAAGAGAGATGATTATTCAAAATTTATATGCTCGGCTTTCTGATAACAACCGCACCATACTCGATACTTCTTGTGCTGGCTCTTTTATGATGAAGACTATTGAATTCAAATGGGATTTATTGGAAAGAATTAAACGCAACACTGAAGATTGGGACCTCGACGAAGGTAAGGAGTCAGGTATGACACCTAAGTTTGATTGTGTTAAATCTTTTATGGATACCGATGTTTTCTGTAAATTTTGCACTAAATATGGACTTGACTCTGAGATAGTAGCTTCTTTCTGTGAATCTTTTGCTACTTATGTTGATCACCCTAAGGAGAAGTGGTTTAAATATCACCCTCCCATAGAAGTAAAAGTAGATGCAGGTATTAAAGTTGAAGAAAAACAATCACTTATAATGACCCTATTGTTCCTACTTCTTATGTTGAGAAACCACCTTTCCCTGTTAGGATAAAGGATCATGCTAAAGCTTCAACTATGGTTCGTAAAAGCAATATTAGAACATATACACCTCCTGAGCAAGTTAAAGTTGAACCTAATATTGCTATTGTTAAAGATCTTTTGGCTGATAATATTGATGGGCATGTTATTTATTTCTGTGATGAAACTGCTAGAATTGCTAAAACTTGTGCTAAAGATAAACCTAGACCTGTGGTAGGCATGACTATTATTTCTGTTAAAATAGGAGATCATTGTTATCATGGCTTATGTGATATGGGTGCCAGTGCTAGTGCAATACCTATTGACCTATATAGAGAAATTATGCATGATATTTTCACCTGTTGAGTTAGAATATATTGAAGTCACAATTAAACTGGCCTATAGAGATACTATTTAACCAATTGGAATTGTTAGATATGTTGAAGTCTTGTGTGGGAAAACTAAATATCCTGCTGATTTTCTTATTCTTGGTTCCCCACAAGGTAGCTTTTGTCCCATTATATTTGGTAGACCCTTCTTAAACACTGTTAATGCTAAGATAGATTGCAAAAAGGATGTTGTTACTATCGGGTTAGATGATATGTATCATGAATTAATTTCTCTAAATTTAGTAGACAACACCGTGAAGAAGAATTACCTAGTAAGGATGAAATTATTGGTCTTGCTTCTATTGCCGTACCTCCTACTGATCCTTTAGAAGAATATTTGCTAGACCATGAAAATGATATGTTTATGAATGAAAGAAGGGAAATAGAAGAAGTATTCTTTAAATAGGAACCTATTCTGAAACATAATTTGCCTGTTGAAATCCTAGGGGATCCTCCTCCAACCAAGGGTGATCCCGTGTTTGAGCTTAAACCGTTGCCTGATACTCTTAAATATGTTTATCTTGATGAGAAAAGATATATCCAATTATTATTAGTGCTAACCTTTCAGAGCATGAGGAAGAGAGTTTATTGAAAACTCTGAAGAAGCACCGTGCTGCTATTGGGTATACTCTTGATGATCTTAAGGGCATTAGTCCCACTCTATGTCAACATAAAATAAATTTGGAAGAAGATGCTAAACCAGTTCGTGATCATCAACGACGGCTGAATCCTAAAATGAAAGAAGTGGTAAGAAAGGAAATACTAAAGCTCCTTGAGGCGGGTATAATCTATCCCGTTGTTGATAGTCAGTGGGTAAGTCCTGTCCATTGTGACCCTAAGAAGGGAGGTATCACTGTCGTTCCTAATGATAAAGATGAATTGATTCCTCAAAGAATTATTACAGGTTATAGGATGGTAATTGATTTCCGCAAATTAAATAAGGCCATTAAAAAGGATCATTACCCCTTACCTTTTATCGATCAAATGCTAGAAAGATTATCCAAACATACACATTTTTGCTTTCTAGATGGTTATTCTGGTTTCTCTCAAATACCTATGTCAGCCACGGATCAATCAAAGACTACTTTTACTTGCCCTTTTGGTACTTTTGCTTATAGACGTATGCCTTTTTCGTTTATGTAATGCACCTGCTGCCTTTCAAAGATGCATGATGGCTATATTCTCTGACTTTTGTGAAAAGATTTGTGAGGTTTTCATGGACGATTTCTCCGTCTATGGATCTTCTTTTGATGATTGCTGGAGCAACCTTGATCGAGTTTTGTAGAGATGTGGAGAAACTAATCTTGTCTTAAACTGGGAAAAGTGCCACTTTATGGTTAATGAAGGTATTGTCTTGGGGCATAAAGTTTCTAAAAGAGGTATTGAAGTTGATAAAGCCAAGGTTGATGCTATTGAAAAGATGCCATGCCCCAAGGACATCAAAGGTATAAGAAGCTTCCTTGGTCACGCCAGATTTTATAGGAGGTTCATTAAGGACTTCTCAAAAATTTCTTGGCCTCTGACTAATTTATTACAAAAAGATATACCATTTGTTTTTGATGATGATCGTGTAGAAGCATTTGAAATACTTAAGAAATCATTGATCTCTGCACCTATTGTTCAGCCACCTGATTGGAATTTACCCTTTGAGATTATGTGTGATGCTAGTGATTATGCCGTAGGTGTTGTTCTAGGGCAAAGAGTTGATAAGAAATTAAATGTTATTCAATATGCTAGTAAAACCCTAGACGATGCTCAAAGAAATTACGCTACTACTAAAAAGGAATTCTTAGCAGTTGTATTTTCTTGTGATAAGTTCAGACCTTATATTGTTGATTCTAAAGCAACTATTCACACTGATCATGTTGCTATTAAATATCTTATGGAAAAGAAAGATGCTAAACCTAGACTTATTAGATGGGTTCTCTTGCTACAAGAATTTAACTTACATATTGTTGATAGAAAGGGAGCTGAGAACCCCGTTGCAGACAACTTGTCTAGGTTAGAAAATGTGCTTGATGACCCACTACCTATTGATGATAGCTTTCCTGATGAGCAATTAAATGTCATAAATGCTTCTCATACTACTCCATGGTATGCTGATTATGCTAATTACATTGTTGCTAAGTTTATACCACCTAGTTTCACATACCAGCAAAAGAAAAAGTTCTTATATGATTTGAGGCATTACTTTTGGGATGACCCACATCTTTATAAAGAAGGAGTAGATGGTGTTATTAGACGTTGTGTACCTGAGCATGAATAGGAACAGATCCTACGCAAGTGTCACTCCGAAGCTTATGGATGGCACCATGCTGGAGATAGAACTGCACATAAGGTATTGCAATCTGGTTTTTATTGGCCTACTCTCTTCAAGGATGCCCGTAAGTTTGTCTTATCTTGTGATGAATGTCAAAGAATTGGAAATATTAGTAGACGTCAAGAAATGCCTATGAACTATTCACTCGTTATTGAACCATTTGATGTTTGGGGCTTTGACTATATGGGACCTTTTCCTGCCTCTAATGGATATACACATATTTTAGTTGCTGTTGATTACGTTACTAAGTGGGTAGAAGCTATTCCAACTAGTAGTGTTGATCATAACACTTCTATTAAAATGCTTAAAGAGGTTATTTTTCCAAGATTTGGAGTCCCTAGATATTTAATGACCGATGGTGGTTCACATTTTATTCATGGTGCTTTCCGTAAAATGCTTGCTAAGTATGATGTTAATCATATAATTTCATCCCCTTATCACCCTCAGTCTAGTGGTCAAGTAGAATTGAGTAATAGAGAGCTCAAATTAATTTTGCAAAATATTGTCAATAGGTCTAGAAAGAATTGGTCCAAGAAACTTGATGATGTATTATGGGCCTATAGAACTGCATATAAAAATCCTATGGGTATGTCTCCGTTTAAAATGGTTTATGGAAAAGCATGTCACTTACCTCTCGAACTAGAACACAAGGCATATTGGGCTATTAAAAAGCTCAATTATGATTTTAAACTTGCCGGTGAGAAGAGGTTATTTGATATTAGCTCACTCGATGAATGGAGAACCCAGGCCTACGAAAATGCCAAGTTGTTTAAAGAAAAAGTTAAAAGATGGCATGATAAAAGGATACAAAAACGTGAGTTTAATGTAGGTGATTATGTATTGCTATACAACTCTCGTTTAAGATTTTTTGCAGGAAAATTTCTCTCTAAATGGGAAGGTCCTTACGTTATTGAGGAGGTCTATCGTTCCGGTGCCATAAAAATCAACAACTTCAAAGGCACAAATCCGAAGGTGGTGAACGGTCAAAGAATCAAACATTATATCTCAGGTAATCCCATAAATGTTGAAACCAATGTTATTGAAACCATAACCCCGGAGGAATACATAAGGGACACTTTCCGGAATGTTTCAGACTCCGAAAAGGAATAGGTATGTGGTACGGTAAGTAAACCGACTCCAAAATAGTTTTTAAGGCAATATTTCTATGTTTTGGAATATTTAGAAAAATAAGAAGCAATCCGGGAAGGACACGAGGCCTCCACGAGGGTGGAGGGCGCGCCCCCTACCTCGTGGGCACCTCGTGCGCTCTCCGAACTTCGTTTTCCTGCATAATACATATTTTGGTCGGTAAAAATCCATTATATAATCTCCTGAAGGTTTTGACTCCTGTATCACGCAAATATCCTCTGTTCTTGTTTCGAGCTGTTTCCTATCAGGGTCGTCAAGGCCGGGCATCATGACGTCCCCTCCTCCAACAATGGTGACAACAATGCTTGGCTAATGAAGATAGAGCTGAAGAGGGAAGAACCCATGGAGATCAATAAGGATGAAGGGATCAAGCAGGCCACGGAGGATCACGCTCCGGCAGCAGAAGACATCCTTCAACTTGATCACAATCTTCTTACCCCAACTGAGATCGAAGCTTTCAAGATGATTGAGTTAGCTCGTATACAGAACAAGTATCTCACCCGTGAATTTTTTTTGTTGAAGCAACATATTGTTGCACTCAAGGGCATTATCCGCAAGATGGAGGACCTCTTACGCTCGATGTGTGACTATCCATCATCATCTCCATCTTCTCCACCAACAAAGAAGAACTGAGCATCGGGTATGGGCACTCCCCGTGGAAACTGCCAAGCTTGGGGGAGTGCCCCGGTATCGTATCACCATCACTTTTATCTTTACCGTTTTTCTTAGTTCAATCCTTTTGGTAATATCTTGATCTAATAGAATAAAGTTTATGGCATGATCTAGTTTTGAGTTTTGCTTTATGATCCCTCTATGTAATCGAGTCCGTGAGCTATATATAATAAAGATTAGTGTTGAGTCAAGGGCTTGATTATTTTGCCACGATCCTAATTGAATAAAAGAAAAGAGAAATCAATAAAAAAGGGAAACAAAGAGACCATATGGATCTTATGGAGAGTAATGAGCTCACATAGAAAAAGTATGATGAATAAAAGTTGTTGAGAGTTGACAAACATAGTTTTGGTCATCGTTGCAATTAATAGGAAGTAATAAAGAAAGAGAGGTCTTCACATATAAATATACTATCTTGGACATCTTTTATGATTGTGAGCACTCATTAAAATATGACATGCTAAAGAGTTGAAGTTGGACAAGGAAGACAACGTAATGGGTTATGTTTTCTTACATCTAAGATAAATTATATTGCCATGGATCATCCAACATGGTTGAGCTTGCCTTTCTCCCTCATGCTAGCCAAACTCATCGCACCAAGTAGAGATACTACTTGTGCCTCCAAATACCCTTAAACCAGTTTTGCCATGAGAGTCCACCATACCTACCTATGGATTGAGTAAGATCCTCCAAGTAAGTTGTCATTGGTGCAAGCAATAAAAATTGCTCTCTAAATATGTATGACTTATTAGTGTGGGAGAAAATAAACTTTATACGATCGTGTGATATGGAAGAAATAAAAGCGCCAGACTGCATAATAAAGGTCCATATCACAAGTGGCAATATAAAGTGACGTTCTTTCGCATTAAGATTTTGTGCATCCAACCATAAAAGCGCATGACAACCTCTGCTTCCCTCTGTGAAGGGCCTATCTTTTACTTTTATCTCCTACCTTGCATAAGAGTCATGGTGATCTTCACCTTCCTTTTTACATTTTATCCTTTGGCTAGCACAATATGTTGGAAAGATCCTGGTATATATGGCTAATTGGATGTGAGTTTTCATGAACTATTATTGTTGACATTACCCTTGAGGTAAAACGTCGGGAGGCAAAACTATAAGCCCCTATCTTTCTCTGTGTCAGATTAAAACTCCTTACCCATAAGTATTGCGTGAGTGCCAGCAATTGTGAAAGACTATATGATAGTTGAGTATGTGGACTTGCTGAAAAGCTCTTATATATTGACTCTTTCCTATGTTATGATAAATTGCAATTGCTCCAATGACTGAGATTATAGTTTGTTAGTTTTTAATGAAGTTTAGGATTCATGCTTGAAATTGCGATTGAATTATTACTCTAGCATAAGAAATCATATGACAAGAATTATGTAAGTTGTTGTTCTAAGAATGGTCATGATGCCTTCATGTCCGTATTTTACTTTTATCAACACCTCTATCTCTAAACATGTGGACATATTTTCAAATTCGGCTTTCGCTTGAGGACAAGCGAGGTCTAAGCTTGGGGGAGTTGATACGTCCATTTTACATCATGCTTTTATATCGATATTTATTGCATTATGGGCTTTTATTACACATTATGTCACAATACTTATGCCTATTCTCTCTTATTTTACAAGGTTTACATAAAGAGGGAGAATGCCGGCAGCTGGGATTCTGGGCTGGAAAAGGAGCAAATATTAGAGACCTATTCTGCACAGCTCTGAAAGTCCTGAAATTTCACGGAAGACGTTTTCAGAATATATAAAAAATACTGAGCACAAGAAGTTCACCAGGAGGGCCACACCCTGCCCACGAGGGTGGGGGCGCACCCTACCACCTGGGCGCGCCCCCTACCTCGTGGGCCCCCTGGTGGCCCTCCGATGGCCATCTTCTGCTATATGGAGTCTTTTGACGAGGAAAAAAATCATAAGCCATCTTCTCGGATGAAACTCCGCCGCCACGAGGCGGAACCTTGGCGGATCCAATCTAGGGCTCAGGTAGAGCTGTTCTGCCGGGGAAACTTCCCTCCAGGAGGGGGAAATCATCGCCATCGTCATCACCAACGCTCCTCTCATCGGGAGAGGGCAATCTCCATCAACATCTTCACCGGCACCATCTCCTCTCAAAACCCTAGTTCATGTCTTGTATCCAATTCTTGTCTCCAAGTTCGGGATTGGTACTAGTAGGTTGCTAGTAGTGTTAATTACTCCTTGTAGTTGATGCTAGTTGGTTTATTTGGTGGAAGATCATATGTTCAGATCCTATATGCATATTAATACCCCTATGATTATGAACATGATTATGCTTTGTGAGTAGTTACGTTTGTTCCTGAGGACACGGGAGAAGTCTTGCTATTAGTAGTCATGTGAATTTGGTATTCGTTCGATATTTTGATGAGATGTATGTTGTCTCTCTTCTAGTTGTGTTATGTGAACGTCGGCTACATAACACTTCATCATTATTTGGGCCTAGAGGAAGGCATTGGGAAGTAATAAGTAGATGATGGGTTGCTAGAGTGACAGAAGCTTAAACCCTAGTTTATGCGTTGCTTCGTAAGGAGTTGATTTGGATCCATATGTTTCATGCTATGGTTAGGTTTACCTTAATACTTTTGTTGTAATTGCAGATGCTTGCAATAGAGGTTAATCATAAGTGGGATGCTTGTCCAAGTAAGGACAGTACCCAAGCACTGGTCCACCCACATACCAAATTATCAAAGTACCGAATGCGAATCATATGAACGTGATGAAAACTATCTTGACGATATTCCCATGTGTCCTCGGGAGCGCTTTTCTCTATATAAGAGTTTGTCCAGGATTGTCCTTTGCTACAAAAAGGATTGGGCCACCTTGCTGCACTTTATTTACTTTTGTTACTTGTTGCTCGTTACAAATTATCCTATCACAAAACTATATGTTACCACTTATTTTAGTACTTGCAGAGAATACCTTGCTGGAAACCGCTTATCATTTCCTTCTGCTCCTCGTTGGGTTCAACACTCTTACTTATCGAAAGGAGTACGATAGATCTCCTATACTTGTGGGTCATCAGGTAGGAGGCAGCGGCGCGTGGCGGTGCCGGGCTGGGCGTGGCAGGAGGAGGCGGCGCGGGGAGGCGGCGGCAAGATGGAGGTGCAGATGGGATCGGGAGGCAAGTTCGTGACTCGTGAGGGTGTCTTTTTTTGTTTTCTCTCGTGTGTACCGGTTCAATTGACTTATCACGAGGACTGTGGGTTGAATACCCAAAACAACAGGGACCTTTTCATAAAAACACCGTGACGGTGACCCCGACAGACTCAACCCGTGCTTTATTATTAGGGAAAAGATAGACACAAACGCTCATAGATACGTATGTACACTTATCCCTATGAATGCACACACATTCTATCCCTATGAGCACCTTTGAGAGACGGAGCCGGCATATCATCTTGAGATATACGAAGTCACCATAGGCGCCTCATCGTCGACGGGAACGTCTCCTTACACTGAAAACGTATCGCCGGAAATTCTGAAATAAATCTAGAAATAATGCAAGCATCAGGATTTGAAACCTGGTGAGCTAAGAAAATTACTGTACCTCTAATCATCCACGGGTTGGTTTGCCTCTTCGATTTGGTTTGTCTTCCTTTGAATTTTGAGTTGATAAGTGTTACCCCAGTGGCACGAAGCACTCATGCTTTTACAACTTGATATCCGAAAAGAAAAATAGAAAACTAAAAAAATAAAACTTGCCATCCAAAATTAAATTTGTCATGCTTGAGGCCATCTTCAACGACAATCATAAAAAAAACTCTCGTATCCGTTCGCAGACATGGGGTACCAGTTCGCGTACATGGATGCGAGAGACAGCCACGAAACGCTAGCCGCATACATTTCAAACTATGTTTCAACAAATTGGATGAAATTCATGCAAACACGGACGGATTTCGTACAAACATGAATTTCATACAAACACGATGGATTTAACTACATTTAGAACAAAAGGAAAAGACCCGCCCCTAAACCTATCCTATGGCAGCGGCGCCCGGTGTCCAAGTCGTGTTGTCCTCCTTCCGCCGTTTCCATGAGCACCGGTGATAAGACCGGTGAAGTGAAGGTGCGGTCTCCGGTGAGGAAGAGTAGAACACGGAAGATGAACCAGCCCACATGGGATACCATGCCCCGCCTCCTCCCGTGGGCTACTCATCCTCGGAGGAGTCCACGCCTTGTCTGTCACTGGTGGATGTGAGGTCCACGAGGGAAATGGTGGCGCCTTGGCTATCGTCGTCCCACCCGGTCGGCTGATGATTCGTCGGCGGTGCATAGGAGGCACAACTGGCTATGTTCTCCTCCACGATCGCCTGCAGCTGCTCCTCCGCGGCTGCCGCTTCCTGCCGAGCAGCGGCTTGAGCATGGACGACATCGTAGATGTCATGCTGCTCCGCGACAAAATTTGGGTTCGCCGCCGCCATGGCCACCACGGCCTCCTCGCTCGTGCGCTCGCCGTAGATCTGGCCCTCCTCCAGCCGATGCTGCTCTAGGAGGAACATGTTGTACCGATGTTCCTCCTGTGCCTGTTGGAATGCCAACAAAGGCGCCGATGCAGGCTACACCTCTGTCATGGCGGTGTTGAATTGCGCCTGCGCCTACTCCATGCTGAAGTCGTGTGCACAACAGGCACGGGAGCTGGGGCAGAATTGTCGGAGCCCGTCTCCATCAGGTGTTGCCCTCATCATCAGGCGAGTTGGGCAGCAAGCCGGCCTCGACCCGCCTGGCACAGCGGCTATGTCGGCCACCACGTGCTTCATCTCTGGCGATAGACTGTCCCACAGTGCTTTCCCACTGGCGGTCATGGCAGATACAGTGCAAGGAAGGAGGATGTGGAGGGGTTGGTGTTGTGGTGTGGTGTTAGCCACATGTGGCCGCCTTTATATAGCGGATTCCGGTGAGGCCAGGCGTCCATGTGCGTCAATGCGCGGTGCCAGAGTGGGTTTCTTGGCCGGCCAGCCTGCTTAATGGTGGCAGACAGACGAACAACAGTATTGAACGGGCGTGGTAGATATCCATCCCGTCTCGTCCAGTCACGCGTCTCCGGCATTGAACAGGCGCAGACATCAAAGACGCATCGCGGGCAGTGCCCTTGGCCGGCGTGCCGCTTCAATTTGCGGAGGTAGTGAGAGGTCGCATCCGCCCTGAGCCGTCTTCAATGTTGAACGACATGCTCTATAGCGGCATGAATGCGGGCAGCTGGCGCCAGGCGGGAGCGCGCGCAAAGGGGGGAGTTTTTGGTGGGCCAGGGCAGTCATAAAACGGGCTTGGACTCGGTCTGGACTCCCGCTAACCTCCCCACGTTTGTCTCCGATTTGTGGGAGAAATCGCGTCTGGACCGCTCTGTGGACCGATACAGGTCGGCGTTGGATGGCTTTCGTTGTTCGGTCTTAGGCAGGCTGGGTGGCCACTGCCAACCCCAACCATCGAGCCACGGCGCATCGTCATTTTCAGTTTACTAAAAGATGAATAACTATCACTCCTAAGGGCATCTCTAAAAGGAGACCCTCAAAGCTTCCATGTATGCGGTGTCCGGATTATTTGTATCAACTTTTGTCATTCAATAGAGACCCATCGGTCTGCTGTAGTCCAGGCGTCTGTTTTTCAGAAAATCCGAGACAAACTTTGGGAGCTATATCGGAGTCCGGACATCCACTTGACCAAACAAAAGTAATCACGTGGTCCTTCTCTTTTTACATGCATGGTTCCCCTCCCCTCTCTCTCCTCCCAATTGAATAGCACACCACAATATCCACCACATGCATGGTCCCCCTCTACTCTGTGTGTGTGTGTGTAACATCCCAATTTTCAATTTGGATGATATTTAGATCATTCATATGCATTCATCATTTGTGCATTTTGGAATTTGTTTTATTTGAACTTTTGATCCTAGAAACTTTAAGCAACTCAAGGACCAATTGAGAGAGTTGGAGGTTTTCTCAAAAATCCATTTTTGAATTTTCAAAATTTGCAATTTGGATCAAAGTGATATTCAAAATATTTTTCCAATAATTTCAAACAAAATAAAATAATGAGAGAAGATAATATGACTTCTTAAAAAAACAGCAAAGAAATATTGGAAATTTAATTTTGAATAAAAATATATTTAATTTCGTATTTGCAAGTTTATTTATCTATTATTAGTACTAAAATGTTTGTTTTTATTTTAGGCATTTAGGTCGAGAAAAACGTTCACATTAGTCCAAATATTAGGAGGGAATTATGTGAATTTTTGTAGAATTTTTTTTCAAAAAAATTATTATGTTTTTCGTATTTTTCGTCTCTTTGGAAAAATTATTTTTCTTTTAAAATAAAATTTTAGATCGGGCCTACCGAACTGGGCTGCGCCCAGCCCAGCCGGCCGAGTCGCCGCCCCGACCGACTCCCTGTCAGAGTCCAGCCGGCGCACGACGCCGCCACCGCCGTGGCCGACTTGGCCTTCGCCTCGCCGCCTTTGCCCCTCCGCCAAGACACTTCCGCCCCCCCCCCCTTTATAAGGCCGGCCCCGGACCCCCTCT